>NC_132939.1:41149000-41492750 GCF_034638445.1 Ciconia boyciana
TTTTTAAAGAAGAAAATATATACAATATCTGGTTTTGCAGTATATCTTTCATCAGCAAAAAGAGGAATCATTTGTAATTGAGGAGATTGATTCTGACTTCAGTAATGTTCATGTAAATTAAGAAAAACTGGAATGAATTTAGAAAAGTAATACGAATAACAGAAAGGAAGGAAAGAGTTCATGAGCTCATGTACTATTCGTTCCTATTAAACAACAGAGAAGACAGACAATGCATTCCTTCTTACAGAACTACTCAACAGCTGAGTGCTGTCAGGACTTATATAGCAGAAATTTAGAGGTTATGTGAATTTCTCCAGAGAAAATGCTGCCAGTAAAAGGCTAGATCCGTTTTTATGAAGGTTAGTGGTATGTAAATACTGGACTTGGATCTTGTTTGTGAATAGATGGTTTGCTTTACAGTTGAAGTCACAGTTTGCTTCCAAGCCATTAAAACTGCACGCTGTACAGCAGGATTGCTAACTGAGAAATGGTAGCGCTTGGGACGGTGAGCTACAGCAACCCACCCAGCTTTCCACGTTTCAGGAATCAGCTAGACAGGTGTAGAAAGGAAGGTTAAACTATTTAATTTTAAAAAGAATATTCTCTACAGAGCAAAGCAGCAGTAGTGCAAGTTTAATAATTAAACCAACTGACAGTTCTTACTGCAGATAGATTGCAATGTAATTCTTGGAGTCTGAGCTTTTTCTGTTTCACTTTTGGCTGTTCATCTTGTTGTTCTTAAATGATCCATGCTGTTTCCTTCACTGAAGGTAAAAGACCTAAGAAGCCACTTGATAAAAAGGCTGGAAACAAAGGTAGGAACCCACAGATTTACCTTTTGCAAAGCAAAATCCTAATCTTTATTTGGTGTTAAGTAAGTCTAATTATTTTGGATGTTCACAGACTGTAAAGCTGATATTGCATTTCTCATTGATGGAAGTTACAACATTGGCCAACGTAGATTTAATTTGCAGAAAAACTTTGTTGGAAAAGTAGCTATGATGTTGGGAATTGGAACGGAAGGGCCTCACGTTGGAGTTGTACAAGCCAGGTAAGAACAGAACTATACAAAATATAACTGAGTGATTAATAAGAGAAATCAATTAATATATCACTCCCTATTTTGCAGATCAGTATTCACTCAATAATGGCAGATGAATAGCAAGAGAAAATGAACCCTTTCTAGCTGTAGTAGTGTTTGCTCTGTGCTACATTGAGATGTCCATGTGGAACGGGTGAAAAATTTGATCACCTGCCTCTGTGATACTTGATATTTGGATAGAGAGAGCAGCCGGACTTTTCACAGCCCCTCTGCTGCTGACAGTTTTGTAGGTCATCTTCGTAAAACAGCAGAAAGCACCCTGCAAAGGAGAGATGGCTCTTTAAAAATTGTAGAGAGAGAATTGTCACAAATGGCTATGTACCCATACAAAACAAAAAACTGCTCTTGCCAACCTGTAGGTTACTACAGCTAATATTTTCAAATTGTAAATGGTCACTTTTTTATTTTGAGACTACTCATACTACTATGTATGTTCACAGGCTGCGAAACAATCTGAAAGCAACATCCAATGTGTTGGTAAAAGGTTTTTTGGAGCCACAGCTCAGTTTGCTCAGCAGTAGCAGTTTTCCAAGGCTTAACCACTTTAGCTAGGAAATTAGTAGGAAATTTGTTTCCTACTATAAATCAAAGGTGAAATCTGGAAACTTAGTGTTGCTAAAATCTTTCATTTCTTAGATGGAGTCAGTAACTAACTTAAAACTTCTCAAATTAAATAACTCAGACTGTTTGCATTTCACAGGAATTCTTTAAAAACAAGGTATTTCTCATACAAATAGTGGAAAACCTGCCAATTTTCAATTACACAAATGCATTTAGTTTAACATCTGGCATGTTCTAAATTTTTTCCTGTATGTATTTTCAACCTAATGTTTTCAGCTGCTTGATAAGCATAAGAATCAATCTGTTCTTAATTTACACACCCAGCTAAATAATTCCTCTTGCTAAGGATTGTAAGAATTATTGAGTGAGGATCATACTTCTATTTTAGGAATTAAAAATATAAAGAAGATTGTATATTACCAAGAACAAAATGATTCAAAGTGTATTTTAGCTTGCTAATGCCATAGCGATATGAAAAGTGAACTCCATGCTTTATTACTCTGTTTCATATTTCTACAGTGAACATCCAAAAATTGAATTCTATCTGAAAAACTTCACTGCTGCGAAAGAAGTTTTGTTTGCTATAAAGGAACTAGGGTTCAGAGGAGGCAATTCTAACACAGGTGAGTTCATACCTCCATGCAAGTAGAAATTATTTATTTACATTTCTAAATACAAAATTATTTTAATATACATAAGTATGCATATATATATATATATACACACACTGAAGTTCTTATAATTCAGTTAGGCAAGTAAGTGTTTTAAATGCCATGCTCATCTTAGTCAGGTTCAACATTTTTTCACTAGAACATTGCCACATCTTCCATTTCATTTCCAGAAGTTAGGGTTGCTTATTACACATTTAATTAGAGCAGAAGTGCAAATATCACTTCCTGCATTTAAACAGTAATCAATTTTTCACTAGTAACAGAGTGATACCTTGAGACAAATTCATCTCTAAAAGGCTTAGCATTTCATTCTTGTTGAGTTGCTAATTAAAGAGTTAGAATAATCTTGGAATTAGTAGTAAGTGGTTGTGAAGAGATGTTTGCCAAATGAGGAAACTGAGCATTCCAAATACATTACATTTCACAAGCTACATTTGAGTAGCTCCTCAACTTTCTTCCTTCCAATTCGTTTGGCAGGCTCTAATATATCTATCTCCTAGTATGAAACTAGACCTGTGGGTGAAAAAATGTCAGTGGTTTCTTCCTCAGCTTTATCTGGGGGAGTGGGGTGTTTGTGGGGGGTGGTTTGGGGTTTTTTGAGGTTTTTCTTGTTTCTAACTTATAGGTTGCTCAAGCTTCAGTTATTTGATAATTTTGATATTTGAAATTTGATAATTCAAATTTCCCGGGACACTATTTTGCTTTTACACTAGGTTACACTACACTAGCCCTGTAGTCATAACCAAAATCCAGCACAATTTCATATAGGAAACTGGTATCAGAATGTAATTGCATTATTTCTTCATCTTCTTTTTCTGTTCAAAACTAGGCAAAGCTTTGAAGCACACAGCTCAGAAATTCTTCTCTTTAGAAAACGGAGCACGCAAAGGAATTCCCAAGATCATTGTAGTGTTCCTAGATGGCTGGCCGTCAGATGATATAGAAGAAGCCGGCATAGTGGCCAGAGAATTTGGAGTCAATGTATTCATTGTATCTGTAGCAAAACCCACAACAGAGGAGCTGGGAATGGTACAAGACATTGGTTTTGTTGACAAAGTAAGAGAGAAAAATCATTGTACGTTTTTCAGTCATGGGTATGTTTCTAGAGAATTTACTCCATGCTAAAATCTTAATGAACTAATTCTGTCATATATATGTATGGATGTGTATATATATAAATATATAAAAAAAATTAAAATATTATCTCAAAAACACCAGTGAAGCTATCCCTGCTTATAAGTGATTTAAAAGAATATCACTAGGAAGCCTAAAGAAACACTGGTTTTTTTCCTGCTGAAGGGGGATACACAAAGGTACTGAAGTGCTACTGCTGTCCTCCCAGGTCAGTCTTGGCCAGGCTGCAGCTCCTGGACTTTGTAATTACATGAAGATTCTCAGAGTAGGAGATTTCCCTATTGTAGGTATGGCTAAATGTGTCAAAGGCAATGAAACACAGATACGATATCTCCTATCCTGAAATGGCAGACGGGGAGGCATATCTTTCAGTACCTGCTCTATGGAGGATTATTTACTTACTTTCACTACAAGGAGGACAGGAAAGATTGAAAAACACATCCTAACAGGTTCACATGCAAGCCATTCATCGTGGATGAAGAGTTTTGGATGTTGCTCTGGATGAGTTAGAGTAGGAATTTGAACAGAGATCTTCTATTCTCACATGAGCTTTCTAATCACTAGGTCTCTACTAACTCTCCAGTGAGAAAACCTCTCATTTTTCACAGGGAGGTTTTAGATGTTTAATTTCAGCAGAAAATTCACAGCTTGGAGCATGAGCAGAATGCAGCACTACAGCTCTGCTGCTTCCAGGCACAAGATAGCTTGCTGCCCACCAACTTCAACTGCAGGTGTTTGTTTGTCCTAAATTTCTTCACAAACAAACAAGCAAAAAACCCACTGAAAACCCCCACCATCAGGCTCCATTTCTAAACTACCTTTGAAAGAAAATCACATAGATGTCTGATTACTATCCATACAGCTGCTGTGTCAGTACTCACTTCTTGACTTTTTGTTTTCAAACAGGTTGTCTGTCGAAACAACGGCTTCTTCTCTTACCAGATGCCCACCTGGTTTGGTACTACCAAATACGTTAAACCTCTTGTCCAAAAATTGTGTTCGCACGAGCAGATGTTGTGTAGCAAGACATGCTACAACTCCGTCAACATCGGTTTCTTGATAGATGGTTCCAGCAGTGTCGGAGACAGCAACTTCCGCCTTGTGCTTGAATTCGTCAGCAACGTTGCAAAGGCTTTTGAGATCTCCGACATTGGTTCCAAGATTGCAGCTGTGCAGTTCACATACGATCAGCGTACTGAGTTTAGCTTCACAGACTACACCACGAAAGAAAAGGTCCTCTCGGCTATCCGGAACATTCGCTACATGAGTGGTGGCACTGCTACTGGTGATGCCATTACTTTCACAACCAGAAATGTATTTGGGCCAATGAAAGATGGACCTAACAAAAATTTCCTCGTTGTTTTGACTGATGGTCAGTCTTACGATGATGTTAGAGGACCTGCTGCTGCTGCACAAAAAGCAGGTATATGATGTATCTTTAAAAGCAGTGGAAGCTGATTCATGCTATTTCTGCTGTATTGTAAATGTTAAGATTTTAAAGTTTGCAAATACAGCTCCAGTGAGGGAATCAAGTATCATACTTATTTATTTTAAATTCAGCAAAATGTAAGCCCCAAGGAACTGTTTTCCATTAGGATGAAAAAACCCAGTGCTATGGATAGAGCCAGGTATGAGTAGACCCACTCATGGCATCTTAGTAAAAAACATACACCCAGTCTTATTTCCCTAAACGGAAGAGAAATTAGTAGGTTAAAAATAAAGAACCAAGTAGTGAAGCTCCAATCAGTGATGCCATCCAATACAGCATGACTCCTGCTCTCCATCATCATCTAGGAAGGAAATAAGCAGTGTTGGCCAAAAAGCTTATTGGGCTGCTGATGCTTGAAAGCACTAAGCGTACGGAAAGGATTCAAATTTATTTTCAAAATCATTTTACACAGTGTTACAATGTCAGTCTTGAAACACAAGTAACTGCTACATTCATATGCGTCACTACAAAAACAACTAATACGCTAGCTCTTAAGATACTCCATATTTCCTTCAGGATTTTTACTGAGACAAGTCTTCTAATTCTTGATATTTAGTGGCAAAATCTAATCATTTTTGACAGACTGCAGGTATTGAAACACGCTTTTCTGATCCAGATTAATTAATGGATGTAGAAATGGCTGTTTTTCTTGTATCAATAGGCAAAATTGTCTTAACTATTATTTTTTTTTAATTGTAGGAATAACAGTCTTCTCCGTCGGTGTTGCCTGGGCACCTCTGGATGATCTGAAAGACATGGCTTCTGAACCAAGAGAATCTCATACTTTCTTCACTAGGGAGTTCACAGGATTGGAGCAGATGGTTCCTGATATTATTAGAGGCATCTGTAAAGATTTTATGGACTCTAAACAATAAAGCAAAAATCTGCTGTTGGATATTACTACTTTGAAACTAAAAATCATGGAACTGAAATGGTCCCTCTAAAGTACAGATGTTTTATTCTTATATACACTATCATAATGCAAGGGAAGAAAGGTGGCTACTTTTTGTTTCTGTAGTCAATCAAGGATTCTTGTGAGCTTGTTAGAAGTTGTACTTAATACTGGAATGCAGAATTTGGCCAATGGCTATTATTTTCAATACATATATAGTATCCCCAAATTTAAAGCTATGCATATTGTGCACTTAAGGCTATCAGATATCAGCAGAGGAAACAATACAGCTCTGACATTTTTGCTGTCAGTTGCTAGATGTCTTCTTACAAGTTAAAAATAATATAATTTTAAATACATGGTACTATCTTCTATAAGCCTTCTGTAGCTTACGATTCTGTACCTTTTCAAGGAGTTCTGCTGATAGCGTGAAGTACTTTCAGTGCTTCAGTTGCACAACATCCATTATTGCCAGGCAGTTTAAGAAAAGGCAAGACAGATTGTAGCTAAACAGTCTATTTTTACTAGTTGAGGTTTTGCTATTGTGAATGATACTGCCATCTGGTTGGCAAAGTTTACATCAAAAGACAATTAACTTCTACCCACAGATTTCTGTGGAACTATGTTGTCTGATTCTTTTGGCATGGATTTTGAAAGGTAATTAAGGCACAGTAGTTCTTTTTGAGGGTCTGGATCCTAACATATTAGCTGATACTACTGCTTCCTACACCACTGAAGTCAACAGTGGTATTCCTAATATATCTGATAACTGGATTTTTTCCTGTCTACCGCCCTGTACTGTCTTGATTTTACAAAGCTGTTATTGGCTAGACAGCTAGAGACAGGAATCTTGGGCAGATTAAGTTAGACCACACACTGGGAACTGAAAGCATTCAAATTCAAATCCAAAAGGTATCTATCTATCTCAGACCTTGAAACCTAACTGATTTATACCAGATTACATAGTTAGGAAAGAAGAGAGTAGGCAGACACGTAGTGGGATTCAGTAGCTCACAGAATAACAACTTCCTAATGCTAGTAAAAACATCTTTAAAGATGTGTGAGGTTCGCTGAAGATGAAACAATGGTTTTCTTGAAAAAAGGCTTTAATTTGATTACATACCTAGTAATGTGTTCATATATTTATACCTACATGTGTGTGGTTAAAATGATGCAATATTCACCAAGTTATTCCAGATTCCTCGTGTGAATAACAGACTTCAAATATTCTTTAGAAAATAAAGTTTTTTGCAAGGGAAATATATAGCAGAAAACAAAACAGCACTTTCCCTACCAATCTAGGGTTTCCCTCTACCCCCTGCCCCCTGCTATTGATTGTAAAATTTGTAGTAATTATGGAGTGGCACAGAAGGGATTGTATTCATCAGGCTTTTGTTGTGCATTTTTTAATAACTTATGACTGGCTATATATTACACTAAACATGAATGGCAAAGATGCCTTGTATTTTTCTATTAATTGTTATCCTTAATTTTGTTATATGTTTATAGATAAGAGTATTCAGCTATTGCTGTATAAATTCATATGCAATATCAACTTTGTGCAAAAGTTTAATTCATTTAGTTTATAAACTTTTTATAGAAATATATATTGCAAGAAAACTGGGACTGCTGCTATGTTTTAATATGCTGTAATATAAAAGTCTTTTTATGATGAACCTCATGTAGTATAGCTTAAGTAGCATGTGATGCTTCCCAACTGTATTATTTTAAATTCCAATTTGCAAAAGAAAAAATCCTAACACATCCTCAAATTGCAGGGATACTATTTATACAAATATTTTAATTTGAATGAGTCAATATCAAAGTTTTAGTCATTGTTCATACTAGGTATGATGCTAGTTGAATCTTCTGAATATAAATCGCATGCCAGCTAGCAGGATCTCATTTTCCCCTTGCACTTCGTTTTTGCTATTGCAAAGAAGGAGGCAGCTTTACTCATGTCATTCATTCATCAAGGAAAAAGCAGGTCTGGATCTCTGGGACACTGAAACCTGCAGAGCTAAATGCCCAAATATTTCCATTTCACAGGAATGGTGATGACACATTACTTGCACCCTTCATACAGCCCGATTACACTGGTAGGAAGTGGTGGGTACAGAAAATACTTTTTTAAATATACAAAGTTTATGTGGAAGCAAACACTTGTGAGCACAATTCTGATCTGGAAAAAACATTGGTGGGATACAGATAAAAGGATTGAGACCTGGTGAGATACTGAGCCAGGGTGGAAAGGATGGGGACTGTGCTGTAAGTAGAAGGTAAGTTTGGAGAAAGAAAAGCATGGTAGAGGGTAGCGGACATGATTTGAAGTTTTGGTAAGAAGGTAGGCAAAAGCCACAGTACAAGGGTTCAGTTTTATGCTGTTGGACCAAGCAGTACAAAGAACGTGAACAGAGCTGCAGCTACAACCGCTTGTGCAAACTCCATTTGGGAACATTGCTGCTGATATTAGTACTATCAATCAAGAATACGGCCTGCAGAGGATCAGTTCTGTTCTCTAGTGAGACTGATGAAAACCATGGCAAGGCGGCTGGACCACATGATCTTTAAAGGGTCTCTTCCAACCCAAACCATTCTGTGATTCTCTATGCCCTGTTTCCCTGAAAAGTACTCACAAGGCTCAGGCGGGCCTCGGATTTGCAGCCTCACTGCTGATGACATACCACTGCACATAAAAAAAAAATTAAGGTTCCTTCACTCAGATAGATAAGAGTAAAAGATTCTAAGCTTAGTTGTTTAGGTACTTACTGCAGCTCCCAGAGCTATTTCTGAGTTTTACATTAACACAGTCCAAAACTCATCCTTCCCATTGGAGTTTGCAAAGCAATCTAAATTCACAAAATTCTATTAATTTGCTGTCCTAAAGAAATTAAAATTACTTTTTGTACCATGATAACTTCTAGTAAGGGCTGCAACCTACAGCCATGCATTGGTTAGGACATACACCTGAGCACCGGCATCGTTCACTGCCAGAAGACCAAGGAAGACACCAAATCTGTCTCTTACATTTCCTGGGTGAATTCTTTACTCATGGGATATTTTATAACCGAAAGAAGCGCACAACTTCCTCTTACATTGGCAGTATGCCCTTCTCAGTCCTTGAAGGAAACGTTACAAATGCCTATCTCGAGGATGAGATGCTAAGCTAGGGATTACACACACAGAGGACGTTAGACAAATTTCCATTCTCACTATTTCCTGCATGCTACTTCAGCAGGGAAGTATAAAGATTGTGTCTGTACAAGGCAGCTGCCTGCTGAACTTGCAGTTCATTCATTGAGAATTTTTATCTCAAGGTGCTGGTGTGGCCCCAGGCTCTGCAGAGAATGCCTCCGTACCCAGGCCAGGGTCTCCGATTCCAATTCCAAGGCACCTCAGATTTTACACTTCACACAAATGTTAGGCATTTAGATCCTCTCTGACTATGAATCACCTTGTATATACATCTTCTGATAGCGTGATGCTTGCTAGCTGTACACTTGTCTGACAAGTGCAGTACATAGGAAAAGCAGGTATACAGTCCAGGACTGAAGGTCAGTAAACTGCAGAGAAGTCTTCATACTGCCAGACCTGCAACCTAGTAGCAAAAATCTTTTATAATACATCCTCAAGCAGAGTGCAAGAAGAACACGTCTCAGAAGTTGACCTTCATCACTGCTTGTGAAACTATTAATATTGAACCAGCAAGGAACAAGAAAAATCCAAAAGTAAGACCATCTTAATATTCTGGAGAAAATAATCACTTTAAAGCTATTTACTTTGCCTTTCAAAATCAATGCCAATAAAGAGCAGCTATGTAGTAACCAGCCAAAAAACCATTTGCTTCAAAAGCCAGTGTACATCTCTACAGCTTATGAAGTAATTTTGAGGCGGGAAGAGAGGAGGAAGAACAGGAGGAGTTTGGCACATATGAAGTAGAGTAATTTCATCGGAACAGTTGTTTCTCCCATAAATGTTCTTAATTACTTGTATTTGTAATTCATATTAGTGTTGTCACATAGCTTTTCTCTTCTATCAAGTATGGCACCATAAAATACAAATATTTTATCTTCTTTTCCCCTGTTCTGAAGAAGAAAAGCAGCGACAACTTTTTATGCCTTGATTTTAAGCCATATTTCTAATGGGGCAACTCTCAACATCACTATGAAACTCCACCAAAGTTGCTGCTTTTAAATGCAAGGATTCTAGTTTTCTCAGCACTTTCTTTCCTTTCATTAGGCTGAAGGGTAAGTCAGCTCCAGAAAGCATCGAAGCCACAAAAATCAGAAAATGCCTCTGTTGCACGCAAGGCCTGAGCACATTGTCAAAGAAGATCAACTTGTATCTTTAACAAACCACCTGGAAACTGGAGGCTTAGATGCCCAGCCTAATAAAATCAATCCAAAAATCTTACTGACTGGCTTTGGTTTTCGCCTGGGACAGTAAACATAAAGGGTTTTCTGGATAAGCTGAAGCAGAATGCGTTTGAATAGCTTGTGATCAACTGCCATCCAAATATAAACACCAAATATATGGAAACTTCCACTGAACAGTTTATAATTTAAGTATGAGTAACCTTCCATTTATATATGTCTATCAACTGGAGCACACATTCTTTTGCCCACTTTGGCTTCAACAGGAATTTTGCCTCTGGCTTGAGCTGAAGGAAGAATAGGTCCTGAAAAATTGCCGTCTATGATAAAATCCAAGGGCTTAATCTCTGTTTTGAAGCACACTGCCCAGTTTAAATTTAATCTCATTAGGATCAAAATTTCCTTTCCTTTCAAACAATCAGGTTTGGTTAGTGAAGTATCCTTGATCGTAAGCCACTTTCATTACCTGAAGGCTATTTATTGTTTTATTACTCTACAATTTATTTACATGCGTCCATGTCTACATACGAATGACTACTGTGTCCTTACTATTTTTCTTTACGTACCACCACCGGAGCAGCCTGCAAACGCTAGCTGGGCCAGCTGAACTCTAGCCATCCCAGGCTAATGACGGGAAGCAGCAGTGCTTTGGCCAGTGTGTTTACTACAGCCAAAAGGAGCAGGTAGCATCGCTCCCTGGTTGCCAAGAAGCCTAAGCTCATGCTGAGGACACTCTCCTGGAAGCCAGGCGCTGTCGGTTTGAATATACCCTCAGCCTCAGGGTATAAGTGAACCTACAGCTGAACTTCATGCTGGACCAGTTCCTAAGACGCCGGCACGAGAATCCCGCATAGCTGTTTTTGCTAGCAAATGCTAACTAAACTTTTCCAACCTCCACTGAGGTCCGATACGGCCTTTACTACTTCACAGCAGAGTATGGTAGAACGTAAGCAAAGGGATAAGAACGATTTTTCTACCCTGGTGTATGTGATCAGGTTACAAATATGATAAACAATTCTCTGCCAAAGAATACAAGCTAGTATATTCTTACCCTAGAAACAAGAAGTTGAAAGACTGAGTGAAGACTAGCAAAGTTTAGGAAAATAATTTGATTTAGATGGAAAAGAATTACTTACATGCTAACTTAGCACTACTTCTAAATTTTTGTTAAGTTTCAAATCAATCTATACCATTAAAATAGTCGTTTTTAATCAAAACCAAATTCACAATTATGTAATTTCCAGAGTTCTCTGACACCCACTCTCAGGCATTTTAATAATATACTACTTGCTCAGAAAAGGAAAACAGGAAGACAACAGCTTTCTCCCATCTGAATATTCTAAATGAGGTGAGGTACACAACTTCGTCCTGATAATTACTAATTCTGGTGAGGACTAGGAGCCAGTTTAGAAACAAAACAGGACTGTCTGGCACAGCATGCTGGTAGTGAACACATTAACAAGGACTTTACTCCCCAGTGGTCTGATTTGCTCAAATCTAAACAGAGACTAGACTAACACACACAATTAACAGAAAGTGACCGCAATCAGTTGCCTCTGTAAGCCCAAATACCTGCCAAAAAAAAAAGTTTCTGACAGAATGTAATGCATATGCACCATGGAAACTGTCAGATATTAGATCACTCAGATCGGGGAAAATATTTCCAGCCTCTAAGAAATTCTTCTGTACGGCAGCTATTAGCTAAATCATCTAACAGAAAACTATACTTATTAAGACCGGCAGAATGAGTCACCTGGGTTATCAAAGGCAAAAGGGTCATTCAGGAAGCTAAAATACAGCTCCTGTTTTGCTAACAACTACCCTAGTAATGAAGTGGTACTGAAAAGCATTTTAAAAGATTTGCTGTCATTAAGATGCAATGGTATTTCTAAGTAACACAGAAAAACTCCAGGTAAGGCAACCCAGGGGAAGCCTCTGGCTGCCGACCAGACCACCAGGCACATCAAATGCAGCCGTGGCACCGACTTCAACATCCTGCCACTGCATGCAGAGTGTCCGCAGCACCTTGCAAGAGCTTCTGCTTTTGAGCTCCTGCCACCAGCATCCGCAGCCGCTTCTGCCAGAGGCCCCGTACTTCTCTCCAGCTGCGCCGCAGCAGCCCGCCTGTGCAAGAGGCAGCAGCACAGGCCCCGCACCCTCCTCCGTGCCGCCCTGCCTGCTGCATACAGGATATTTTCCCAAGGGAGCTGAAGGGTTTTGGTTTTTTTCCTCCCAGCCATGGCTGAGATTTCAGGGAAGGAAGACATTACTTCTGCATGAAGCAGGAGCTCTTTGTTCACACTGAATTGCAAGTCTGACAAGAGCTTAGATGCAAGGTGCCCCTAATCAAATGAGAAGCTTTTTCCTCAGAAAAGCTTTTTCCTTGGAAAGAAAACCCCCCACATATTCATGAAAAAACAACTCAACAACAAGAAATCCACCCATTTCAATGTACAAAAGAGCAACTGGAGAGGAAAGACACCTGCAACAACAGGAAAAAATCTGCTTAAAAAAGCCAACCAGGCCGGTCACCAGAAAGTCACCAATAGCATACAACCCCCTTGGGCAAGCCTCCTTTCATGAGGGAAAAACACGTCCCCTTGGCCAGCCACCGCGGGTGAGCAAAAACCCGGCAGCTCTCAGGCTCGGCCTGGGGAGCGCCCAGATGATGCGATCGGTGGCTCCCCCTGCCCAGCCTACAGCCTCACCAGGATCGCCCCAGGCTGGCAGCCAGAGGAGAAGCAGCAGCTCCCAGCAGTGACACAGCAAGCCAAGCTGCAGGTGGAGGCAAGGGAGAAGCCTCAGGAAACGCCTCAGGAGTACGTGACCAACAGCGGACAGCGTGAGCAGCTCTCCACCTCTGCCGACACCGAAATGGCTGCAGGCAGGATGGGCAACATCTCTCCTGCCCTGCCTGCTCACAGCTTGCTGCTGGACTCCTGCGTTCCCACTCTATCCCCAGACCAGCAGCAGCCATTATCAATCACCTTCTCCAGGTGGCACCACCAGGTGAGCCCCATCAGCTCTGCCCCACCCACAGCAGGTGAGCCAAACCTCTCTGCACCAAGCATATAAAGTCATCCTCTCGACTCAAGAGTTCAAACGGACATATATTTCTTTAGATCATGTGTGGATTCACGACCGTTATACAAGCTACTCTTTCCTCCTACAGGTTTCTCAAAGCCTCTGGAGCTTTCAAGAAAAGCTGAGAGTTGAGACATGAAAGCAGGTGGGAGAAAGAAGTTAGCAAGTCAGCTAGCACTAATGACTGCTTAAGACCTAATAGAATTAAAAATATTTATAATATTAGCAAAAGTGTTCAGCTGCAAAAAGCTCCTCTTCAAGTTACATTGAAAACTGCTTACAAAAAATTGGTCACACAGCTGATCCTTCCCCCCCCCTCCCCGGAAAGGAACCTGAGGATAGAGCAGCAAGTCATTCTCTTTTGGTGGTATTCTCCGTTCAGGTTAAAGGGTCTCCAATACGTCCAAGTCAAAGACATCCCAAAAGCAAATACTCCTTGATCACCAAGTGAAATATTTATTCTAAGGTGTCCAGTACTCTCTGAAGCAGAATGGAGCATTTCACCTTAGGAGGTTATAAATCTCACCCCGTATCTTTTGTGATAGAAATGAACAATTCTACAAGCCACACAATAATTAAGCTAGTGTTGTCTTTATTTTTATTTGAAAGACCATCACTTTTCAAAGGATTAACACAATTTGTAAAGAATAGGGCAATATCAATACTTTTGAACTTTGCTAAAACAGATACAGCTCCCAATAATACTTGGTTTAAAAGAGGCAGACTTTAACCCACACAGCTAGCACAAGCTCTATGAAATTCCTACCTGTGGTCTCGGTTTTACAGATATATATATATAAAAATTCACTGCACTGATCCTTTAGTTTAGAAAGTTTTTAATTCTGTAATAAATCCATTAATTTCAATCAATTTAAAATGAGAGTATCAAAAGTCTCACAGCACTAAGATTTAGGTAACAGAACACTATAGATATTCTCCATGTAACTGAAGACAACTGTATATGTTGTTTCCGTATGAAGATATTAAAGTTGCTATTTGCTATTTGTTAGAGGTCAGTAGCTAACAACTGTCAATAGCTTAGGGTCCCAATGGAGAACATAAAGCGGAGCCATATGCTTGTAGGAACCAGTTCTCTCTCCTCCAGTTAAGAAAGCATGCTAGAGATTCAATGTTACTCTGACAATTTTACGTTATAACACTACATACAATCAAAGCAAGAATTCTTCTACTGCCAGATTAAATGCCCTAGCACTGCTCCTAGACACTGTCGGTGCGCTAGGATGGCTAAGGGCTGGCCAACAGTTGGCCTCCTGTTATTTTGGTTCAGGAAAACTAGACCAAACCAGCTGGAACACTAGACATGACCTTCCAGGAGGAAGTATTATCAATACTGCATTCAAGATGTATGGGAATTAATAATTGGAAAATTAAAGATCTCCTAATAAGGTTCTAGATCACAAAAAAAAACAGGCCTCACTAACATCTGTTCAGTTTGATGTGCATCTAAAGAAATTAAACCATAGCTACTGTTGAAGTACACATCAACAACTTTCAGTTTACTGTCTTCAGCAGAGACTTTTATAGCACTGAAGTCAGAGGTTCAGTGATTCTTGAAAGCAAGAGCCTTATGACCTGGGCTACCTCACATTGCCTCCTCTTCATTACTAAGGATCTCACCAGACTTAAATTAATTTCCTTAAACACTGTAAATATTAAAAAATATAAGTTTTTTGTTGCTATACATGCACTTTCAGAAAGTCTAGATGACTTCTCTTGTGAGGAGCCATTAAGATATACAAGTAAGAGGGAAGACTAAAAAGAAAGTATTGTTGTTTCCCATTATCAAGTCAGTCAAAATTTGGTTCTATGTTAAAATTAAAAAACAAAGCAATGTATTTTTATGACTTTTATAATGTTTTGTAGCTTGAACTATTTATTTTTAAAAATCTATTAATATAAGCCATTTAGTTTGCATAGGGCTCAAGGATAATGTATTTTCCAAGTATCAACAGAGCAAGGATTAAATATGGAACTTAAACCTTCATTCATGCTTACCTCAGATGTAGCATTTAAAAACAATTCTGAAGCCTTCTGTTTTTGTTAATTTTTTTCTTTTAAAAAAGTTCTTAAAAACATAAATACATATATATACACACACACACCCCGCAGTGAAACCAAACACAACTAAAAGGTAAAATCAGTCATATTTTCATGCCATGTACCTTATCTGGGAGGAAAAATAGTTACACTCATTTTTCCAGCAGGATTTGTGTAGACCACCTTATCTGTGTGTTTGGCCCCCCTGCAAAAATACCGGTTGCTCAACTGGGATGCATTTGTTAGAGACACCTTTTATGTGATACAGTAGCTAGAAGGAAGAGCAGTCAGCACTGTGTGGCCAAGCTTTCCACTGATTTGAGACGGGAAGTGCTAGAGAAGCACATAATAATAAGAGCATGCCAGGACAGAGAGTGCTATCAGTTTTAAAATAAGTCAATTAACATAGAATAGGAGAAATGGACAGCCTCCGATAATGTATCCTCAAGCCCACAGTTTTCCCACTAGGAAAATCTACCAATTATCTCCTGGCAAATAAATTCTTCCTTAGGATTTCTAAATTAGGGAAGGTTCTTGATCAGGGTTTGTTACACCCTTTTTCAGACATATTTGATATTTATGTAGACAAGATGCTGGACTACAGTCACCACTCATCTGCTTAAAACAGTTCCTACAATAAAAAGCAAGATGGGGAGTAAGTCTGTTACATCAATCGTACCCTAAATCCTAAATGTATTATTAAACACATTTAGATATCTTTCCATCCAGGTTCTGAGCGCAAGTCCTTTGGGTCTTACCTACAAACAAGAAGTCAGTCAGACCTTTCATAAGCTGAGTTGTTTTTGCTAAATGAAAACATTTATTTCAGTACTCATTTTTTCCCCCATCACCGGTACTACAGCTATTCTGTTTTAAAAAACAAATGAAGGTTTTAGCATGTTATACCCCACAATAAAGAAACTAAGACTGTATTAGGGATTATTGTCAATATTCAATAAATGAAGCCTCACTACAGCATTTGATCCACTATGCATTAGTGAACTAAGATGACCGTTAAGATTTCAATTAAGGAAAATAAGCAAATATTTTTGGTTTTACCATTTCAATTTTAATACAATTCAAAAAAAAAGTAAATGTTATGCATGGCAATGTTTATTAAACAATCACATTTCATTTAAGCATTAAAATGCAGCAGTCTGGAAAAGCTGCCAGAAACAATGTTTGGCTTCAGAAAAGGCGATTATGAAATTACTTCCAATAAAATTCAAATACTCTCTTATCTGTTGATTAGTTGAATGCTTTAGACTGGAAGGAACAAAAAGTGCAAATCAGCTGAATGTTACTTTCAAAAGTAAAGTCTTAGTGTCCTACAAGCAGTTACTGAAAGGCCTCACCTCAATCTTCATGATAAAGGACAAAATTCTCCAATTTCTATACAATTATAATTTACTGTAACATTTCAAACAACATAACATTATTACTAAAACAAAACTAATTTCAGAATATAACTGCAGTATTCTGCCTACCATGAGCACCTTTTTTTCCTTTCTTTTTTTTTTTTTAAAATCTAATTTGCTTGACATGAGGTGGCATGAGATACATTCTCACTGCAAAACTGGAAACTTACATGGAACAATACAGTTACAACCACTTATAGGAACATGTTCCAGCTTAAGGTAATTTATACCTAAACATACTACTTTTACATGAAAATCTAAGATTCTTATTGTGGTATTCTGTTTCTGCTCATACACTTTCAGCAAAGTGACTCATCACAGAGTTGCTAAATGTTGACCTGCAGCTTAGCGTTTTGCAAAAAGATTGCCCTTTTGCACATCATCTTTATTGGAGAACTTGTAAAGAAATGGACAAAGGTTAATAGCTAACATTTGACATACGGGCAAGTTTTAAGCATTTAAAAATGAGGTTTTTAAATTTTTTTTTAATTCAACACAATGATTCAGTGGCAGTTTGAAATAAAAACAGATTATCTTTCTGGCTCCTACATCACTTGAGAATCACTTCATATATAGACATACTGAAAAACTGTGTGATTATCATCTTATAAAGGCTCTAAGAATACACTATCAATTTTCAATTTGTTCCTGTAAAAATATTTAAAAATACTGTGGAAACATGTTCTTATATGTGGGTACTGCTGCTTGAAACCGAACAGTTGGTCGACATCCAGACAACTATTACAATTTTCCAAAAGCAAAGCAGCTTATAAGCATAATAAACAAATGGTCATTTTGCTAAAATTTAGACCTAATTTAGTAATTTGTAGAATGACACTTTCAAACTGTGCAACACAAAATAATGTAGCCAACAGTAACATACAGGTACACCATTTAATATTTATTATATGCATTTTATATACATTATTTTTCAACAGCTGTACTTTTGCTATGTGGTACAATCTTAAAAATTTGCTGATTCATAGTTTGTAAAACAGAAACCTTACAAAACTCATCAAAACTCGCAAACTGATCAGAAAAGTTTTGTGGAAGACTAGAAAAAATACTTTATTGTATTAATCATGCATTACACAAACAAAATCTTTAGTTACACCATAAACTGAAGCACATCTGAAAATAAAATAAAAGCAGGGAATAACTAGTCAAAACACAGCAGATTTATGAATCTTGAATCAACTACTTTTGTATTCTATTTGAAACGCAAATAAAAATATTTTTCACTCCAAAAGTTCTGAAACAAGATTGTTTTTTGGAATCAACTCCACTCCAGGTACTTAACCAGAGGAAAAAGAAATTATTGGTTTGCAACTTTAGAATTATCAAATGTCCCATTTTCTCATCTATTTTAGACTGTTCAAAGAGTGCCATAATAGATATACAGGGCCCTTTAACACACTACATAAAAGGATATAAGACCAACAAAAAGTGAAATAAATAACAATAGGCCATTAGCAAGATGGGTAATCCTTGATAAATAAACTCGTAAATACAGTAAGATGTACAAAATATCACATAGTGATAGGATGCCAAGATTAATTTTTTTTTTTTAAGAGTTCATTCGGGGGTGTTAACCCCTCTGTGTTTCATTTGAACACATTTTACAGTCCTTTATTTATGAAGACAGTTATGTGATGATGATGAATTAGCATCCTTATGCAAGGACTTAGCTGAGCTGTATTAGGCAAAAGAAGGGAAGAGTGTGGTTACACAGCAGCGGGTCAGTGAGATCTCTGTGTTTTAGGGTTCTATAATGCAGAAAAACATTATCAATACAATCTTGAGCACTGTTGTGACAGGCTAAATATATAAAAAGACTTATAAAAACTAGAATTTTATCCAAACATTTTGTGCAACTAATGCTAAAATATTTTAAGTTAAATTTCCTTTTCTTTAAAGCAAAATAAAAGTTTAAAAGGGGAATCTGTGGCATTCAACTGATAAACAGAAGATTACTAAGAGATGAAAAGAAAGCTACTCTTGGAGCTCACTTCCCCCCACAAGAGCACCACATTCCTAACCCTAAGGCAGCACACAGAGTCCAAAACAAAAGTCTTTTGTAAGATCAGACTCCACGTTTGCTTAAAGACACCTAAAGAACAGACATACGCTCAGTTCATATCCAGTCAAGGCTACAAATACTGGTTTTCTTTTTTGTGTTTCTCCCCACCCCCCCAAATACAGTAATTTTACAGTTAAATGAATGAGCCTGACATTGTTCAAGATGTGGTGACTTTTCACCAACTTATACCTGCCCCACATAAGAGCCTTCACCCAGGCAGATCAGATGTAGTGTCTTATTGGTAACCTTATTATTGATGGCAGTGACGCATTCCCTCTTTTTTGTCCAAACAGACCTGCTGTTATGACGCAGGTTTGTTCTGCTATGTCACACAAATACTTTGGCAAGGGCATCAGCTCCTGCACTGGCAATATATGCTTTCGACGGATGAAATGCTACATCATAAATTGATTCATCCAGCTTTTTCCTATGAGCTGTTATTTCTTGCACACATGTTTTGCTGTCCAAATTCCATAACCTAATGGAACAATCATGGCCTGTTTAGGAAAAAAAAAAGAAAAAAGACAAAGTTAGATTTGTCAAACACTGACGTGCATCACAAATGCAAAATTTATAGAGCATACAGAATATGAAAAAACCCTTACTTCCAGACATTAAATAGATTCCATTAGGATCTACAGCTAGACTTGTGACAGCATCCAAGTGAGCAACCATAGAATGGATCATTTTACCTAAAAGCAAAATAAACAGTGAATTTCCTGTGAAGTATTGTTCCTCTTAAAAATAACATTCCCATTAACTGCAATATAGAATAATATATTTATTTAGATTCCAATAATATCTGAATGATACAACTGTATTAGAAATTATTAAGTTTCAACTGCAGACTCTTGTATAAGCATATGGGTAAGTGACACACAACTCTCAAAAAGGCATTCCCATTATAAGCACTCTTTTTATCCATCTGGCATCTTTACTGGTAGCAATGACAACGAAGAACAATCCTAAAAGGACTGGGTGAGAACCTCAATTTTTAGTCCCTTAAATGTCCTAATACCTGCCCCAGTAGGACAAAGTGTCGACAAAGCTTTGTAAAAAGAGACGTACTGAGACATACCAAAGGTCCATCATCTAACTCTGTCAGTGCTAGGAGAGAGGCTATTGGTGATAGCCAGGGAATAAAATAAAAACAAGGCAACTATAAGTGATACTTGCCCAGAATACTCTCCAGCTTCTAATAATTAACTGTTCAGTTAGGTCACAAACCAGAGATATTATCTCTGATTCAACCACTCCTAATGCATTTCTTTTCAGTGGCCTCCATTCCTGGACTCTTAATAACATCTTTTAGCATCTGATGATGCTTTTTGGAAGGAGTTCCAAAATGTTTAACTGCACATTGTAAGAACAACCACCTCTGTTTTGAATCTGTCACCTGCTGGGGGTTATCAACTGAACCTTAGTTCATGTATTGGAAAAGATAGTCATGGTCTTACAATAATTTATTTGCTAACATGAAGAAGGTATATCATCTTTGCCCAGTTGTCTGTCTTCCTGAAGAATCTCAGTCTATTTAGTTTCTAAGATTCTTCTTCAAGAAGCTAAAAACTACTGAATCATCTTTTTAACCATTCTCTGAAACATTTTAATTTGGCTATATCCCTTTTGAGATAAGGGAGACTGGAGTAACACAAAGTATGCATGTGGATACACCAAGTATTCATACAAAGGTATTAACAATGATTCTTCTTGTTCTTTATTCCTTTCCTTCCTCCTAACATTAATTTTGCCATTCTGACTGCTAAGCACTGAACTGACATTTTCATCCAATCTCTTCTTATACATCCGAGGTTTTACCTCGAGTAAAAACAGTCAGCCCAGTGATTATTATTTTATATTATAAAGTTTGTTTTTCCTTACATGCATCATTTCACATTTATCCACATGGAATTTAATTTGCCTGCTCTTAAGTCTATTCAGATCTTCAGGTCTTCCTCATCAGCCTTCATCTTTAATACCTGAATTAATGAATGTCAGTAAACTGTCAACATACTGTCCCCTGTCCAGACGATCCATATTATGTTGAACTATTGCTGATCCCTCCAGGACTTGGTAATTTTTTTTTTTTTTTTTCCACAAAATGACCATTTACTTCTACCTTCCGTTTCCTGTCTGTGACCCAATTATTTGTTCATGCAAGATTTTTCTCCCTATTCTACATCTTTGTTTCTTTAAAGCAATACATTTTAATTTCAGGACAATCACTGCAACACATTTAATGACCACAATTCAAATACATACATTTATGGCAGGTGAGAAGGGGAAAAAATGTCTTAGCTTTTTGCTTTTAAAAACAAAAACCGCAAGAACAGCACCCCTCACCCCACCCAACCCAAACACACTTAAAACAGGTGTTTTGCACATGTGCTTACTTTAAGTCAGCTTACGTTGATTTTTTTTTTCCTTCCAACTTTGGTAGGATAACATGCAGGAAGTGACTGATAATTTGATGAACAGGAAATTTATGCTCATTCTTACAATTATTCCAACTGTTTTGTCATGACAGACTGTGCAGTTTTTCCCCATACCCTTCTTTCCCTTATTTTTTCCAGATCCTTTTCTGTTTTATAAACTTAATCATCAACTTAAGTATAACACAGGATTCTATTACTACAATGACTTCAGGGCTATTTCTTGCCCTAATAGGTACTAAGCAATGTTCCTTACTACTGAGAGTTGAAAAACATAACTGATATATGCTTAGAGTTAAAAGCATGGAAATGATGAAGACAGGAAGAAAATAGCAGACATATTCTATAAATTAGCAAAGTGCTACCTTAAGAGGACCTTCTTGTCCCTCGCAATTATCTCTGCCTGTTTTGAGAGAGTATTTTCTGACTGAAGCCACAATTGCAACAGATATTACTATTTCATAGAAAAAGTACTGAAGAGGTTTAATCTTACTAATACCAAAAGTTCTCTTGTGTAAAACTGCATCACTAGTAAGTTTTCTACAAATGGATTCTCCCTATGTCCATCCAGATTTACTTTAAACATATTCATACATACAAGTTAGGTTCTCTTAACCTTACCCGTTTTGTTGTCAAAAAATTTGATGTGTCTATCTTCATGTGCTGTAATAGTTACAGGAAGCGTGGGATGACTTACTACCTTGTTAATATGATTATTTGATTGTACACCTGAAAATTAAAAAAAAATTCACCTGCCTTAAAGAAAGGATTAAAGTTAAAATGAGAATATTTTAGCATTACACTTTAGCTTCTTATATTAACTAATACTATATAAATAACATTTTAGGCAGAGCATCAATGAATCTCCTAAGAAATAAATAATAGCTTCTTGCTTTACAGGATGGGGCTAAGCCAGGTATACTCTAGCAAATGTACTGGAAGGTTAAAGCTGTACAAGTGGTTTATACACATGAAAGATTCTTGATAGAGCTAGCAAACAAACCAAGCAAGTACTGCAGGGCAGCACTAGCCAAATAGAAACAAACTGTGGCATCCATAATCCGTGTTTAGCACACACCTCTTATACCTCCATATCAAAAAAGATTTGGCGGGGGGCAAGATAGAATCTGAGTAACTGAAGTCAACCTAACCTATTAGAGTCTGTCGGATATATTTATGTCTTATTTCAACTTAAAGAAACAAAGAATGGTTTAGAATCTCTTTAGAAGTTTAGAATACTCTTTAAAAAAAACTCATTTTCTTATCTTGATATGCCAGTGTTTTAAGGCTTGTTCCTTTCATTTCTGTGCTTAATTTTTGTTGATTCCATTTAAGATTCTCTCTTCAAATCAGGAAAGGTATTTCTCCAATTTGTGATGTTCCTTCTCACTGTCAATGCCAGTTTTTGCACATGCTACCTAGAATATAGCTTTTACACAGTTTTGTAACCTGTGTTGAAGTCTTTACATAAGCTACTTAATACCGTAACTATAATCACTAAGTAAACTGGACTACTTGGAGGGGAGAAACTAATTCTCCCCTTGCATTATTCTTTTAGATCTCATTTCAAAGAAAGGAATGACCCAAAACTGGAGGTTTTCCTTATGGAACACTTTCATAGGTTCAGGAAAAGAAGGCTCTTATGTCTAGATTTTCATCAGATACATACAATTCTTAAAGAGCTACATCTTTGTAGCACCTTATTTGTAGCAACAGAATTTCTAATACTAAAGTTCCACAGGAGAGAGTGTTTAATCACAACCCGTGCAGAATTCTACATTGAACTAATACTCTGCTTAATTCACTTATTTATTTATCTTAATATCCTCCATGTCAAGGCTATATAATAAAAACTGTGTTTTAATATGCAATTCAGACAGCTAAATCTTGAGAAGCCTAAGCTTAGAGAACAAAAACTGTTGCTTTCACTGTCTCTAACCACTTTCAAATCCTGCTAATCCACAATCTTTTCCATTGTGTCTGTTCCAAGCATCTTTAAGCATCTAACCAACTTTCAAACTGCATGATGCAGGAGAGGAGCAAAACTTTTTCATTTAACTCACCATATAATAAAACTTGGATAAAGGTAACTCATCCAAGATGGATATTTAATACAAAAGAGCTTTACGTACCAGATTCTATTTGTGATGAAAGCATTACCACTGACTGGGATGTTTCTAAATCATAGATGACTGTGCTGCCAGTGTTAAAAGATGCCACCATATGAGCAGGGTCACAACCTATAAAGTCAACTGATGTAGGTATTCCGTGCTCTAGAAAGAGAAAAAATTGTCTTTAGAAAGAATGAAACACTTTTAAAATTCTTGACGGTTTAAACATTTAGTTTGTTTCATACTCATACTTTAAAGAAGAAATTCGCTCCCTTCTTTAGAGTAATGCTACAGCACCAGGATTACTTTGTTAAAAGATCTTTTTCCTTTAGTCCTGTAACCTAGTTTTGATAAACGGAGAAAATGAGCCTGGACACATCATCAGCTGCCTCAGAACAGATTTTCAAAACCACTGCAAAAACTTACCTTTCTCTCCATTGTAAGTGCAAATACAGGGCATTTTTTCTGGTGGGTTCCATAATCTAATAGTGCCATCTGCTGAACAAGATAGTAAGTGATTCTTTACACCGCTGTAAGCAAGACCCCAGACTGCATCTGTGTGAGCAATTAATGTGCCAGCTAGAACGTTTGGCTCTGGAAAAAACAAAAGTTCATAAATGAAACCTTTTCAGTGAAGAAACATGAAATAAGTATTTCTTGTACCTCAATATAAATTAAATTCCACATAAAACTGTCATATATGCCCCCAGCCCTTCCTGTTTAAGCAACAACTAGAATATTACACAGGAGGTCATTTTGCACAACCACTGCCAGCTTTCTCAAAAAAAACCCAAACAAAAAAAACCCCCCACCCACCAAAAAAGAAAAACAAACAAACAAACAACCCCACCAAACCAAACCAACCAACCAACAAAACCCCACAAACAACTATGTCCCTTTTTCCAGAATGATACACGCTTGTTACCGTCTCCTCTCTGAGTCACTTGCTTCTTCCCTCCAAATTCACCATCTTAAAAATGCTCAGTCACAGCCCTTCCTCTGTGCAAGGTGCAAAAACACCTAACAAAATCAGCTTTCCACTGAAACACTGATGCCTAATGCTCTTTTTACTCAGCGTACTCTGCTGACACAGGGGCATGCTCTAAAACTCTCAAGCACCCTAATAATTAAAACAAGATTATTTCTGTAGTGGAACAGGTAAACACATTCTTATTTTCTTCTCCCTGATACTTTATAGTCGTCTTTTATAGAGAGGTTTTTAATCTATTCTCTACCAGGCTTTGAGTAGAGAAGTGAGAGAAAGAGATAAATGGAAAGGAATAAAGCCAGATAAATCACTAAAATTCAGTTTTGCAGGAAATTAAAAACAAGTTGGTCTTGCAACCCAGAACCCTGCTAACAAGCTTCAGGGAGGAAAAGCATCCTATTAGAGCTCTCTCTTTTAAAAATAACTTTGTCAGTTGAGTAGAGACAGTTCTGTCTGAGGCCCATGAAAATTATACCAACAATCCTACCTGCATGAACAAATCGGACCATTTTTAGTGATTAGACTATATTGAATAAATTTGTAGCAGAGGCGCACAATTTGAGCTATACATTGGTTTTAAGGGACAGGGTGTAGCGGTCTTCCTAAATTGGTGCAAGACAGAACTGCTTCCCATCCCTCCCCATCTCACTGCCACAGATTATGCAGCCTGAGTGTTGTATTAGCTCACTCATTACATTGACACAACAGAGAAAGGAAGAAATCTTGACTTTGTCTCATTCAAACTTCAGTCAATCATGGAACCACACCCTTAGAATTACACTAAACACGAAATGCTGATCACCATCAATGGCAGGAGAGTGATATGCAGTTTTCCAAGTAGTTATCAGCTCTTTAATTTTAGAGACATCAGTTATGGGAACTGAGGTGCAAATCAGAAACACGGGACATAGAATTTGAGTACACTTATCTTAGTTTTCTAAGAATTTCCTATGAGAACAAATAATCATTCAAAAATTTGGAATTTTGGTTCAAAGTAGTAAGCATGCTTCTTAAAAAATAAGAGTTATGATTAAATTTTTCTTTACTGTTTAAACCTTAGAAATTGCCAGTCTTCCTATTACAGTTCTATACAAAGTATGTCACCAAGGCAAGTGGGAATAAATAATTAATGTTTCCCACAAACAAAAAGTTGAAAACACACAATTTAGTCAATAAATGGCAGTTACATTTCACAAAAGCTCTAGAAAACAGATTAGCATCAAGCAGAAAATTAATGTTGGAGACAACCGTCATGAGTTGTTTATCTTTTAAAAGGTACTTACCATAGGTATCATATGGATCCACGTTAGGGCTAGGCATGTTCCACCACTGGATGGTTGCATCAATACCACCACTGAAACACTGTTCTCCATTGGAACTAATTGCCAATGACAATACAGGTCCACTATTGGGAGACAGAGAAAAAGAAGTTTATTGATACCGCCTACAGGATAGAAGTGAAAATTAGCCATCTACTTTAAAAAAAAAAATTGGATTGGATTAAGTAGTTAAAAAAAATTCAAACTCTAAAGAAAAAATTATCTTAAAACATTTTTTAAGTCTCAACAAGTGATACCAACCTGTATTAAAATATTCATAACAAATTAACTAAAACTATCCAAATTCAAGCAATTCAAAGAACATAATCTTATTTCTCAGAAGCAACAGTAACTAAACCTACAAACACTGAGTTTTTACAGTGCATCTATGCCAACCTAATAGCTAGCTGTGCTGAAAGAGGTGGTTATAGCTGCTCCCCCCCGCCCCCCCCAACTATTTTCTCATCCTATTTTAGGAACTGAGAGTAACCTGTGCCACAGTAAACTGGTTCAGAAAAATGATCCCAGAAAGAGTACTTTTTGGCCACAGTTAGACTTTTACTGGTTTAACTTCATCAACCTGTTTGCTGTGATATCAGACAAGCACAAGCTGTAGCCCAAAGGAAGCAGCAGGTCTGCTTCTTTGGACACACTACTAAGTCAGGTTTAACTGTATTATAAAACCATATTCCCTAGATGCCTGGCTCATTTGATGGGCCACGCTCAGGATATAAGGAGTTCACTGGTTGTTTAAGTGCAGATGAGCAAACTAGAATTACATATTTGAAGATGGTGAAAAGGAAGACTATTGGTTGAATCCACCTATGTGTTTGGCAAAGTGAAGAATGAAACTGGGCTGAAAGGGAATGTTGCTCAAAGCCTGCCTGAGGGGAAAAATAGTAAAATTACTTTGTAACCAGTCTAATTGGAAGTCACAGGGTAGAGATCAGTTCTGTATCAAAACTTCCCCAAACCCTACCTTTTGGTATTCAGTAACAAAAGCCCAAATAATAGCCCAAATTTAGACAGAGAAAGAGATCTGAAGGGGAATTCAATTGGTCAGTGACCCTCTATCACTCAAAAGAACACTTAAGAACACAAAAGAACACTTGTATTTAAACATAAGGACAAATAAGTCATCCAGCCCTAGGGAAGAGTGTTTTATGCTTTAGCTAATAAGCGCAAAAAAAATGACATTACGTTCTATCAAGTAAGTGGCTTAAGGGAAGGAGGAGGGTGACAATAGCATGTGTAGATTTCCTAATATAAACTACTGATTTTTTTTTTTATTATTTTTTTGTTGTTGTTGTTCGAGGCCAGCACAGGAAGTGTTATCCACTTCCATGCTTATCAAAGAGCTCTTGTGAAGCTTACCTGCTAAATGGGTTGGAGACTGGACCTTTAGTTATATAAAGAGAGTACACTCAAACTACTGTGACCGGCTACGCATTGTGCATTTTTGTCTTGCCTTCTTATTGGCAGGAAGCAGAATTCAAAATTAGCAGCTGAAACTCAGGCAGTAATAACGCAGTTAACGCAAGCTGAAAAATCACTAGGAGTTTTACAAGTCCCAGCTCAACTTGCAAGTTTTACTGACATTGTTTAATTCAGGTTAGCTCACTGTCACCATCTGACACAACAAAGATCTTTCCTTGTTTCAGATTAGTTTGTGCAATCTGCTTTCCCAAGATCTTGGGCTGGACTGCAATCAGAAATGAGAATATTTGTTATGGTGTGTAATGAACCACCATTTGCACACAAAGCAGGCAAACTTGAGATGGGAAATGAGGAAGCCTGGGTTGACATTGCAAGAGAACTAACTGTAGCTATCAGAAATTTATTCAGGTATTAATCAACTTTTTGATTACAACAATTATCTCACTGATTTTCAAGTTCCCCCAGACTCGAGAGGCATATGTGCAAATTAATACCCATGCCCTACCTACTACTTTGGTCTATACTGGCAATGAAATTTTATTTCTTATTCTTGTCCAAACCCCTAAAAAAAATCAGAACCCTCCTAGTCACTTGCTTGATGATTTTTCACTCATTGAATCCGCATCCAATGGGTTGGTTGTTTTTTTTTTTGGTCCTGATGACTGCATCTGTACTTTTAATTTCTCAGACTTGTATCTGAAGATACTAGGTAAGACTAATAAATTCTACCTTATTTATCTTCTTCACATATTACATATAAAATCCACAGTCCAAGACATGGGCATCACTCAGGTGTTTTCATTGTCATCTTCTACAATCTCTGCTTTCCATTGCAACTAACCACACTTGCCATGTCCTGTTGTTCTTGTTTTATCGTGGACTGTGCAATTCATGACAGGGACTCAGTATTTACCTGTTTTTACAAAGTATAACAGACCTTATCTATACGATGTAAAAATAGAATACATCTGTGACTTTTAAACTGAAGTGTCTTATGAATCCATGAGATAACGACAATACATCAAGCGTTAATTATGTCAAACACTTACATGTGGGCCCTAAATGTGTAGATGGGTTCTACATCTAAAGAGGCACTCCTGAAAGAGAAAGGAAGAGTTATTACACTACATGAAATCTCTACTGAAAAACTCTGAAAACATTTAAGAGTTTAATCAATTTCAAAGGCATTTAAAACAATTGATGTTTTATAAAAACCCATATACTTGCTTTTTGGCAGGAACCGTTTTCTGCAAATTCCAAAGTTTTAGAGTATGGTCCTCAGAGGCTGTAACCAGCACAGGCTCTACAGGATGAAAAGCTAATGCCCGCACTCCATCAAAATGACTGCGTAGCGTATACTTAGGGTTCCATGTCTTTCGGAAGGCATCTTTATTAGCTGGCAGCTTAAAAAAAGAAAAGGAAAGGAGTAATTTTATCTTGGGTTTAAAAACATGTATAATATATATCTTCTCGTATTTTAGGAAAACACACTATTTTTGATTCAGCTAATATATATTCAATCTTAAGTTTACATTTATCTATTAATCTGTCTATATGCGTCTAACTGCCTCTCTGGCATGCAAGGTAGTCCGCAAAATTTTCTACTGTAATAGCTTCTTTTGCACCAGAGTGGAATGGAGTACAATGCTGAATACACAGACAAGCCACCTTGATTTTCAAAAACTGGTTTTAATCCTTTTGTGCAATGATACTTTAATTCTTCTTCCCTGAAGAAAAATAAAGGTCTCATTGCTTATCATGTTCTCTGCACCCAAGGAAGAGATTACAACTGTCAAAATCTCATTTATCACTTACACACAATAAAAATGAGCTTCAGGTCCCTAGTGAGCGATCTTCCTCAGATGAGTAACTTGACTGAGAATGACAGGAAATATACATAATTCTTGAATACTTCTACACATGAAGGTATGTGCACAGAAATAGGTAATCCAAATTTCAATACACACTTGTCATGATTTTAAATGTAACATTACATATAAATAGTTTTTAAAATCTTTAATGAGTTTTAAATATATTTGTAAGACAATAATTTAGTTACTACGTGAAGCAATATACACAAACTTTATGTTTATATATTGTGAACATCTGATTCATACTCCTAACCTATAGACTAAAATACAAAAGTTAGGCTAAAATACAAACATTACAGCTGCTTAATATTAATTATAGGTAACTCAGAAAAGTTACCAGAAAACTGCAAACTCTTCTAGTGACTGCAAGAGACTAATTTAGAGCTTAGAATACAATTTATATTATGCAGAGAGTACACTCTTAAAAGACTACATCCCACTTGTCCTAAGCCTCCATCATAAGGAGAAATATATGTGCAGGTACTTCTCTCTTCCTCTCAAGGAATTATAAAGGGAGTTTAGAAAACTTACGTTAGTTAGATGACCAAAATTAGCAAAGTAAGAACAAATGGAAACTAATTCTATCCTCTGCCTTACACACTATTCACCGTGTAATTGTTGAAGCATGTTTCTCAACTGTAGGCCAGAATCTCTCTATAACCCAAGATACTTTCAGCAATGCTATTAAGAGATTAAAATCTCCCATAGCCAATAAAGTCTTAGTATCTTATATCTGTCAAGAATGAAAATAAAAATCAGATCATAACGTAATAACATATACTGTAGTAAGTATTCTTGGACCAAATCTATATCCTGGACTGCATTACCACTATTCAAACTAAATCTGATTCTATCTAATCAAAACAAATAGAAAGGCTCAGACAAGAAAATTTACCGTTCTGAGTTACAGATGTGCAGACATTTGCTTTTCCTTTATATTAATGTAAATTTCTGGCCTAAGTGCAAACTATGCCAAATTCAGATCAAGCAACAGAAAGTCATTATACCAGACATGTAACCCAGATTTTAATTTTTTTTAATACCATCCAACAAATACATTTCATAACAAAGCATTTTGTTTCCCATCTTCCTACTTCAGAGTATACTGAATACCACAATATTTTTATTGAGGTCTAAGTTATTTAGCACCACACTGCATATTATATACAAGCTTCATAAAAAGAATAATCTTTTGTTTCAGGGAACAGAGTGGAATTCTGGAGTTCTGCATTAAACTTGACAGACTTCAGCCTGAACTGCATATTTATTCACCTCCCTGTATCTAAAGTGTATAAGGGAAGGAAAAAAAAGAAGGACGAAAATGGTATTTTTCCAGCAGAGTCCCTCAATATTTTTAATCCTCATTATGTAATGTATTCATCCACCTGGCTAACTCATGTTGCCTCATGCACTTGTGGTGATCTGGGACTTAGAGAAATTAAAGCCAAACATTTGAAATAGCAATGATTAATTTTAGCACGTTGTTATGTCCCAGATTAGACAGGAGACCTTGATTCTTTGGGTGCGACGTGCATCCACACCACACTGATTTCTATTACAGTTGTGATGAAGAGTCATTCAAGAAAACCAAGACTGAATACAGTGGTCCTTATTTTTCAAAAAAAGTAAAAGAGTTGATTAAATCTTTGTTAAAGTGACTGTTGCAATGGTAATTTTGTTCTCAGCAGTTCTGAGGAATCTGCTATAACACAAGGTACAGAATTTACAGAAGTTACGAAAAACAAGGTACATTTCCTACCTTAACTATAGCTTTAAAGCCTTATTTTTTTAAAAACACTTGAACATCTTGGTTCTTTTAGAAGACACCACGTACACCTTCCTAGAAATCTAGTTATATATAAGCCAATTTTTTTTCTGTTTAATTCTTTTTCCCCATCCACATTTCTAATGAATCTTGACATCCTTACTGCAAGAGTAAGAAAACAACGGACACATCTTTAAAAAAGAGATCCTTCCAACCTCGAAGAAAAAAAGCTAACCAGTAGTATATTTAAAAAAAAAATACACCTTGGAAAAACACAGTCAAGGACTTGGAAGAGGGATTTGCTTATTACAAAGGATGAATATAAGGCACAAAATGGGCCAAAGGTACAATGGAAAAGAAGTAAAATGTGACACTGTATATCAATGTTCTAAAGTGGGACATCTCAAAAGCCTTTCAACACAGAAGGCACGGATACACTGCGCCACTGAGTCTTAATGTTCTACTGTAAATGCCAAAAGATGAAGAAAGGCATGAGAAGACAGACTATGGAACTATACAGATTCACTAGCTCCTTCCTCCTTTTTCCCTAAACTTTGGTGGACTTTACTAAACAGGACCACGAGGGGTCAGCTGAATCCTTGATCCTAGTCCCCTGTCAGCAGGCAGCCACAGGAGTAGATACTTAGAATAGTAGGGTCTACCAAAAACAAGAGTAGTTGTTCCCCACCCAAAACCACCCACCAACACCCAAACAAAAATTCTATCTAGGTAAGGAGGCAAAAACCACTTTACTACAAAACCTCCTTAAACTTAGAGCACAATAAAAAACATACAAACCATACACCACAAGAAATTGCTAAACATATTAGAGGAGCAATCAGAATTGGAAATGCCTGCTTTATAATACTTGCTCAATATAACCTAATAAAAATCCCTTTTTGCCTTCGTTTTATTTGTCTGTATGGGAACACAAGCAAGCAACCTTGTAAACCACCAGCAAACCAGACTGAAAGAAACTGTACCTGAGCTAAACAAAAACCAAACAAACATGACACCAGGGAAGGAACCTCTTCCTTGCCCCTGCAGTCAACAGAATCCTTACAGCACAGCAAGGAGATGTGTATTTCCCTATCTCAATCAACTACTCACTTATGGCAAACAGGAATTAGAAAGCAGTAATTCGTAACTGTAGTCAGTCTTTTAATGTTTTAATGTTATTTTTGTCTTGAGAATGTTGTGACTGATTGGAGATTGCCAAATTTAGATGCTCCGGTAAACGAGGACTTTCCATTTTGCAGCCAGTCCTACAGCAGAAAACCACCACCATCCTGTGCAGCTATGGAATCCAAGAATATAGAAATGGGAGCATTTGATTTGGTAATAATATTACTCCCTCAGGGTACAAACAACTACATGGACTGAGGTAAATATAAAGAACTAGATATCAAAAAAGACATGACTTGAGATGACTGTACTGTATCTACTACTTAGATGACTAGTCTTGTGGACAACTTGTGCACTAAATCATTCACATACAGAAAAATTTTCAGCTATAGTTGAAATTCTTAAGATCTAAAACTTAATCCCCATCCTGTCCACATATCCTCTCCTTTTTGAAATACAACACTCATCAAGGAGTGATACATGAAAGCTAGTGGAACCCTGTTGTGGCTTTATTTATTCATGCACTATAATGGCTCACACAAGCTATTTGAAGAGCAAGGACCTACTGGGAGCAAAAGGCAAGAACTGGGAATATTAAGTGTTTTGGGGTGTTTTTGTTGTTTTCTTAAACATTAACTTAGCTTAACATTATCTGCTTATCTGGAGATTTACTGGAAAAGGAGGTGGCTTCAGCTAAGTCCACAGAGGCACAAGGTTAAGATGTCCTGCAAGTACTGTATTACAGGTACAAGATAAGACATCGTCTTATTGCACTGCAGATCCACAGTTATGTGGAAACAACTTCAGAAATTAAGAACTATCAAGGAATTTTTAACCTAAAGGAACATTGTGATGGAGAACTAATAGCATCTGAATTTCAGTCTCTTCAGATCCACAACAGGACAGAGATTCCCTTCTTAAATAAAAATATCAAAAAAATCCTTTCCATCTGTGTTATTTGATACTTCAAGTTTCTTTTCTGACACACAAAGAAGTCAGAAGCCACCACACATTTTTCAGATATGTTTTAAAAGACAGCAGATATGCTACGAGCACTGGGAAATGAGGACTGGATAGGAAGCAGGAAAACCAAGCGACAATTATCGTCAATCACTTCTCACTCCTATTTGGTGAATGATCCAGTAAGAAAGCAAAAACTTACTTCTATCTTTTGTCTCCTGTATCAGTCAGATATTAAGGCATGAGATAACCTCTCCCCACACACCTTCCAAACCCATCTGTAATGAGAGAGCCTCTAAAAAAGGGTGTCAATGAGAAAATTTTGAAAATCCAACTACACTGAAGCAATAAGATCATCTTCATCTACAGGATCACCGACACCTTCAAACCTTCAACAAATTTGTGAGGTTCTGCCTTCTGCTGAAAATTCCTTATTAGCTCAGGCAGTATTTCACACTTGTGTATTCATCACCTCTATTCTCTGCTTTAAGTTTCCCAAGAGCAAAGGCAACTCCAAGTTCTATTCTGCATTGCTCTTTGCACAATAAAAACCTGTATTGTCAGGTTTGTCACAAGTACCACAGATTCTCCTGAAACAGTTTCATCAGTTGGTGTCAATTATATTATTTGTTGTAATGCTCCCAGAGCTTGTCTTGGCTCACCTGTAAATACTTCTCCTTCTTGGAATAAGCAAAATGGCTACATACTGTTTTATGAAGACACTGTACTTCACAAAAGAGAATAATATATTGCAAAGTCACAATGTTGCAGTCAAGCATGACATTTTCCTCAAAACCAATCTTGCTTCTGAAAGTCTCTCACAGGCCATCCTCTACAGACCAACTCTCCCTACACGACTAGAGTTCTTGAAGGAGACACCACAAATTCCTCCCTTTACATCAAAGACATTCTTGCAAACTCTTTAGCACAGAAAGAAATATGGCATATATTTGCCATTATGGCATCAGAACATATTAATGATTGCATTATTTTGATCTAAGACACTTCTAGCTCAGCATCAGCCTCTGACAGTAGCTAAAAACAACCAAAAATGCCTAAGAAAAAGTACAAGAATAGTGATGACGTTTCTCACTGTTCTTCCAGACTGCTATTATTTCAGCCCAGGAACTTCTTGTTCCTTTTATGTTTATAGTAATTCTCAATGGAGACCTACCTGGCAAACAACAGATAATAATGATCTATAATAGAGATATAGAGCATTCTTCTGCTACTGGAGTTGTACAGATACTGGAATTTATACTATTAATTGTGATTGATAATCATTCTCATGGCATTAGAAATAGCCAACCAAGAATGGAGCCATGCAAAATACAATATTACAGACCAACCCTAAGGGTCACCATACTAATTAGTCCATTCATTAATTGTCCAGCGTACAGGCTGACTCGGGATTTTGGTGGGCAGAAGAGGAAAGAAGGGTGCTTAAGAAATATTTTAGATTTTTAAAAGATAAAAGAATCAGAAAATTCTGTGGTAACAAACATGTGCCTGAAGAGCCAAATGTTGTCATGTAACCTTTATAAATTTAATGACAGGCAAGTGTGACCCACCAGACCTCGACACTCCAAAGTTCTGAACTCGGAAATAGGACAGACATAGAATGCAATGCAACTGCAAAAAGCAATTTGTGATCTAATCTCACAACTGTAGCTGCCTCACTACTGAAAGTCTATCATTTAGTTTTTTGATGCCTCATATTTACTGTCTGTAAAAATGGGAATAACACTTAAAGAAAATAAAATAATCAACTGACAAGTTCAGAAGCTTGATTTAAGATTCTAAACTGCTTTAAAATATATATTTTTCCTCATGAAAGTTTGCATTAAACCAAACTTCTCTTAATTCTTTGATGAAGATACAGACAGGAGCATTTAGAAGTTATTCAACCAAGTAAATACAGCACTACGTAAAACAAACCCCCAAACTATTCAACTTCATAATTCCCAGGGGAATTTACTACTAGTTAGGAGTAGAAGTTAGGAACATCCCAGTCTGGATGTTTCAAATTTAAACGGCCTTAAAGCATTTGCAGTTGAAGCTTTTGAAAAAAACCTTGTCTTTGAAGTCCACTTGTTCATAGATTTCATTGAAACTTTAAAAAAAGAGTGATAATTTTCTAAACAATTGTACATGACCCTCAAGTCAGACACATTTTACATGTGATTACACAAGAGATTTAGCTAGACAGAAGGCAAAATCCTGAGAAAGTTAAGATGCAAAGAGCTGAAACTGAACTCTGATATTAAGTTGCTGGATTTCCCAGAAGTGTTATGTCATTTGAAATGAAACAGACAACCTGAACATTAATCTTTACTGTGAACAGGACAACACATCATACAAATTCAGAAAGTACTCCAAATATTTAAAAAAGCTCTTTCATTTATTCTTATACAGTCCAGTAATAGAAGGATGGATAATTAGCATTTTCATTTGTTATTCAGGAAATAGCACTATGTAACGTAACACCCTGCAATAATGGAGAAATGCAAGTATTAGCTCTTACTTCATTACCGCAATTAATAATCCTACCAGTTAGAAATACTGAAGGAAAACTACGATTAAAAAAAGGTGTGTAGTCACACACAAGTATTTTCAGACCCTGTAAAAAGCTATAAACAATTTATTTCTTCACTTTGCAGATTCTAAGATTTTAATAAAATCCCTAGTAATGGTTTCCAGTACAAACACCATGTATGAAAAGTTATGGAAACAAAGAGATAGGTACCTTACCAACAACAATAATTAAAAAAAACCAAACCAAAACAAAAAATCCCCAAAAACCAACCCCAAAACAACCACAACCCAAAACCACAAGACACTTTAAATACAATACAATACATAAGACTTACCTGAACACTTCCCTAACCAGCCATCAAATGTTACTAGCCAATGAAAAATTAATGTAACACTACTGGTAGTAGCTTAATGAATATGGTCAAAGGAATGTCATAACACTCTGGATTATAATAAAAATACACCCTAAAAGCTTACATCTGAAATATACTACTATATATATTCTATACTGTTAACTACATAAACACACAGGGGAGAGCAAAGAAGTTATTATCAATATTTGTTTTATGCCATGTCTTCTCAATACTCCATATCAGTGTATAATTGCCTTTTTTGTTCAAACAAATTCATGTTAAGACGTCAGTCTGTATTTTATGTCATAACACATTCCCTCAGTGACAAAATCTGAATTAAATTACCTCAGTAGAAAACAAACAAGTCATCTCACTTAATTTTAATTACCCAAATTACTTAGTCCACTCACAAGGTGCTCCCTCCTCCTCCCAAATAATAGTTTTTGCTAATGAAACCTCTGTTCTCTGCATCTGTAATGTTCAGGGTGGGGGAGAGGGGACCCAACTACTGCTGATTAAATTAAACTGTATAAAGAATTTTAAAATAAAATTGCACTTACATCATAACTATAGTCTGCATCATTTGTTACTGTCAAGTCTGCAAGGTCTCCAAGGCCCAGTACACTTAACAACACATCATCAGAACCCATAATAAATGACTTGCCTCCTCCAGGTGGAAACGTTATTGGCTCAGCTACAAAGAACAAAACAGTTTCTTTAAGTCTCAGTGTAATAATTCAAACTGATGAAAAACTGCATTATTCATCACTTAAAAGCAAAGCAGAGTTTAAAACTGAACTTGTATGTACTACATACTGCCCCAACTAAAAAAAAAAAAGAGCATGACGACACGCACACATGTGCAAACACACACATACATATTAAATAAACAATTCTTATATCATGCTTTGTCATTTGATTTCAACTTACTTTACAGAGGTGTTCAATACTACTGACAAGTGACTTGACTGACATTACTTTACATTGAAGTATCAAATGTATGTCCCAGGTCTCCAAATTCTCAGCTAAATATTTCATTCACTACACCATGCTATCTGCCTTCTATCCATTTGCAAATAAGTCTCTGTACTTTATACTAGTCAAATATCTCTACTTGCATGTGTAAGGACCTCTTTACCTCTCAGGCTAAAGGCCTCCTGCAAAACATCTCTTCTACTTTGATTTTTTTCAGATTATTAAAAAAGGAAAACACCTCTTATTCATGAATTCCCTCTCTTTCTCAGCATGATTTTGGATTCTAATTTAAAATACACTCAACTGATATTTATCTTAGCTAGCTGTGCCTTCCCCAAATTAAAATTTAACATTTCTGTTAATTATAATTTAGAATGAATACAAATTATATAGAACCATTCATTCTCAATTCACATCTGAAAAATAAAGTTTCAAATAGCCACCTGTATTCTTTACACTCTTCAACAATTCTGTGTATCTCCTTCTACCCACCAATATCAATGTAGCAGTAAGGAATAGGAATAAAGGCTTAAACATTGTAATACTGTAGCACGTTTTAGAAGCTGCTTTTACTTATCAGTATTCCCTTCCATGCAAAAATTGGGACACTTGTTAGGTAGAGTACTTAAACTTTAGCTATGTGTGAACTTAGCTAAGTGCAAACATCTGCAAAATACGTTAAATCTATTTGACATATTTAAAAATTAAACTTGCTTGACTGTTGGATTTCACCAATTTGGCAGTGTTATGGTCTCACTCTAATGCCACCCCTTGTTTCTAATCCTCTCAGAAAAACCTTGAAACTCAGAGAAAATGAAGCTTCTAGATCTGAAAAACATCCATATACTGGTTTTTGTCTTACAAAAATAGTTCCAAACAAGAGGACTAATAATCAACACATTCCTGTTTTGAACATGCATCTTTATTATTCTGTATCAGCACTATCTGAATGGTAACCTAGTTATGTTCCACTCCAGCTGAAGAAAAGTAACTAAGACCAGGTGTAAAGTTATAAATGTCTGGCATCATTGCTATGGCTACGCAAAGAGCCATCCCAGATACATCAAAAAAATAACTTCTCAAGAATAAAACAAGTTCTAATGCTTGAGAACTACCGTACTATTAAAAAATGTAATATTAGCACAGGCAACACAACTGTATGTGAGAATCTAAGAATATAATCTATGTAACATTAAAGACTGCTGTTCCTACAATTGCATAAAAAGAGCAAATAGTATGTAACTATGCATAACTACCTCTTTTAAAAACATTCACAATCTATACAAAGGTCTTGACTCATCAGAATGCTACATTAACAGCCCAAAATAGCTTACCATGCCCTTACATGGATAAGCTTTCCATTAATATTTTACTAAAACTCTCAATTTGACAATCTATTCCAAACCACTCATATTTCAGAAAAGCCATATTCCTAGAAAACACCTAATTATTTTCCATGTTCCCACCTATTTTCCTTATTATTGGGTTTTGGGCTTTTTTGGGGGGGTGAGGGTGTATCCAGTTATCCATGCTTATTAGATGAGATCAGAATTTCTAAGGATTGATTTCTTAGTGAAAGTGTCTGAGATGAATATAAAAGGAGATACAAACAATACTTTATATGAAGCAAGAAATAAAGTAACATCACAAAAAATTCTCTGGGCGAACCTAAATTGTGAAATCCTCAAATGAATAACAATTAGCCCCTCAATTACTTCAGAAACCAAGCTTTTCCTGGTTCTTTTCTGACAGAAAGAGAGTGGGATGAAAAAAAAAAAATAAAGGCTACAAAAGAAAGAGAGGGGGTTTGGGGGGTTTTGTTGTTGTTCGGTTAGTTTTGTGGCTGTATTTTTTTTTTCCCTTTTCTTTTTATCTTCCACAGAAAGACTCCAATACCTTTATTTGGAATTTCCAAGACTGGCTTGCCTCTACTGTCTTGACAAGGTCTCAGCCTCCCAAATACAAGTATCCATTTACAAGTCAAACCTCCCAAGTCCTTATAGAACAGAGCTGCTGATCACTGGGGAAAGGAGGCAATATGCTCATTTTAAACTCGAGGACACTTTCCATCCCTGTTGTGATGCTGTGACTCCTATTTGATCTTTAAGACAGGCCTACAAGGTTTAAATAAGCCCCTGAACTTGTCATGCTAATTCTTTGTGAAATTAATGTCATCTGTCCTTAACAGATCAACTTTCATATGCTTTATACTAAAAATGAAGCACTACCACAGAAAAACACTACCACTTTTAGAGTCTATATTATAAATTTATCAAGCTTTATTTGCATCAGAGGTGAATATCCCTTTAAAGCTTCAAAATTAATGCTGTCTGAAATTTAGAAGCATATTTCTCAATACTAAAGTTGCCAATATGTATAATATGCTGTATAACTACATTGTAAATTATTTGCATATTTTATTATTGTAAAATAAGACATATTCAAAGATGTTTACAAATGGTCACAAGCTGTTTTTATAAAAATAAAAGGCAGAAAAGTAATATAATGAAAGATACGTGATGTTATAGCTACTAAAAATAAAGACCCACAACTCCACATACCAAATAACACTGCATCAATAGATATCTGCAACTGATAAAGTTAAATAAATTACTTATTGAATGCTTTTCATCTTTAAAAAAAATCCAAGTATTTTTCTAACACACACAATATTATCTTCCTAGCATAATATATATGTTTAACTGAGTTTGCAATCTATAAATATCAAGTAAAAATGTAAGTGATTGTACAAGTTTCTTTGAAGGTGAAACTAGGTGAAAAAAATGCAATTATTAAATATTTGCTTGGCCAATCTTAACCAGCACTTCTTACCCCCAAGTTCTTGGCATCATACATAATTAAGTCAAAATCAAGTAGTAATATTTGTACACACTGAAGCTGCTTTAATCTCTAATCAAATATGTATGTTCATATATGCTGCTGTTGTCTACTATACGACAGGGACATCTTAATCTTGTTTCCCAGAAAGTTAATACATGGTACACCAAAAGCAGCAGTTAATGCCCAAGCAATTAGCTGTTACTGCTATTTTTTTGTCAATCTATAGATTGACACCCCCACAATCTACAGATATTAGAGAAGAAAAACCACACGTGAAGATAATAATTCTCTGTACAATACATTGAATGGAGAGTGATGCTGCAGCTGATTTTGTTTCTGAAAGCCATGCAGTACAGTGAAATGGAACCCCCAATTTCTTTATGACCAAAACTATAAAGTGTAATTATGGCATAACAATTTTCTCATCATATTTTACCAGGCACTTGAGAGTGGGGAAAAAAAAAAAGACCCAAACCAAAAAACACACCTTTAGAGGTATAAAATATATATTCCCAGCCAATTAGAACCATAGTTTACTTTCCTCCCTGAACCCCCTCCTCCCCTCTAGAAAAAAAAAAAGAAAAAAGTGAGCTTAATAACACTTTGTTCTCTGTATGAAAACAAAATTATCATCAACCACTGTCTCAGAACTGTAACACTTCAGAGTGTAGCATAAACCTTACGTACACAAGAACATTATGGCTTGGTAACGTTCATCAGCATAGGCTAGTGTGTCCCAGCAAGAAAGCCTAAATTTGTCTGCAAAAAACTTAGCTTTTAAAACACAGCTGAATAAATAATTGAGCAAAATCTGCATTTTATGATAATGAAGTATTCGGCCTTGTTAACAGAAGACAGACCTAGAAGGAATTCAAAAGACAACACTAAGCTTGTTTGCTTGCAGCTTTGCACCATGCGGTACAGACAAAAAACTTAAAAAGTCACATAGTATTCAGGATCGAATTTCTGATCAAACAGCAAAATTTACACTAATATTCAAGTTTAAAAGTTATGCAGAAACCACAATTAGCAGATACGATGGTAGAGATATTCATACTACTACTCTTAATGAATAAAGCCCAAACTACACTGATAAGCTGAAAACATATGAACACATTAAATAGCATGAAAATATAATTCTGAAAGCACAGTTTATTTGAAAATAGTCTGGACAATCTTTATTTGAAGTGTAGCACAGTGTTTGTGCTACAGGAACCAGGCAATAAAAATCAGTCCCTATCTAATTCAAATTTAGCATCTATTTCTTCAGAAATATTGTTTTGTCCAATATTATTTTAGATGTAAAGTCTGTAAAAGAAACAGCTATATGGCCTGTCCTTAACAATTAACATCTGTGTTCCTTTCCATAACATGTATGGCCTAAGAAAAATAGCCTAAGACAGACTGAGGGAACTGTAACTGTAGGGTCACATGCCCTTAATACCCTAACAAGGCTAAAAGGCAGCCTAAAGCATGTGAATACTAAATTTAAATACAACCTAAACGTACGTCCACAAGTTTTAGCAAGTGGAACTTCACCAGTAGGTTTTTCAATTGCACTCCACAGGTAAATTTGATACTGGTTCATCTTTAAGTCGTAAATAAAAACAAAGATTAAAAGGAAGGCAGTAAAAGAGAAGGGGAAGACAAACACTTTTGTAAAATAATAGTTTGGGAGAGCAACAAAAAGCCTCTCTGCAAAATTTCTGTTTTTCTGCTTGCCTGGTGACAGGCATTTGTGGGGGCAGGGGTGAAGGAAGAATAGGAGAACCAACAGATTTTCAGGATCGGTAATAACGCAAATGCTTTCCACTTCTGGTATAGCTGATACCATGCCAGGGCTTATGGGCAAAGATCATCATAAAGGAGCCAAATCTGAATTCAGCTGAGTATTTTGAATGAATATGTTCTGAGTAGAGGACAGAATTTACATAATGGTATTCTAATCTCAAAGTTAATACAAGGAAAATCATTCCTTTAAAACAAAGAACTTAAAACTGAATACAAGATTTTGGACTATTTCGATAATAGTTTGCCACTAGCTTCCATTGCCTAAAATAATCCTGAAATTGAAACCAATACTTTGTAAAGAAATAAATAGTGTCTTTGTACACTTGTGTACATAGACCAAGAGAATTTTTAAAAAGAGAATATTAAACTTGAGGAAGAGAGACAAATTAGTCTCATAACTTAAAAAAACACTTTTAAATTTCACTTTAAAATGCAAACTGTGGATCAAATGTTAATACTCACCTTTTTCTCCTCAATCAGAACACCCTATTTGTAAACGGTTTTGCTAACAGGGGGGGTCCGCAAACAGGGATTTAATAGTGAATAGTTTCAGAACACACTGCTGTACATGAAGTTGTTTAAAAATACTTATGAAATAATGGTGAGTTACGATAAGCCACAGGAACTCAAGCCATATTATCATAAAACCATTTGGGAAGAACTGCAAATAAAATAATAATGTGGCAATCTGCAATTGCATTAAGCTTTATAGAGGGGACAGTAAATTACAGCGTGTGCTTTCTAAAAGAAATCTCCTGAAATATAATAAGTAGCTGAATTTTTTGTACCTTCCTCTGCTCTTGCACCTTCATGATCAGTCATTCTAGAAGAGGGTGACCTAGATTGATTAATGATTCCTGAAGGGATGTGGGGTATCTCATCATCGCCCAGATCAGCTATCATGTCGTGAAGTTTTGTCCTGTTGACTCCTGTAAATTAACGTCAGCAGCAAAGATTCATTTGATTGCTACCGCTTCACTTGACTGAAGTCTAAAAATCCATTAAACTAATTAAACAAGAATAATTACTGATGGGACCTCCTTAAAATAAATACAATGCTTTGCTTTTGTCTTTGTATATTAATAAAATTGATCTTTTGGAAATCAAAAGGAGGAGTTAATACATCAAATCTGAAAACTACATGCAGACAGTTTTAATTCACTAAATCAAAGAATAACTCCTTTGTGTTCTGTAGATCTATTCTACAATTTCCTGTGGGAGAGAAAAAAAATCATCTTACAGCCCTACTGAGAAGTCAAGCCAAATATTAAAAGAACATTAACTATTAAACAAAATACATACGAATTAAACATTTGCTAATATTACACACTTTAACTATACTGAACAATTTAACACTGAAAAACAGAGTGCAAATAAAAAATAAGCTTAATAATGAAGGAAAAAGTACAGACAACTCATAATGGGGGTGCAACGAACAATTAACTTTCCCTGCTTTTGAATGGTATTTAAATTGTATGAAGTGTTTATTAAACACAAGAGCAAGAATGCTTCCACCACTGTATGAAACTGCAGATGTATATTATCCTTATTATACAAGCATGCCTCTAGAAACAAAGCATATTGAATTATATGTGCATTCATGATGTAGATGCTAGCAAACAAGAATAGTATGTTATAATAGTAATTTATTAATTTTTAAATTAATAAATTAATTCCTGCTTCCACCTTACATGTCAAAAAGTCAAGCTTCAATCATAAAGTGAAATTTCAGTGACAAAATCTCTTTAAAGAAAATGATCCACAATGATGTAAAACATAACCAGCTTTTAATCAATAAAAGAGTCCTTCCTGGGACTGCAGGCAGCTATACTGTAGAACATTTAAAATAAAAATCCCACCACCTCGCCCCCAAAGACTATGCTTTTAAACTTCCTAAAATATAAGTGTTTACTACCTTTAAAAGGGCATATTAGAACTTCAATAATTTCCAAATATGTCCATTTTTTAGTAAAGTAAGCATTAGGAAACATTTTCTTATACTCTGAGGTGGCATGTACCACTTCTATTAAAAGGAAATTGAAATTAAAGCAAGCCTTCATTCTCAAAAAAGTAAAAGGTAAACACTATAATTACGGATGACTTATCAAAAGCAGAACTATTCATTTAAACAGTTAAAACACTAAAACACACTCTTTTAAATAATATCTGATCATTTCAACTTTTAGATCTTACTGACCAAAACCGGTTAAAATTGATGCGTTCAAAAAAAGTATCCATCAATAATTGAATTCTCTGGAGAAAATGGAGAATTCTCTGGAGAGAGGGATGAAAATGAAAAACATGTCTGGAAGTAGAATCATAGCAAAAGTATACCACACATACCCCAAGAGGGATGCTATATAACTATTCTCATTAATACTTGTAAAACATTTTCATTTTGCCAAATAATACAGAACACCCTATAGTTTTTTTTTTTGTGCTTCTGACATTTTTCTTTCTTTCTTTTACGGAACACTTAGTATTCCAATTAAATCTACAAAGGCTGCTACTCAGAAGTTGTTTGAGAATAAAAATGGCTTCCAAAAGTTTCCCTTACGCAACAGAACAGATTTCTTGAGTGGTTAAGCTTCATTTCACTCTCATGTAGAAGTGAGTCTAGAAACCTGTGATCTCAGCTAATGAAGTGAGTGTAAAATAATAAAAATGAGGAGTGTCTCTCTTGCACCAACGCTTTTTTTTCCTAATAGCTACTAGACTGATAGGATTTCATTTCAAAGGTACAATAGTACAAATACAAAGGTATAAAAAAGAGTAATTACTACATTATGAAAACGTATATGCTGACAGAAAATGACATATATTAAGGTGTTCCACCCAAAAGAAAACATACAAATGCAGACTACAGAAGTATCAAAATAGACTCAAATCTACTTCTGTTTACTTATCTCTACATTCGGAATGAAAGTAACCATACCTGGGCCAGGGCTATGAAGACCCTGTTATGAAGACAATAAATGCAGATTATGGTAGTTACCAGATGCATACCCCAAAAAAGAACCTGTTACAATGTCTGCCCCATTATGCTGTCCTCAAAGTATTGCAAGAGGTGATAGTCAATGCACGTTTATTTGATCGTTATGATGATATATATAGTGCCATGCATATAAATACTGATACTACTCAAAATAAATTCTGATAAAATTCCAGCAATATGCTGACAAGCAAAGCAAGAGATGAATATTCAGAATGAAGTTCATGAATGATCAGACATGAGAAGCAGGAATAAAGAAGGCCTTCAACACTATTTTCAGTCTCACAATGTTAAAAAAGCTGAGGAAAAAAGCCTATGAATCAAATAAACAGAATTTTAACAAACCTGTCCAACCTCAAATGTGTATTTTTACTGTGTGTGGAGTTATCTCAATTAGCTCAGTGATTTAGAGGCCAATTTTCAATCAGAAACCACCATCACGAACATGATGCAAGTGCAGAATGCCACAAACCACCCTGTGAGACTATCTATATGAGCTCAGGGTTTCCCAAAGGAGAATTTAAACTTAAAACCCAAAAGTCTGAACGGTGACTTACGTGACCTCACAGCATTGTGATACACAGTTGTCTCCTAAATATTCTCTTATGTGAACATAAGCAGGTTTCAAAATTACATTAGATGAAGAAAATACTCCTTTATGTTTTGATAGTGGAACACACATTGTCAAAAGACAATATATGTCAAGTAATAATTGATGGCCAACATGTCACCCCATTCATGGTACAAAACTTAATGTTATACCTTTTGCAGCAACTGCAGGAAAGCTGATAGGAAGGCAAGTTTTGATAATAACGTTGCAAAGTTAAATTTTGCAAGCAGACATTTCAGATAGAATAATTACTATTTATTTTAAATGATGGTCACAACCAATTTAATCAGCAATGCAGATCATTAAAATGCCAGTTTTTGACAAAGTAGTTATTTTTGATGGGTGAGAATTATGCTCCTCTTCTGGAAATATTAAGATTTACAGAGGGAAAACCAAAAAGATGATAGAAATTCTTGGCTGCTGTGCAGCCAAGGAAGCAACAAGTGCAGGAAAGATAAATCCTTTCCAGACAAGCCAAAATAACGCCACTAAAACAAATTTGGAGGCCTGAGAAGAGTTTTTCATAAAATGTATAATCCCAGAACAACACTACTTGTCCCTGTTTTACAGCTGTTTACCTTGCACAAGCCAGAAAGTAGAAACTAACCAGTGTGGTGGGTGTGGAAAGATTAGAATCGAAACAAAAGTACGGTTTCAAGAACTTTCTGTATGCGATAACCTAAAGGCACAATTTTTGAGAGAGAAATATAAAAATCCCCTAAATAATTACTTTATTTTTTCCCCAGAATTCAAAACATTTGCTGTTCTTTTGCAGCCACTGTGCTTCCAAAAGTCCAAAATGTGAAGTTTAATGAGAAAATTTCAAATAAAAGAACTCCATTTTAGTACTAAAAGGAAGTTTCTAACCCTACAAAATACTTCATGTGAATTGGGTGTCAACTGCTGATTTACACGTTAAGTCAGGATATCCATTAGCGTGTAAGTTCTAATCAAACCGAAGACTACGTAAAAAATCTTTACTTCAAAGATTGTATATTTGTATGCGTGTGTACATGCGACTCATGCAAAATTGCTGAAAAAACAATCAACATGCGCTAACTGAATTTTAATTTGTTAGATGTTACAAAGTAAATTCAAATCCTAATAATCACAGAATTATTAATGAAGTGTTATATTTTTATATTATTTAATTTAGTACGTTTTCACACAATTTTTCAAATCAAGGAAAAATGCTTTTTACTAACTATTGCCAGAAACTGTTATAATATACTATATAGCTAGACAGATATAAAAATAGATAATATATGTATTTCAAAATAAAAACACTGCAATCAAGGGAGCTTCTCTAGAGTGACATTGATTTAATAACACTTTGTCCACTAAGAGCTTGGTATAGCTGATGACCTAAGTTACAAAAGACTTTATACTAGGTAATTCAATATTGAAGTTTGGTTTAACTTATAGTTCAAAGAGGTCAACTGGTCTGAAAACTCTTTAAGAGTAAAGAGGTGTCAACCAAAATATGGTAACTGCACAGAAAATGAAGGGCACCATAAAATAAAGATTATATCCTAAACAAAGCCACAAAAAAGTTCGTATTTTCATTACAGGTATTTTTTTATTCTCATTGCCTTCGATTGTAAGAATAATTACAAGCCCACAGATAGCAATTACAGCTTGATTCAAGCTCATGTTAAGAAACAAAAAACCCAAAAACCCCACCCACAACAGTACCATAGTATTATACTTTAAGAAGCAGATAAAGTTTAAATTTTTCAGAAAACCTCTCAAGAGTAGGAGTATCCTCAAAATACCAGTTATTCATTATTTTTACACTCACATTTCAAAGCATTTAACTCTCTTTACCTATTTAACCTTAAATTTTTATGTGTTTTCAACATTTCTCATCTAGGAAATGGCTGTCAAGGTTTTGACATATCCACATTCAGCAGGTAGAAAGTTAAAGTTGGTTGCCCCCGTTACAGAAAATGATGCTTAATGAAAAAAACAGAAACAGAACTTGTGAGAAAAAAAATGTCTTCTATATAGATAGGCAAAAAAAGCGTTGCATTACAAGATTCAGAATCTGCACTTACTCTTTACCCCTTTCTTCCCCTTTCGTTCCTTCTTGTACTGTTCCTTCAGTTTACTTATTAGCCCCTGGTCTACATCCCAAACCTCAGCAGTTGGGGACAGGTCATCTTTGTCTACATGCAGCATATTATTAAAAGAAAAAAAATCAGCAATTGGCAATGCAAGCTGTTGGCGATTTACTATCATAGCTGTATAAGAGCATTAATAAAAGTTCTTAATAAATCTTTACTTTAAAGGTGCAGTCTCAGTTTTAAGTTTACAAAATACTAAGTCTCATTTCATAGTTTTCTAAGGCACTGTATAATATCAGTTACATATTTTAAAATTGTATGTTAATTTGTTACTAAGGAGCAAACAAATTAAGCTTCGTAAGTAACAGTTTATGTTAGATACTTCAAAATACACAAAAATTCATTGGTGTTCAGAAACAATTACTGCATCTTTAGAAAGACAGTGTTAAGAAATTATTCAGCCAGTGTTGAATAAGCAAATAAAAGTATTCATGCTCTACCACTCATGAAAATGCAAGCTAAGTCAGTGGCAGTTTATTCATGAAGACCACCATGCATCCTCTCGCATTCATTCTACATGCACAAGAAAGAAACCTTGGTCCTACATATAACCAGAGAAACAAGTCTATAAACACAGCTTTTTACATAAAGATGAAGAAAAGTAATTCACATAGGTGAATAAATTGACATCCCACTGCATTCCAGCAACTAAATTATAATTAGCAGAAATACAACATTCCACAGTAGTTTCAGAAGACATGCCTTTTTCTGTTTGACAAATAGTGCAGAGTTAAGTATTCTCCAAGAAAAGTCGAGTCTCCACTTTTCTAAACTATCTATCAAATATTTCTGGAAACAGATAATTAGTAAAAGGATAAACTTGTTTCTAAGACAAGCTAAATGTAACATTTGCAGAAGGACTTCTGCTAAAAGGCAAGCAGGCAGCAACCAAACTTGGTTTGTGTACCAGTTAAGCTTATGCTCACAAATTCTTTAGACATAAAGTAATAAAACTAAGTTCCTCAGTTCCCAACTTCCAATCATACCTATGATAGCAGTGTTTTCATAAAACAGCAATTTTTGAAGTTATAACCGTCACAGTCATAAAAGCGCACAAGAGGAGCCATACACAGCAAAGACAAAGAAACATGCATTTAGGATGCAAACCAGTAGGAGTTATTCCAAGTACATCTTTCATGGCAAAACACGACAACAAATTAGAAGATATCCTAGGATACTGATGCATCTACCAAAAGGCCATCATTCAAATAGGGCCTCTTGATCAAAGAGGTGGAATATAGAAAGAGCAAGGGCGGCAAAGGCATGAAACAGGAAGCATAACGGTAAAGTCCTGAGCTGTCCACAAAGAACTGTGGAGAGGGGAACGGAACAATGATATCCTACACCAAACTGCAGCTACAACTACCAAACTGCAAACACAAAGACCTCAATCTTTATGATCGCGGGGCCAAAACTTTGACAGAGAAGAATAGTGATTACTCAGGAAATACAAGAGGCACAGCAAGATAAGTCAGAGGATATGCCCAACCAAAAGAGGAAGGAAATTTGGAAAAACAGCAAAAAAACCCCTAAAACCCAATGAAAGGATAGTTAGTCAGTTAAGAACAAATTAAAATTTAAAAAAAAAATCTAAAGCACCATTAATAAAAGGAAAATAATCAGCTAGGTTGCAGAATTGCAGAAAAGGATTCGGGAATTAAACTGAACCAGAAGCTGAACATATGTAACACTGTTGTTAAAAAAAAAAAAGCCACAAGAAAACTGTCAGTCTGGTATGTTTTAAAAGGTGTGGTGTATTAAACCAGGAGTAGTCCACATAATTCAGCGGTGGTGATGACAAAATTGAAGTAACATGTCCAGCCTATGTTCTACACTAGAAGTTTCGAAAATGTCTGTAGATTGCAAAACAAACAGGGCATTTAGATATCAAGACAAAGAATTTGAAGGAACTGGGCTCATTCAGTCAACAGAAAACAGGAAAAACGTAAGCCTGCAAACATAAATACTCAAGAACAATGCTACCAGCTGCTGAAATGTAGGTTGTAAATAGAAAACTAGATAAAGCACTAACTCTGATTAATCAGAGAGGCTGTGAAATGAATTTCAATGAAAATTTTTAGGAAAACCCAGCAGTGTTTCTCTCAGGTATGCCTAGATATACTTAGCTCTTTCAGATCAGAGCCATGTAACTAGAAGACCCCCGTAATTCCCCCCTAGTAGTGAACTTCCTCAAATTGCTTGCAGTGTTTATAACCCACACTAAACTGACATCAGGACAGTGCAGAGGATCCAGGATGTCCACAAGCCAGTACCATTTAGTGGAGAAAGGTTTGTTGGTTTGTTTTGTTTTGTTTGTTTGTTTTAAATTTAAAAGATGACCCAAGAGACTCTGAATTCCAGTCACACTCTGCCACACAGAATTCTGGGCACGGTCAGTCATTCTCTGACTCATGGTCCATCTGTAAACAGAACTTTTGTGTTTCATGGAGAGGAGAAATTCAGTGATGAACACGTAGTTAGTCATCGAAATCATAAGCAGAATAAAAAGACTACATAATACGTAATATCTGTAATATGTAACAATATAAAATAATATGTATTTATTCCTGTTTGCTTAAGCAAACAGAAGTTCTATATGCATCTTTTTCTTGATGACACCATATCACCACAAGGCATTTATAAATTTTCAATCTAAAAACATGCATTAATTTTTGAATGTGCTGCATACTTTATTTATTTAACACTGTTTGAATTTGCTGATCTTTCACTATTTTGAAGATAAGCTGTTCCTAAGTAAAACATGTCACATGACAGGACACTTCAAATCATAAGGAGCAATGGTTTTAAACTAAGGGAGGGCAGATTTAGACTGGATTTAAGAAAGAAATTTTTTACAACAAGGGTGGTGAGGCACTGGAACAGGTTGCCCAGAGAGGTAGTGGAGGCCCCATCCCTGGAAACATTCAAGGTCAGGTTGGATGGGGCTCTGAGCAACCTGATCTAGTTGAAGATGTCCCTGCTCTTGCAGGGGGGTTGGACTAGATGACCTGTAAAGGTCCCTGTCAATCCAAAGCATTCTATGATTCTATAATGTCTGAAAATTGTCGTTTGGATGAGGTGCTTAGGGACATGGTGTAGTGGTGGACTTGGTAGTGTTAGGTTTACGGCTGGACATGATGATCTTAAAGGTCTTTTCCAACCTATACGATTCTGTGATTCTGTGAAAATAATTTAAGACTCAAAGTATATTAAATGAGGCACTTACAAAAAAAGGAATGTGTTCATAAAAAGCCGTATTATAGGAAGGAAAAAAAAGGCAACTCAAACTTCCACACTTGGTGGCTGGTTTGCAGAAGTCTCCTATAGCAAAAATGTAACTATCAAATTTGGCGATTAAATATTTTAGCATATCTGAAGTTAGACCTACAGGTAATACTTTGACGATTAATCACAGAATTGTATAGGTTGGAAAAGACCTTTAAGATCATCAAGTCCAACCGTAAACCTAACACTACCAAGTCCACCACTACACCATGTCCCTAAGCACCTCATCCAAACGTCTTTTAAATACTTCCAGGGATGGTGACTCAACCACTTCCCTGGCAGCCTGTTCCAATGCTTGATAACCCTTTCAGTGAAGTAAAATTTCCTAATATCCAGTCTAAACTTCCCCTGGTGCAACTTGAGGCCGTCTCCTCTTGTCCTATTACTTGTTACCTGGGAGAAGAGACCGACCCCCACCTCGCTACAACCTCCTTTCAGGTAGTTGTAGAGAGCGATAAGGTCTCCCCTGAGCCTCCTTTTCTCCAGGCTGAACAACCCCAGTTTCCTCAGCTGCTCCTCATAAGACTTCTGCTCCAGACCCTTCACCAGCTTCGTTGCCCTTCTTTGGACATGCTCCAGCACCTCAATGTCTCTCTTGTAGTGAGGGGCCCACTTTTAAGTATTGAAAGTAATACTAAAGCAAGAGTAGGCATTAGGTTTAGAGCCTAAACATCAGAAGTTTGGTTTCCAGATACTAAATAAAAGCGTTATAAAGAAATACACATGTACACATTTATGTTTTTTCAGAGAGCCTAAATCTTTGCAAGAGTAAGAAGTGATAGAAGGACATCAACGACAGGAAAACTAAAACAGGAAGGAAAAAAGCTGAGAAGAAAACAGAACGGAGCAACCATTTACATTACAAAGAAAAATATGAATTATATCTGAAATGTTAAAGTTTATGGTTGATGCAATTATTTAGAAAGTAATGGCAAGTATTCATTTAAATGAAATTGCCTATCAAAAATAAATAAATAAATGGACAGACCTGGAGATTTCAAGTAATAACAGTTTCACAGAGTTAAAATAACATGACAGGCTAAAAAAAATTGGTTTAGGCAATATAGTATTTTATTTTAGAAGGTATTTAAGTGGGACAATATTTGAAATGTTACTTTTGATAGGTAATAAAGAAGCATTGACTTCAAATATTTCAAATTTACACACTGATCTTTAAAAAAGTGACACTTCACTCCAAGACCTGATAGACTGTATCCTTAAACATCCATTTTAGGAAAGAACAGCTGTACTAAAATCAGTGACATACTATGAAAAAAGCATTGCTACTACAGTTGGAAGTATGTCTTCTGACTTATTTAAATAGTAAATTAGTACAAAATATACAACAAACTTACGGATATTGTCTTCATATGGCAAAACTCAGAACACTCACTTTTTAAGATGAAAGTAGGTTTATGTTTATTTCCTCCACCCCACCTCCTTGCCTCAGACAGGAGCATTTTGGTAACAATGGAATTACTGCAGTAAACCAGTTGTCACAAAAAAGCGGTCACAAGTGAGTACAAACTCCCAAAATGCTCTGCCTCACTTTTGCTATGGCTTCACTTCAACTGTAATAAAAGACACTCAAACTGTTCTCTGAAAAGCGTGGTGGGTCAATTTGATTTTTGAAATACATTTTTAAGTTTTATTGTATTTTATTTTTAAGTTTCGGACAGCAACTGAACTGCTCGAAAACAAGTTTGAAAAAATTTAACTGGCAAAGTCAGCACTGCAAATAAATCAGAATCCCCCCATTCTGGGTAACTACCTGAGAAGACGACAGAGCTATAACACACCAGAAAGTAATCTTGGAAAGCAATGACTTGGAATTTCAATGGACAAGCTAGATCAGTAAGTTTCAGCAGTCTGCTGTGAAAAAATGGATAAATCTTTGCCTGCACGGATCTTATCAAGCTATCTTTCCTTCTGTATACAATAGGGGTAAGACTGATGATAGAACCAGAACTGCATCACTATACATTTGAAGGCATGTTGCAAACAAAGTCAAAACCTTGGCTTCAGGGCCTATGAGATGTCTTATACCAAGAGATTTGCCTGTTTGGCTAAATAAAAAGATGACCAAGAAACTAATCAAATAACATCGCCTTCAAAGGGGAACACCACCAAGCAACTAAAATGTTTCTAAAAATAGACAGATATTACCAAAACTAAAAGGTAACAGTTTGTCCAGCTCCATCTTCCAACTAGAAATAAGACTGAGTTTTAAAAATAAAGGTGACTAACCCTTTGATACTAATTTCCAGGAAGGAATGCTTTCTAATCCTTGGTACCTTCAAAATCAAGACTGGATGACTTTCCTGGAAGATATGCCAGTATTTTGATTTCTGTGGATCTTTATATTCTGTTTGCTCACCAAGGTGTTTATCTGAGTATAACAGATTCGTTGTCTCAATGACACAAAATGGTCAAGCAAGATGATCTAGTAGCACTTTTTGGCCTTAAAATGAAAGACTTACAGTATGCAACCACAAAATTGCTTGTACCACAGTTCAGAAACTAAGATGGTTAATTTCCCGTTTCAAGGCAGATGTGAATTACTTGGTTCATTATTCTTTTTCCTACCCAAATTCTCTCCCTCTTTCAATTTCTTCTTTTGAAACATGTAGGCTCCAGGAGTTTGACTTAGCACATTTTGTTTCACATCAAATTAGTCACCTACTTAGTTTTATTATCGACTCTAAAATTAAAATAAGTAAAAAAAAGTTGGGCCAGTAAAAAAGTATTTTTTGATTCTACTAATGCAAGCCACATTAGCAATAACATGTAAAATCTCAGCCAGAAAAACTAAATATACTAATTGTCTATTTTTACAAGTACACCAAAGAAATTAATTTAATTTGAGCACAAAAAGTTTAAAGCTCCTGATCAGAAACAAACAGAAAAAAAAAAAAACTGATTTGAAAGCAAATTTAATTCAAGTATAAAAGCATTCAGAATCCTAGCCTTTCTTATTCAAAAAAGAAAATATTATGCTCTTTTAGTTTTGGAATCAAAACCCAAAACAAATGTAACTATGTATTTGTGGCAACTACAACAGCATATATATATGAAAGTTTCTGCATCCAATACACTATTATCTAAGCATCAGCATTGCATCATCACAATCATCCACACATCCACACCATCTTAGCAGGTATTGCAACTCTTATGTACTATCATGAATAAGTATTCCTTTATTTCTAAATGCTTTTGTTAGCATCTTACCCCACTCTGTTCCATCTCCTGAACTTCGAGCTTCTCCAGCTCCCTCACCATCTTCAGCTGTCACTAAAAAATCAAATTCTTTCAAAGCTTCTTCAGTATCAGGGTCATCTGTAAGGTCAGCAGCTAAACCTTCATTACCAATCTGCAAGCAGATAAACATTTTTCTGCATTTGAATCATGAAGTTTTTCCTACTCAAATATTTAGGTTACAATTGATACAGATTACTCTCACTGAGTACATGGTTGCAGGGGAAAACATTTTTCAACATGAAAAGCAGAAAAAGACACTTAGATATAGTCAGATCTAGAGCTGCTTACATAAAAAAAAAGAGCGAGCAGCGCAGTCCAGTGATCATTAGGAAATAAAGAGAATACTGACATTAGGTTTAGCAACAAAAACAATCCCATACATCCCAGTCTTAATTTTTTATTTAAAACACATCAATTGGAAAATTTTGTTGATTTTCTTGCAATATCAATAGCTCTGCAGAGAAGTTTTACAAACAAACCATGTTTTCTACTGGTCCAGAAGCCTTTTTTCCCTTTTGCTTTCCAGTTCTATTTCAGTGTTAAGCATAAGCTTGGAAAATATGGTGTTTTCAGAAAAGTGTCTTTTTACTAGTTCTACCACACCTTCACCTTAAACAAAACAAACCCCCTACCGAGGCATCAGTGAAAAATCTTCTTTCATTCTGCAGCTGAAGAAAATTTCCACACGGGGTTATGCTATGTTTCTATGACTTGCACAATATTCTTAAACTTTTGCATAAAGAGACAATTTTTACAAAGATAACTATAAATGATCCTTCTACTTTCTATAAAAAACAAGCTTTGTCAAGAGTCAAAAAAAGAGTGTAATATCTTCGTATGTGCTTGGAGATTTACTTATTAAATAATCTTTTTATCAGACTATCTAGTGCCTTAGAACAAAAAAGATTCAACCGATTGCTTGGTTAATCTATTTACCAGAAGTACAAGTTAATACCAAAGGTATGGTGGAAAACCCTTCCTGACAAGTCAAGTTGGGAGATTAAGACTTGCGTCAAGCTGAGCTAATGCTGCTAGCTATTTAAGAAAATTCAATGCAGCCAGAGGGGCCAGCATGCTACAGAATACTCTACTGAGGAAAAAGTAATAAAACTGTCAGTACACCGCTCATAAATCAACCACTTTACATAAAGAAATCCCAATGACAGGAAGACTCTTCCAGTACAGGAGAAAAAGAACTAAAAAGGAACAGTCAATATAGTCTATGCTACCTAGAAAGCTGCTCACAGAATGGAAAACTAAAGCAGAAAATAAAACAGAACAAAACTTAATTGAACCTTAAACAGAAGGTTACTGGAAACAAGTCTCTGCTAGGCTCTTAATATATTTAGTAAAAAGCTGCCTAAAAGGAAGTATTAAAAACATACTTGGCATGGAACTGTTGGTTTTTTTTTTTCCCCATTACATAATTTAGTTTCTTCTAAGGAATTGTCCCTACCTTCTCCAAAATTCAGAAAGGATGCCAATTGTATTGTGCTAAATTAGCCTCAAAGGGATTCAAAGTACGCAGAGAAGCTGAGATGGCCAAATCAGTTCTCTTTCAGCAATTAATTCACATTAGCAAACACATTTTTAAGTTTTCAAGGTAATATTAAACCACCAAATTTTTCAATAACGCATCTACTTATAATCCATTCAGATAATGAAGGTACAAACATCTTAGCACTACACATAATTATCTGGGAAAAAAAGATTTCCCTTTTCAAAGGGAATTTCAGATCTCTATTAAAAAAAAATTAAAAAAGGTCTTATACTTTGTGTTTCTTATTTATCCGGTGCTTTTCTTTTCCTTCTGTAATATCTTCTATCATGTCACTCTCTTCTTCTTCATCACTATCATCTGCGTTTTCTAAGAAGTTAAATGTTTCGAGAACATCACCAGAATTCCTACATAAATAAAAACATTAACAGAGAATCCGTTTTACTTGCTGAAGAGATTTTAGAAGATTAATCAGATTAAATGTAATTGCTACCTAACAGCTTAAGAGCTTTAAAATTAGCAAAACAACAAGAAATGGTTATGAAGAAGTTTCTATAGCTGCCCAGTTCCTTATTATAAAAGCACCATTCAACAGAATCTTTGCTTAAAACAACTCCAAAGTGCTTATATGACATAAATTCAGCTTCAATACACTGTATATGTTCCTGTATAATATATATGTATAATATACATATATATGTAATATAGATACATATGTTCCTATGTACAATCAATTTCAGTTAAGTTCATAATCATTTGTAGTCAGCTGCACTCACAGGTGTTCAGAGACTCTAGAGTTGAAAGTTCAATGTGAACTGACCAGTACATATCAATGACTAAGTAAAACATACTTAAACTTTATGCATTTCTTATCTTTTCACTTACCTTTTGATCTCCTGTCCCTTTTGTTTTGATGAAGGAGATTCACCCCCATTGAGGATTTGTTCTAAGTTCTTTGTCTCTACTGAACCATTTGGTTCTGAATTGGAGAGCCCAAGCAAAGACCTTACCCGCTGGGAGCGTACATCCAATATTGTATCTGTATAACCTACTTCCTGAAGATACCTAGATGCATTAAGAGAAGAAAGAAAGGGGAAAGCATATTTGAGGGAAAAGGAAAGAAATTAGTATTGACTGTTAAAAACTAATGGCACTATTATATAATTTATGGAAAATAAGCTTCATCGCTATCCATCTCATGGAAAACCTTACTCTATACTTCTTAAAGCTCAAGACTACAGTGTCCTGAAACATGAACCACCATTTGTGCACCTCAATTACTCTGTTTCATAGAATAAACATATATACAGCTCCTCATACTTCAGGGAGAAGTTTGAATACACCAATATTCAACAATGTTACTTACTGTCTTAGTAACTGTCTGCCTTGCTTCCAGGTCAATTGGCTATTTTGAGGTACTGCGGGAACCTCCGTATCTTTGGTTTCTTCTGAAAGATACAGTGTCATTGTTGGGTGGGTTTTTTTGTTCTGGTTTTGTTTGGTGTTTTTTTTTTTTAAAGATCTATTTACTTTTTACAAGACACCAATAAAACTAAAAGCAAATCTTAAAAAAAGCTTTAAATTAGATGCAGTCTTATGCACTGTTTTTTAATTTAAAAATATTTTTTTCTAATTCTTTACTGAAGCATCAAGCAACTAATTTAACAGAACAGAATCAGTTAAAAAATCCTGACCTCTTACATGCAGAAAGGGAACTAGAAAAAATATTTAACTTGTACACAAAAGAAAACCTTGCCCTGATCAGCGGGAGTGTTACTGCTAAGAAAACAGGCTATAACTCTTTCACAAAGCAGAGATGCTTAGAAAGCAACATGGAAAATATAGTTAAAATAAGAGAAGCAATGACATATATCAACATTTGGAGAAAACAAACATGTCAAGTTTAACACAAATTCCATCGATTTACTATCAACAATTAAAATCTAGACCCACTGCACTTCTATTATGGCAGAGACTATAAAACATGTTACAAACTAATAGTTTAAGGATTTTAACATCTAACTTATATTGCTTTTAAACACATATGAAAAATGCCATCAAGCAAGAAATACGAATAATGATCTCTAGTTTCAACTGGGTATAAAGGACCCAAGATGTGTCACTTCTAAAGCAGAAAAGAAACAAGCAAACCCCCCAAAAGGGGGGGGAAAATACAAATATGTAGACCACAATTTTAAGGCACATTACACAAATACAGGCCAACAGTGCAACTTCCCAAAGACCTATATTTCAAGAGAAACCACATGCAATTCTGCTTATTAAATAGTCCAATGTTGTTACAAAAAAACCCTTTCCTCTATCTGCAATATTGTGAAGAGCAAAACTGTTATGATCAACTTTATAACTACGTTACAAAATCAGATGCATCCCAGAGTACCAATAACGATAGCCTAATTTTTCTCTTAGGACTTTTTTCCTTGATTTAAGATAAAAACAGAAGCTCAACAACATTTTTTCCAGGCCAATGCAGTACAATTTTTTTTCTCATTCTTTAAAAACTAGCATCCTATTAAAGCACCAAAACCCAACAGTATTTCCTATGTTTATTCTGCACTTACGCTTTCCTTCTGGATGGATAGCACTATGGCAAAAAAATATTAAATCCTTCAAGAAGGGGTATTATAAGAAATAATGAGAAGCAGCAGCTAAATAAGGAATTGTGGAACTCTATTTAAAGCTTTCTTCGACATTCAGAGCTCTTTCAAAAAAGGAAAGGTCAATTAATTTTGATTTTCTGGCTAAACAACATCTACCCAATACCAAACCCTTCCTAAACACCTTCTCTATCACACACCTAAGGGGGGTGGGAGGAAGAGTGAAAGCTGCAGTAAATTGAACAGAGCAAGTCTAGAACAGTGTATAAACACATTATACTAAAACAGGCTATTGTAAAAAAGTTACCTGATTCAAAAGTTGGCATTTTCAAGTCACCTTGGTTCAATTCTGTGCCATATTTTAATTTATGATATTTTGCCCTGAAAAAGTATGCAAATGTTTAACAAATTAGCATACAATGCTTTTATCAACTCAAAACATTCTACTATTCCCATTTAAAACAACCATACTAACACAATACAATTTATCCAAATAAAACTGTTGCGATAATTATTGCACGATACAATTATTTCTAGTCTTTCAAGAACAGAGTTTTGAGATAAGCTTCTTACAATTATTCACCATTATCAAATAACTTAAAGATGAGAGTTTAGTATGTTTTCCAAGAATGTGGTTTTTTTCCATGTGTGTCAGTTACTAAGAGAACCTTTCAAAAACCAGTAGGTTCAACTATTTAGCAGAGATTATTTTTTCAGTTGTAGCACTGTAATAGCTAAGTCAATCGTACTACAATGAATGAACCTCACATTTGGGATTCCTGCCTATTTGCCACCTTTAATTTGCACTTCAATTTCTCCCCTGCTCTGTCTTTGCTTACGATAGAGATCTTTCCCTCTGAGGAACCATGTTACAGTGCTAGATTCCCTCATCACATGTATTCTCTTAATGATTTTCTCTTCCTCATTGACTGGAGGTTTAGCTTCCAATTCCTGCTCACTCCACCTATGCGAACATGCCTCACTCCTTCCCATCTCCTGATCTCTGATACCCTAACCTCTCCTTATCCATCACTTTTTAAAAAAATCGGTCTTGGTGATACTATTTCCATGCAGGTATGCATGAGCCTTCGAAATCTCATTCTCTACCCAAGCTGCGCATCAAAATGCCTTCAGCTCCCTTTACCTCCAGGAATATCACATGAACTACCTACACCTATATCCTGGAATTCTCTGACTTTATCCTAGACCTTCCACAATTTGACTTTTGCCTCACAGATCCTCTGCAAAAATACTCAATCTCAGGGAAAAGAGCTCTAGATGTTCTGCAGTAGGGCCAAGGTGAAAGATCTCTGGAAAAAAGTTAGCAGCCACATTTTAAAGAAGTCTCTATAAAATACAGCTGTCTTCATAATTCTAAATTAAACATTTGACCAAAGTTTTCAGAGTAACTGAACCATATCTAGCTTCCACCAATTTTAAAGACTACTCTCAAATATGAAACTTCGAGAACAGACACATAATGGAACACATGCTGGACAAGACCAAGGCTTTCCAACAAATTTTCTTCTCAAATGACTGAGCCACTGCCGCAAGTTTTTCCAAATAGAAGGTAAAAGTTAATCTCAAATGCTGCCTGATATATTTGATGGTATAGAAGATTTTCTTCTGAATTATGGAAGTTTCTGCTAAAATTGCAATTAGGAAGTCTCATTAACAAACTGTCAGTAGATGGCACTATTGACCCTTTATAGCAAGATAAAATCCTGCATTTCATAGCAATTACATTGTAACTAAAAAACTGTATGGCTCCTGAAGGCTAGGTATTTGTGTGACCTGAATCTAATCGACTGTCAATTAAATAGAATTATAATTTTTTAAATTATTTGTGAATACGTTTATATTTCATCCATGCACTAGTAAGACTCTGTACCCTAAGTGTTCTCTTTAAACTGAGAGACAAAGCTTTGTTCCACATTGTAATAGGGCAGTGTTCCACCAAGCTTCCCAGGTAAAGTGTGCATATTATGATTTATATGCCCTATAAAGTACTGTACATTTGGGAGGGGGGGGAAACACCACCACACCCCCCCAAAAAAAAAAAACCCAACACCACCACAAAACAAAAAAACCAATAAAAATGAAAATAATTATGAAATTGTGAAGTTATTTAACTTAAGCTGATGAAATATTTTTGCTCAATTCATAATTGAAGCCAATAAAGCACTGTAATTGAAAAGCCAATCTAAATTTGTTCAATTTAGAGCTGTGGCAAATACTATTTAGGAGCAGTTGTTCCATTTTGGAGCTACAATTTCAAAACATTAATTAAAATTCTGCTTTAATTGTTCATTAGAGAAGATAATGATGTATCTGATCTAAAATGATACCAATGACTAGCCACTACAAATAAGCCAAAACATTGCTGCATGTAATGAGATCAGTTATGTCTTTCACATCACATTTGATGCTCAACTTCAATTTTACAGTAAGAAATTAATCTTATTGAGTTCCAATAAACTATATATTTGCACACATATTCCTCTCCATATTGTCACACAAGCAAGGGTAATTATTACATATCTTAAAAATCACTAACAAGCCACAGTGTTGTTGACAAGTCAGTGACGTTACTCCCCCACACTCCACAGTAACTCAGTTCTACAAGAGGCATCTTTTGAATCCTTCGAGTATTGACTTGCTATTCTTCCAAGGCTAGATTTCCATAAGTGAAAAAGTAGTAGTAGGAGAAACAATGCCCCAAGATGATTTAACTGCTTGCTGCTATTTAACTGCTGAATCCTACCACTCAGTTGCAACAATATAAGCCAGCTCCAGTCCAAACCCCATGAAGTCAAAATATAGCCACAGTTTTATGATCTCAGCAAGTCTTCATAATGTAAGCACAGCACTATGCTAATAAAGCTTGGAGTAGAGTGGCCTAGAGTACACAAGAGAAGGAATCTGGCTGGGTCTGCAAATCACCATAAAGGAATATCCACTATCTACAAACAAAAAATCCCATACATATAACTACTTAAGGCCTAATTTTATTACAAAAATTCATACAGAACTACCAAAATATTTAAGGACATTAAAATAATAAACAACATTTTACTTCTCTAAGACATTATTGCACCTGTTGCACACATACTTAGAGATAAATACTAGAAATATCAAACTATTTTGTAACTACTACTGCATTTTATTTAATCTTACACACTGATGTTCTGTTTGATACCCTTTTTCTGAGAAATCACAATGGTCATCATTGTCTGAATGAGTTTGTTTGTGACTCCCTATAATGTGATGTTTCACTGTATGAAACTTTTTGACAGCATCAGGGAGTGAGCAACAAAAGGAGAAAGGGGGCGGGGGGAATCAGGTGCAACACTGAAGATTGCTGTCAACAATTTTCAGATCTGAAATTCTCAGCATTTATTTTGCTTTGGGGCTGGTTTCTTTTCATTAGTTGTGATTCTTCACTCAGAGGAACAATGGCAAAAAAATAGTTTATTATCCTGAACTCTTCATTCAGTACAACAACCGAGAAACTAACATACTATCATTCTTGGATGATTTACTGGCAAGTCAGTACCTGTGCTTACTTTCCTTACTCAATCCATCATACTTTCGCAACTAGAGGCCCTCAAAGTACTGGGCATTTGTAGCAGAAAGTAACAGAAAGCTTCCTCGTTGCCTCACACACATCCACCAATCAACCCCAGAGTTTCAGTTCCTGCTTTTAGCAATCTTCACGACAATTCTGGCTGGGACTTAAGCAAGGATTTTCCTCTTGAAAAGTATGCAGTTGGCCTGTACCCACTAGCCACAAGAACTAAAGCAAACTGTATGTTCCTGCTGTTCTCCTCCTGTTGTACATATGATTACAAGTTTCTTGCCCATCAGATGGATTTTGGAATTTCAAGGGAAATCAAACTACAAAGGCAGCTGCATTTCAGGGGAAAGCAGGAATGAGGTTTCACCAATGCCATTAATCTCCAAATTCTGTATTCTGTTATATGATGTCTTCACACTCCAGCTGTAATTAACTGCCTCTGATTTATCTCAATAAGTAGGCAATCCTCACAGCCTTATGGCGTGTATCTGCAGAAAGTCTCTATGTGCAGCACACAGAGTTTATTATTGCCAAAATAACCAAAATGTTTTCCTTCAATTTCAGAAAAGTTACTTATACCCAAGACACTTGGGTCTGCCATAGCAGCACATTATTCCTTTGATATGTTCAATGTTCTTTAGAGTAAATGCACCCCAACGCTTTGCACACTTTTCGTCTGCCTTGCATCCAGAGCAACTTGCACATTACCAGTACGATATAACAACGTCACTTTCAGTCTTACACTGTTTGGAAACCTTGAGTTACTTTCCATTTTGAGGACAGGGCTGAATGAAGAAACAGATCCTTTCTGCCTATTACTTCACCAGAAAACACATGATGGGCCGATACAGCTTTCTGTATGAACATACACTGTTTTCTGAAGCACCTTTATACTGGACACTTCACACAGAGGTATGTAGCCAACCTTGCCAAAACATTAGTTTTTAATATGAAACCAACTAATCAAAGTTGTTTCTGTACTAGTCACTTACTCGTACTAATTCATAACATGAAATACATTTAGACATACATACTCTTGGACAACAAACTTAAAAATGTCCACATGAAGCCTCACTACACTTTGCTACAAAATTTTAAGTTTACTCTGGCAGAAATGTTCCCCTCAAATAAAAATAAATGATAAAGGCTACCTATTTTGTTGCCTGATCCTCAAGATATTTACACTGTTGGATTCAGCTACTTTTTAAGAGCAAGAAAAATTAAATGTAAGAATTGAGTCCACTACTAAAAGTACAGGCACATGACGAAGATTTTCCTAGTGTTTTTGAAAAATTAACTACTAATATTGGTCAAATGAAGTAGCCAGGCAACAGAAGAGCATGTAGATTTGAAGGACATGAGTCTGCATGGATTGAATGGAATTTTAATTTTTAAAGCATTACATTAACACTACAGAAAATGCACCTACCGAGACTAGAAATTCTAGTATCTACCACATGAAAAAATAGTACTTCAAAATGTAATACTAATTTTTAAAGGATTCTGTTCTGCCACAAAGCATAGTTTTCATCATGCAACATATACAAAATAGTTGTAGGGAATCAAGAGAACAGTATTTTTCATCCTTTCAAGTTTAATACCACTGAAGAGCAGGTAAAAGTATACTAATAAGGTATAAACGTTTTTGGAACGTTTATTCTTACTAAGTATACCATTACTCTAACTCAGAAAAGGGAAACTGTCCAATTACAACTTTCTGTGTTAAAGACATGAGTCCAAACAATTTTCAAAATTTTGCAACTTTTTATTATAGCAGACACCAAAGTTTATCAGAAAACATAGTGTAAAGATGACCAACCATAAAGACAGTTTACATAATGTGATGGAACTTTTAGTCTGCAGAGTATTCCAGGTCAGATAAAAGCTGAACAATTTGTATACCTACCTTTCTTGTTTTAATGCATATTCTAACATTTTTATTCTTCTCACTAAATCTTTCTTCAAATTTTCTTGACCCTTTCTTTCCCCTTGTAAAAACGCTATCCGAGCCTGAAAACACAAAAAAACCAAAAGATAATGGATTTTATTCCATACTGTTCCCAAAACAATGAAGTCTAGCTCTGAAGGAAGAAAAAAAAAAAAAGAAGAAACTGTTTTGCATTAATCACTTCAGTCAGTCATTAACGACAAAAATATTTCTGCACTAGAGACCAAGTATTATTTTCTGTTCATAAATGTTGGGGATTTTGCTTTGAAATGAAGGTATTAAAGTTAGTATAGTAACTCTAAAAGAAGGCACAAACAGCAATCATATGAAGCATTTTAATATATGCACACATTTTTTTCCTTATGGCACTGTCAGCATAAATTGTTATACATTTTCTTCCAAACCCAAAGCTATATTAAAACAGGTACACAGCATACTTTTAAGGAATTTAGTTTTTAATGACAGTATATTGAAAAGATTAAGAAATGGATACATTAATTAAAATATAGAATTTACAAATCCATTATACAGGAAACAACTATATTTTATGGATTCACATTTTACTTACTACTGAAGACAGCTGAAGGTTAGAGTATCACAGGAGACTGGGTTTAGTGTCCTGTTCTATATGGAGAAAAATGCATTTTTTTAAAAGCATCTACCCACCTAACTTACATCATACTAACATCCCCCACCTAACTAACATCATACTACCCACCTAACTTACAAAGAAGCAATGAAGCTTCCTACTTGCCTGCTAACCTAGTAGATAGCTTGTATGTTCTACTGAATTTAGTTATCTCAACTAGTGCAAAAGGTCTAGTGGAAAACTTTGAAGTAGCTGAAAAATAAAGCTAGTAAGTCTGTTGAAAAAAATAGTAGTCTCTTCACTACAAAGTGAATGGGCTTATGTTTTGTCTTTTGCAAGCCAAAATCCTAGGGAAGACAAGGGAATTTGCAGATGTGAATACAAAATGTAAACATTTAACAATATTACTGGATTGGCCATCATTACAGGAAACCACAAACTCATTTGTCCTCATTATGACTTTAAATTGACTGAAGTCATTGTGTAGCTAATTCAAGACAAGATTCAATATAAAATTTTCTTGGAAGAGGGATTAAAAAAATAGAATAAGGAGAGTAAAGTAGAGACCACATTGCTCTACAGAGCTTAAGATCAACAACACAATTTCATTATTAAAGGAGGCACAATTAAAAAAAAAAAAGCAGAGCTATAATCAGCCCCTAATCTATCCTTGAAGATTTTTTTAAAGGGAGTGGTTGTACATTTTCATTACTCTCAGGAGTTAGAGCGTGAAACAGTCTAACCAGGAGGATAGCATTCTTACATTGCTCCTTTCTCAGGACTAAGTGATACTGACATATAAAACTTCACACATCAGCCCTGATTTTAGCCCCTCTGGCCTTATGCTCAATGGTAAACCAAATTAAAATGTGTTCTTCTCCCTTGCATTAGCTAACTAATGATTTAATCAATTAAAATTTAAAATCCTAGTAAGAACAAGGCAGTTACAAGTATTTCAGTTAAAAGTCTGTCATGAAAGCACTCTCAACTAACCACTGCCACTTGGTGAGAAAAAGTAATGCACCAAACAGAGCACGGTAACAGAGAAGAAAAAACACCCAGACTTTGTAATGCATTTTTGAAATACAGATATTTCAAGATAAAAATGTAGAGACCAAAATCCAGAATCAGCTATTTTAAATAGTGGGCTCCCAATAGAAGGGGACGGAGGAAGTTGAGCAAACCCAGCAACTATACTTAACTGCAGTTGTTACTTAGATTCTAAAAAAAATACTACAAAACTGACCCTAATCCAATAGAAAGTTAACAGCCTTCTGGAGAAAACTACAATTATACATAATTTGCACTCCTCTAGTATCTATAGGCAGCAAATGACCAGACAATTTCACAAGCCCAACTTGTTATCCCAATTTTCACTAGTCAAGGACAAGACAACAAAAAGCAAACAGTGTCCTTGCACATAAATACAAAAGCACACATAAAATAGTTATAAAAGTAGTTTTTTAAAAAAAGTAATATATTACATGCACATATGCACAACACCATACTTCAAACATTTGGAAGTTACTGCATGCACAGAGGCTCTTTTTACAAAAATAAAACCAGAACTAAATACTTTTATAATTATCACCTAAGGAAGGTTATGAAAGCTTTTATGCTCTTTGACTTGAAAGCAGTACTCAACTCTTTCCAAAACTCAGGTCTTCTGTAAGTGACGGTCTTCTCCCCTTCTATTAGTCTTCTTTCATTGCCCAGCACCCTTTTATAACTATTTGACAAATCCTAGTTGCCAGCGGCAACTGTTGGGCCTTAATTTCATCCTCTGTTTGCTGATAATGAAGAGGAAAATAATATAGCTGTGATCATACACAGAGAGACGCATCTGCCTCCTAAGTGCTGACAGCCAAACTATTTCCTTCTTCTGGAGTACTTGGCCAAGCAGAATCAAGTCTCCGTATTTACTAGGTATTGCCTAGATGTCATACTTTTCAACTAGACAGGTTAATGAGCTAAGGATTTTGAGAATCTATATAGTACAGAAATAACGTTATAAAAATAAAAACAAACAAAACCAAAAAATCCAACCTACAAAAAAGCCCTCAAAAAATATTTTATACAACAGTATTTATAACAATCTTCACAGGGTCCAAAAGGTTGAACAGAAAGGTTGCCACACAAGAACGCACTTTGTAGTTGGGTTTTTGACATTTTTGTCAATATTAGCAGACTTCCTTTAGCATCACTTTCTGTAATGGCTTGTATACGCATTTGATTGATTTTAGGGATTTTTTTTTTTTCTCCACTGTAACTGTCATGTGGCTAAAACCTAACAGAAGTTATCTATGCAGAAGTTAAGAGCTTGATCTTTAGAAATATGGAAAAATCAATTTACACTTTAGGAACACTTAGTCATCAAGACCCTCAATACAAAACCAAGAATAAGATCACTGCAGATTTGCTGTATAAATTACATTAATCAACCTGCTTCCTTAAGTCTTGAACTGAGAAGTAAGGGGTGTCAAAACTATCACTTGACATATTGCATGACTATGAGCCCTAAGAATTAACACAGAATTTCCCAACACCAACTTTTTTGAAAAGCAGTAAATCCCGGGTTCAATAAAAACTGATAAAGTAAACAGATCAGCCTCCCCCAGGGTTGTTGTACTAACTTGGGTTCCATACACAAAGACAAATGCTTAAGAAATGTTCTCTACGTAATACAACTTTCTCAGTCCTTAGGTATTCCTTTCCTTTGAAATAGTTCTCAGGAGAGAGAGATTTGATACGATTTATAACTATACTGATGATTCAAGATTGACTAGCACTAAAATTGGGAAACAAAATGGCACAGAACAATTTGGTACTCACCTTCCCTCCTTCCCAGTTACGACCGAATTCTTTCCATTGTCTTAAACCAATTTGTAAGTCCCCAGGCTGATACTAAGAGGAGCAATCCTCCTCCTCCTCCTATTTCTGTTCCCTCTACTATGCTGACTTAGCTGCTTCTGCTGCCACACATTAAGCCTACTGAGGAAATAATTCTATTTATTTTTCATTCAGTGATGAATTACATCAGTTTCCTGATCCGACTCTGCATAGCCATGGGAGTACTTAGGCTGGCACAAGGGATGCAAACAGGATACCGAAGTAACAGCTCCTTTCAGTGACAACATGGTCTTAGATCAGCCTAAACTGACCATGATATCATAACCTGCATGTCCAGGGCACAAGAGTTGCAAAAACAAGACAAGAGAGATTAAGAAAGTCAAATACAAGACAAGCCCTAACTCTTCTGAATTACAAATTCAATCAAAATGTATTTTTAAAAGTATATTAGCAAGACCATTTCTTAAGGGAGAGAAAACATGTTATTTTTGAGCACATGTATAAAACACTAGTTCTGTAAACAAAAATATGGCCTCCCATGGCTTTAAAAAAATCCAGCTGAATTTAGTTATGGTACAGATTCTGTTAGAATATTTTCCCCACAGACAGGGTTATGCTTCAGACTCTTCAAACAAGCTCAACCAGGAGCCTCTTTTTCACAGTAGATTCCTCCTCTTCTACCAGCCTGTCCATTTTCATATTTACAGTATTTTCATCGATCTCTGAGATCCACTATCTTTCTACAAAATTCAGTGACACCTGATAACTCTGGTCTCCCTCTACACCTTAGCCCTCAGCTGTAAATAAGAGTACCACCACAGGAACTTGCCCAGTTTTATTATGAAAGTGAATTCGGGGAGATCTGAGAAGCAGTTAGTGACAGATACTTTGTATTTGTGCAAGGATGCATGAAATAATGCCTGAAACTAGGCAAGATAGAATACAAGGATAAAAAGAACTACTGAACAGCTACTTGAATAGTATGAATCCCACAAAAAAGAATTGTCTGAGGTTAAATAACTACAGAATGCACATATAGAAGGGAACAAATAAAAATTCTAACACCTAATATTCTAGACTTTGTAAACTTAATATTGTTTTAATGGCATGTTGCATTTCAGACATACATTCACTACATTTTGTAGTTGGAAAGGGTTTTATCTTTTAAATACGAAGTCTGACCATGTGCAAACCAGGCAATAGTCTTTCACCCAACAAACTCCAAGATCTCAAATAAGAAACTGAAGTTTTACTTATTTCTACCTTTCAAGGAAATCACCAATTACACTGATACTCCACATCCCTAGCATGCAATTACACTGCTTGATCAAAGTGTAACAGAAGATTTAAAGTAGTTTACTAGAGAATTTCCATGTAACTTTAAATTATTAAAAATCTGGCATTTCACATATAAGTTGATAAATCCAGATTCAAAGAAAAAATATTTTCTGGGAACAAAATGAGGTTGTTTTTTTTCCCCTTCTTTTTAAAGGTCCTAAAGGTCCTAAAACTTCAGAATTATTGCTCTACTTTTCATACAGCACTACCCATAATAGCAGCATTCATATTAAAACCGCATTTTATTGCCTCAATTGCATAGAAAAGCCTGACTTAAAGACAATCTTTACATTGATCAAACATATTTCTCTTAGCCATTGAGGACAAAGAAGGGAAGTTATTACAGCATTTTGGGCAGGTAAAATTGCATATGCAACCTAAAGGTTATATAATAACTACATACAGGATTTCATAGACTTATTTTATTAATAAATCCTGCTATGCAGTATTTGAAATATTTGTCCAACATCTCAAACCTAGCAAAACATATCAATGGGAAAAAGAGGCATGAAACTTGAATGGTAAAGCATGTAAGACTGATTAAAGGACTTACCTTATGCTGTTGAAACACTAACACTTTCCTGTACAAGTTAAACAATCAAACTCTAATGGATTTAGCAATACAGGAACGCACTCAGTAAGTGAGTATACTTTCTTTCTATTTCAGTTGTAAACATCGTTAACTCTTAGACTCTGGAAGTGTATTTTGAAAAAATTCAACAGTATGTAAAGCAATGCCAGCTGCAATGCAATGTTTGTGTTTTGTTTTTCTAAAGTCCATTCAGACTTCTAGAAGGAAGGAAGGAAAAGCCTGCAGTATTTTTGAAAGAAATGTAATACACTGAGGCAACTTGAATATACATACCCAGTGCACACATAAATGTGTGCTTATCCTACTAGGGCATGTCACAAAACACAAAACAATAGTAAGATTTTTTTTTTTTAACATTCTGTTTTAATCACAAGATTATTGTCACACAAAAAGTCTAACCTAATCTTCATTTTTAGACGTTTATTATGCCAAAGATGAAGCAGAACACTGTTTTGGAAAACTGAAAAATACTGGGGAGGTGGAAGATTTGACTCATAACAGTAATTTAAGAGCGGACACACCTGTGTAGCTACTAATGTTCTAGTTCCCATTCACAAAAGGGAAACTGAACATCAGAGGAGAAGCCTTCACCTTTAGTTTTCAACACACACAGTCTGAAACTTCATCTCATTCAGAACATCTAAACCATCACACATGTAAAAAGCATGAAGCATGTAGAAGAGTTTTAGTGTATCCTTACAGACCTGATTATGTCTAGACATGTATTACAATTACAATTAACCCTTCAACTGCCAACTGAGGAGTGGAAAAAAGATACCTTGACTATTTTAAATAAATATATATATAAAATAAAAATCAATCTTTATTTTACAAATTAAAGTCTCAAGCAAGATTCTCTCTCTAGTAAGCTGTGCAGTGAGACAAGTGTCACTGGTCATACCAGGATCATACATGTTTCAAAGACATACCACTTTAAATTATTTAAAAAATAATTGGAAGATGTAAAAAAAATTAGAAACACCAGCTCTCATACGTTAACAGAAAACCTTTACTTCATAAAATAAGTCCAAGTTAAAGATGTGGAAAAAAAGATTTCAACAACTAGTTAAGACTAGTGTACATTTGAACAACATTTGCAAATAAAGACAATTTTCTGTGGAACCTTATGAACAGCCAGTTAAACATCAGGTCAGTAACTACTACATTTAAAGTAGCAATGGTATTAAGATGTTACCTGAAGGTTCCCTTTTTTATAGATCTTTTCCATTTGAGCTGATGATCATTTCTTGCTCCTCAATTTTTTCAAAGACTCATCTGATCACTTTCTAAAAGTAATTCCTAACCACCAGAAAAGTGACATCCTTGAGCAACTGTCCCACAACAGTGGCAGACACAGGAAACCCAGCTAGCTCTAAGGAGCAATCTGGCAAGTTACATGACACAACTGACAGACACAAGAGAATTTACTCATCCATAAGTCCCCTTCAGTCCTGTAATGGGTATGGCAAAGCCCAGGCTTGCAAAACTCTCTCCTTCCCTGAATCTGTCCTTCCTCTTTTCCACTACCACCATATCACTCTCCGTCATTCAGAGTCAAAAGTTTGCTTCTTTTCACTACAGGGCCAAGTACTGTCAAGTTTCATCAGCTTCTTTGAACAACTTACAGAAAATCCAGACTTCAATTTCCTCCTCTTCTATGCTAGGGTCAAACTTCTAAGTCACAACTTAAATTCAGTATAAGACTGCCTTCATTCTGCCACTATTCCTTACCAGAATGTTTTCATGGAATCATTTTTTCTTGTGCTAGGATTTTTATAGCCACTCTCCTAACCAATATGGTATTTAGGAACACTAGAGTAACAAAACTCATACAACTCGTGGCTGTGTTTTTAAAGACTAAGACCCTTTAAATTTCATGGTCTGGAAACTAAGTAAACCAATTGTCCATAGACTTCTATCCACTACACAGAAGCCAGCAGCAGGGAAAAAAAAAAAGTCAATTGAGACTACAAGTCCAAAAAAAGTTAGAAGCCACTGAAAACGATGGATTCGAACTCCGTGACAAACAGCATTCTCCTCAAAAACTAAAACATATATGTCTAAGAATTGGAAACAAAATAAAACAATTTTTTTAGAATAACACATGCAAGTGCCTTCCAAGTTTATCATTCATTGACCATTCTTGTACTCAAGTGTTCTTTATGCAACAACAGGCTTCTAAAATTTTGTTTCAGTTAAAAACTTACAAAATACTGAGCACAGTTTAATTTATAAATAAGTTTTTCTTTTCAATTTCAGTCCCAGAGGCAATCCTTCAGAAAAGTAAGTTCCTGCCTAGGAATTTTCAAAAGAACTGTCATCTTCCTGGAAAAAGATTCTATTTATTCTATAAGACTGCATGATTACATTAACTTCAGGAAAAGTGAAATTAATCTGGTCATTATCATGAACATACTGTAAGAGAACTACTAAAATGCTCCATGCCACAGTGTCAGAATATCAGCCACTGCCCCTATATACCAGCTCTCCTTCTCCTCACACCTGACAATTTGTGCAGGCATTTTATTTTAGCATCATTAAAGACTCCTCCACTAGCAAATTTGCATTTTCCTTTGTACCTCACATGCAAATCATCAAGAACTTCAGCAATCTAAGCAGACCCAAGATCCAGCAAATTTTAGCTGAAAGCCATTAAACAGCCATAATTATTTCTTAAATCAACTGACAGTTAACAGGAATGCTTGGAGGTACTAGATCACCTAACCAGACACAAATGCTCATTTTGACCTCAAAAAACCACTCACTCATTTTTACCTCCAAGTTATTCTACCTTCAACGATATCAATATAATTCTACTGAAAAGTTACAATCTTTCCACTCAAACATCAAATTGAATGCCGTCACTCAAGAAAACTAAATAGCCAAGAAAAACATAAGCAGCAGAAGTATTTCTTACTACTTATAAACACTGACTATTCTATGAAGAGTCTGGATAGTATATTTCAACTGCATTCCTTTAGCAGGCTGAATAATCTATGAAACATGTTTGAACACAAGCTCCCAAGACTGAGGCAGTCATGTTTCTAATAGTAATTTAAGAAAGCTCTACAAACAAATTAATCTAAGTTCTCTTTACAATTAGTAAACATAAAGTATCCTTCCTCAAGAAAGTATGTACTTCCTGAAGATCAAGCCATGTAAAATAAAACTAAGAATCCTACATCTATTTTCTTAACTGACTTGATATGGGACTTTAATTAATTTCAGATCAGTTCTTCCAATAAATAAAATAAGAATATTAGTGTTCATGTGTCTTTTACAGATAAAAGTTATTACAGACTGTTAAATAGTTTTACATATCAACATATGGTTGCTTTCAATGGGACTAAAGAAAACTGCAAGAACCTGAGTTATGCAGTTTAATCTGCCAATACATAGTTTGGTCAATGCCAAAATTTAACACAAAATACATCCTACATTCACCTCCAGTCAGCATTTCTTTATCAAACCACCTAGCAGGTCTCTGCCACAATATTCACAATAGCATGAACATGAAAGTTAGCTTTTGTTAATGCCCAAAACGGATTGCTGCTGAAAGCCTCTCACACACATTACCAAATGAAGAAAGGGAAGTATACAAAGATGAAAAAAAATATTATAAAGAAATTTGGGAGGGTTTTAACACAGCAGAGCTTGAGAGCATCTACCCAAACAAATAAGTTTCCTTAACAGGTCTTTCATGGGCCTAGTACTTTCACCGTCAGGCAATCTTTCAGAAAATATTGGGAATAAATAGACGACATAATAAATGTCCTGTGTTTTTGCAGACTCAATGCTACATTGTTTCTTTGCCACATACAGCAGCCAAAAATTAGTATTTTTTTCACAGATGAAAAGAAATTATTAGACTACCATTTGGTAAGAAATTATTGAAGTTTTGCATTTTTAAAATCAATTAAGTCATGGTATTTTCCAAATGTCTGTGCTAGAAAAAACCCATACCACAATTGCAACACCAATGTCAAAAGCTCAACTCTTGCCAAAAGTATCAGCTATCATCTGTAAGTGCTCCCTCCCTCAATTAACAAGACTGTATATAGTATTTCCTATGTTAACTTTCTATTTTGGAACATTTTGTACATTATTCCAGTTTGAAATGCTTAAGGGAAGCAAAGCTTGTGAGCAGTGTCTTCTCTTTGGACAAAATAATGAAAACAGACACAGACAAGCTTGTGGACAAGCCAGTGTTTTAATCACTTGAGAAATACTCTTCATCATCACAACTATGACACCACAGTACAGCAAGTATTTTGAAGACATTTAACATCATCACAGATGTCAGTTTATTCATGAAATGTTCTATGTAAAGTAATGCTAAAATAATCCCTAAAAATTTTTCACTCAGCTTCGAAGTCTCTGAAGTACTTTTCTGCCCAGACTCAAACTCTCATATATTTACCCATACCACAATAATCAGAGATTCAAAATAAACTGTTGAACATGTTTTTATCTTCTCTATATATTACTGAAACAGAGATATAAGGGTGCTACAGACAGGTCTGCAATTTACACACACCACTAGGTAATGGTTCTAACTTATGGCACAAACTGATTGCAAAACACAGACTAAAGTGCAGTGCAACCAGACCAATTGTAAGAGACCTTCTTAAAGAAAGGTCAGGATTATTTTGCAATTGCGAGCCTTAGAATTTACACTGCAAGGGTTCTTGTACATTTTCTTCTGATTTTAATTTTTCAAGAACAGCTTCTAGCCCTGGACAGGCAAATTCAACAACCCACCAACAAACTACTAAACTACTGTACTTTGACACCGGCTATCAGTAATCTGATTACGCCTCTATTTTAGTTAATAAACGAAAAGATCATTGTCTTTCTTAGCAGAAACTAGCTATGTTGAGTACATTTCACCTATTACAGTACAGATAGCGCTGGTTTCCTTTTCATTTAAGACAGCCATTCAATACTGTGAATGTGCAAGATTAATCTACAGTACTGTCATGATCAAATTCCTGCTTACTACTGCAGTTTTCTCTGTAATTGGATTAGAAAACACAAAGCCAAAGGAGTGATACTGAAAATAAGCAAACTATGCATTTGTGTGGCTGTATGTACTTATATAAATACACACATTTTACTGGAATTTGATTTGGAGAATATGCTTTTTCTATCCAAAGTAGGCAATATATAGCACTTTTTATTTTCAATCATATAATTAAGAGATTCATGTGTGACTCAAAGCAAAGGTGCTGGAGACTTAGTTTTACAGAAAAGCAGTGCAGTCAACTAAAAATAAGTCTATAAATTCTCTGTCTTCCAGGAGGAAACCAATAGTCTTCTAGCTTATCTAACAGGATAACTGGAGTTGGGGAACCTAGGAAAGCATGTTTTTGAACTAACAATGATGCAAATAAAACTGATTCAAAAGACAAGAAGATCAATTAAAGTAGTCTGACATTTAGACAGACCATATTTCATTCCGTTACCTTCGTATTGAATCAAGTGTTTGACTTAAGATTTCAAACAAACAAAAAAAACAAACCAACAAAACAGAAAGAAAGAAATCCCCTAGCTCCCTCAGTAGCTTATTCCAAGGGTCCAGTTCTTCATTTAAGTATGATGCCTTAAGAAAAAGCATGGAAAGAACATATAAACTTAATAGCAGTAGATTAGACTACAGAGTAATAGATGGCTTATTTTGAATCCATTTGTACTTCTTCTGTCTTCCTGTAGAAAGGATTCATAATTTTTCTGTACAAAAATATTTCGGTATGTTTTACACTTGTTGCCTGATTATTTCTTTGGCTGTTCTACAAAAACAAAAAAAAACCCAAACCACCACACCAAAAAAACCACCACACCAAAAAAAGCAGTTACTCAACTTCACACATATATGTCACACTATCTACTCCCTCCCATTGGGATAATTTTCTTTATTTAAGGTGAAGTTCCAGTCTGCTGTGTCATACCCCTTAAACTAAACAATTTTCTCCTTTAAATTAAAAAGCATCTGAATACGTCTAAAACCCAGGGAGACACCTAATAAGGCTACCTCTCAGACTTCTTTTTGATTAGCCAACAAGACTGAATTCTAAATGGATCACTCTTCAAGATGTTATTCCCAGCCCTCAAATTGTTTTTAGGTCAAATTTTCAGCATTCTTTTCAAAATTACTACTAAAGAATGGGACATTATATTGCAACGTTGACCTTGCCAGTTCTGCACAGATCACAAGACAGAAATCACTTCCCAATTTCTATATTTATAGCTCCCACTTATAAAGCCACAGATCATTCAGGGGTTTTACGAATTTCTTTTAGCAGGAAACTCACAGCAGTCCTGCAGGAAAGCAACGCAGCATGTTTATTTCAGCACAAGTTCATCCTCAGATGCAGTTTCTCATTCTGTCATTACCACCTATATTTTCTACATTTCTCCTAAATGCATGAACCTTGCAAGTAACATCTTTTAAAAACCAAAAAATAGTTACACACCTCGGACCATTTCTATCTAAAAAGATTCATGTACAGTCTTTTAAACTGCTGGGCATTTTTTGGAATACATCTAAGCTAGTAAAAAAGTTTTCTTTCCAAGAAAGTCACCACTATAAACAGTAAGACTAATTATACACTGATGGTAACACCAAAACACAGTATTTGAATTTTATAAGATCAAGAATACCTTTACTGTCAGCATCACCATACTGGCACATTATTCCGTTAAGATGAAGTTACATTGTTAAGTTATACAGCTAATAATAAAGTGCCACAGTTAGAGCTTTGTTAGACACTTAATACTAAACAGAACTAAGAATATGAAGCTCATCCTCTTTATTACTAGTAGTAGTTGTAGTACAAGAGCCCAGAAATCAGAGTGAACTGGTACACTTAGTAGTGTGGCAGGTCCTTACAATCACGATACACTGGAAAGGGAAGGAAAAATCACAATGTGGCAAACATCCTCAAGAGTGTACATTTCCTTTCCAAAACCAGGAGCATCTATTTATTATTTAGGAATATAGAAGGGGAAAGTATAATCTGCAGCAGACTGTGAACACAGTGACCTGAACTGACCTAGACTGTTACACCGATGAACGCTCACATCAGTGTTCATCAGCTGCAGGTCAGTAACACACATTCCCAAGGAACAGACAGAAAAAAACAAAAACTACTAGTGTTAGAACTAGAATATAAGAAGCTATCTATATATACAAAAAAGAATACAGTGTTACAGAGCTTAAAGAGCTTGTGTCATTAAGGCAATATTGACAATAACGAATACAATCAAGTTCATGGAAATAAAAGTTATTAAAAACAAAAGATAAGATACAAGCGTATAACGTAAAGCGTTTTAAGGGAGGCATCACTGAAAGTTGACCAGGAAGTGGTATTTTGCACCTCCTAAATGTTAATCTAGCCTCCTGGCACAGAATAGTGCCAGTGCTTTCTAATTTACACCAGTGCTCTCTAATTTACACCACTTTATCAGAGAGTTAACACAGCCAGTAGTCCTGCCTTCTACCAATTCAACTGTACAAATCTTGCTAAAGCTATGAAACAGAATAGGTCTTATAAAACTTGTAAGCATGTTAACATGTTCTCCTTGAATACTTCTCAGAGTTCTGTTTGCCAAAGCATTATCTTTTCCTTTCCCAGGGTCTCAACGTGTATCCCAGGATTCTGTTCCTGCACCCCGGGGTCCAGAAGTTAAAGCACCTTATCCTCAAAGAAAGCAAACAATTTGAGTTTCACAACTCTTGAATGCCATGTGTTTTAAAGAGTTAAACTCATCTGGCTTGTTACCACTTCTTATTCTCTACTTTGATATACCGTGATATCTGAAACACAAGCAAATGTACTGAAGCTGTCTGCTGGTAAACTTAGTATCAAGCAAAAGATCATAGTATTCACCTGGAAAATTGTATTTTGACATAAAAAATTATTTTACACAGAAACAAACCACGGTTTTGAGTTAAATACTGGAATCAAACATTTTCCAGCTTCTTATAGTGGTCACTAGTATAAAGCCAAGAGGTTGTTTTTTTTTTCTTCTAGAAGGAGCATTATAGGATCACCAACCTCAAATTTGGTAGCAGTTAAGAAGTCACCATATTTTGGGTGAAGAGAAACCAAGGTGAGCAAATGGAAGAAACTTTACAGCAAGCAACCCATTAAAAAAAAAAAAAAAGAGTCAGAAAGAACTTCAGGCACTTGGAATCTCTGAAGTTCATTCCCTATTTCAGAATCATTTAAATCAGCATTCAGAGAAGCACAGTGTTTCAGAACATTACAGCCAACAGATGCAGGATTTTTCAACACAAATATACACACAAACATGCACAATACCTTCAAAAAGGCTAAGAATGCACTCCATCTCTCAGTAACATTAAGTGGAATTTATCCTGAACCTAGAAAAATGTATTTTTACCCTTAATTGCCCAACAGCAGGTTACCTCTAATCAGCCATTTTTATAAAAATCCTATAGTGGCAGAAAAAACTACAGACTGCTTGAATTCACACTGTAGGTTCAGGACAGGCCCTGAAGAACAGCCAACTTCATAATTAGCTCTTAATACCTGTTGGAATTGCACAGATGAAGGCAGAAGATATCATTAAACTTAATATCCTGCTGAGCCATTACTCAGGATAATTAAAGAACAGTCTGAGTGACAAAAAATAACAATCAGATATGCAAACAAAGCTCTTGCAGGTCATACATTTGTTCTGAAGATTTCATAAATCAGTGGAGGATCCAAGTTCTCTAGCCAGTCTCTTCATCAATTAGGAAAAAGTGATCATTATCACTTTCTCCCAACTTTTTAAATGACAAAAGGATGAAGAACACCCACCACTATCTCAAAACCTACTTTTGGTGTGAAATAAATTATCATACCACCAGATCCTTCACCCCCACCCCCCTCCCCCCAAAATAAATCCCCAAAGCAAGATTTCTTAAAGAGCAATTAAATATGCATAGGCGTGATGGCAATGAAACTAAGAAATAAAATACATCTCCAGTGTTTAAAAAAAAAAAAGGTAATTCTTCACCAAGAGATGTTATATAACTTAACTGCCACATACTTTTAGGCTGTGTCTAAAAGAAAACCTCACCAGCGTAACTGTTATGAAATAAGTTCTGTGCACTGTGTAAGAGTGACTTTATTCCAAATAATTGTTTATGAAAGAGCAATTATTACACAGTAAAAACACTTTTATCCCAAGTGTTGATAGAAGAGAGTAATTTAGGAACAATAATCCAGAAAAAAATTACACAACTACTATACTGATCAATATCTTCCTGTACATAAACCTCATTGCTATCCAGGTATTTCCTGTTCAATTTCTACATGGATCTTTATGTAACTCCGTGTCCTGCATTCTTTTATTGTGTTTTGCCTCTATGAGGTAGATACCGCAAGAAAATTATATAGAAATGTTAAAGATCTAAACCAACTGTTTAAAAAGTAAAATTGGAAGAATGGGGCATAAACAGAAAAGTGAGTGAGAAACACTGGGGTTTTTTATGATTAACACTCTAATCCTCTAGATCCACAAACAGTATCTCAATTTTCTAGTGAAATAAATGAAATATTAACAATGTACCTACCTTCTTTTCACAGGAGAAAATCTCCTTATTCCTATTTACCTCAAACTATGTCAAGAAATCTCCTTACTTCAAATTTGTGTGTGTATCTTTTAGCGTAAGCTCTGCTATATAGCAGCTGCCTTTTAATTTACAATCAGGTCTTCTCTGCATAGGTTATTCATCCACAAAAAGAAAGCACCTCTGCACATTTTCAATTTGGAAGTCTTGCAAAGAAGCCTATGAGGAAGGCAGGATTTATCCATACACACAGAGAACAGACTTTCAACCTTCAGTAAACAGGCACCTAAAGTTCTACCAGAGGCTATCTGCCTCTAACGCAGTTGACTAAACAGCTTATGGAAAGCCACAGTAGGGAAACCCTTGATTATGTCTAATTGCCTTCTACCCAAAATACACAGAACACTCAATTCAGTGCTTTAAATTGCAAAAGGGACTTAACTCTACAAAATATGTAGCTGTTTTCACCATTAGCTTAGAAACATGATTAATGAACAGAAGTTTCTGTTTTTTAACTTCAATACGTACATTATTTTATACTGAAAAAAAGTTTCATTACAACACAAAGGTATTAAATACTCAAAGACTTTGTTATGTGAATAAACATTATTTATTTGTACAAAGAGGTACTTCTGCACCCCTACTACAGCAAGCACCTTAAGAGCTTGCACAAACAGAAGTTAGCCATTTCAGATGCATATATTACCCACACACTTCATGGCATTTACAAGTATCACAAATAGGAACGTTGATCAACTTTTTACAACCTATTTAACTTCATTTTGTTGTTGATTAAGTATCCTTTGTTGTCATTTTGTCAGTGTTAAGTATCCTTTTTTTTTTTTTAAGGACTGCTTTAGTAGCTAGTTAAGCTTAATTTCATAATAAATACTGAGATACACTTGTAAGACCCAATGAAATAGCAGTTTATCAATTATGCATATTTTCCAACTTCAACCATCTAGAATGCAATCGATAAACAATGCACTGTGGTTAAAATACACTGTGCATTTCACAACTGCAGCATCTGCATTTCCTGCCTGTAACCTTTGCATGTTCTATCACAATTAATGCCCCTGATATCAATCAGGGTTTGTTATTTAAGCAAAACAGTATCAAAACAGCACTAAGTGTATTTTCAAACAATCAAACCAAAGCATTTCAAAGCTACCTCATTGGTCATGAAAATATAAGAATGGCTATGTCTGGTCAGATCAACAGACCACCAACCTCAGTATGCCACTTCTAACCACAGGCAAACAGGCAGCTCCATGGCAATAGCATAAAAACGGAAGAATAAACCTCAGAAAACATTCTAAATCTCCAAAAACTTGTAAATCAAAAGCATCCTGAGCCAGAGGTAGTATCTTAGAATTCAGACACTCCCAGGGATTTTTATTCCATTAACTCATCCAAACACATTTTGACCCAAGAACATCTAGCATCTACAATATCCTCCTGTACAAAATTCTACTAATTCCTGAAAAGTCAGGGTTTTTTTGAAAATACTTAATTTGAATTCATGCTTCCTAGCTGCTGACTGAGACACACTGATTCTTTCCTTAACAAAGACCATTCTACAACTCTCATAACTGCTTTCACTTCCAATCTATCATAAAAATGAATTATTTGCTTGCCACAAGCAAGGTGAAGTCTATGCTATCAGAAGAATTAATTGTTCCTCCAACTTTAAGAGAGAAACATTCCCAACATTATCCCCCCTTCACACCTACAACAAACTAAACCAAGCTACATATAGCCAAATATTTCAGCAATTGATTCTTGCTACACTTTGTAAACACTGAAGTTTTGAAAAATGCTGAAACACTGCACAAGTGTGTCTACACTCTGAACGTGGTCTCATCTCGTTCATTATATTAACACTTTTACATATGTTTACATATTTAAAATTACATGTAAAGTACCTAATTTAGATACTCACTTCAAATCTGAAAGGTTCCCAGGAAGATACACTTTTTTTTTTTTTAGAAGAACATCCTATTGGGATGTAATTCTGCAATATTTATGAGGTTCCCAAAGTTCACAAAATTCCTTTAATGAGCTGCTCTCCACGCCGCGAGGAAGGATAAATAAAAAAAGTATGCAAGTAAAATCTGAAATCTGCATTTTTTAAAAAAACCCAATTATGTAAAGAACACAAAATGTTGGATAACAAAATGCTCCCATAATGTCACTGAATAGTTGGGAAAAAGACCATTTGTAAAATTAGATAAACTAGGAACTTCAGTTGTATGTCACTAAAGCTGTCATTTTATATGATAGAAAAATGTATTAACAACCATATTAATCTTTATGCACATTTGAGTTACTTAAAAGGATGCATACTGTTTATACTGAAATTGTACATACTTTGTTCTGAGTATTTATGTTTCTTAATTATTCTTCCTATTCATTAAAACATTTGGAAGTAGCACCTACTGTTAATTCTCTCTCAACACATTCTTGTGTGATTTTGAAGTATGAGAGAGTACTCAAATCTCATTTTCATCTAGTTCAGAAAACGTGAAGAAACTGCACAACTGAGACCTTTATTCCAGCCAAGCATTATCAGCCTGTAAGCCCCAAAAGAAAGTGGAACTCTATTCATTTTCCCCCAAAAGTTGCAAGTTTTCCTATGATACTCCTTTTTGACACAACTTTATCTTCCTTCTCTGAAAGTTTCTGTAGTGCATCTCCAAAGTGTTTTCCCATCCATGTTTCTTTTTCTTTTATGAGACTACAGAGCCACTTACCTCCTAAAGGAAACAATTATTTCTAACAAATACATAACATCCAACAATACAGACTTGCTGTAACTCCTCTGAAGTGCATAAACTTCTTAGAATTTATCTCGGAATAACAGCTACTGACATCAAGGTCATTACATTGACAGATCATAGTTACAATTACAATTACACAACATTGTTACAGTGAAAATCATCCTTTTAGTTCACAGAATAGAGAACAGATCTAGCCTATTACTTCAAGCAATCAACACACTATGCAAGGCCAGACTATTCCCCTTCAACACAGCAGTAAGTAAATGCTAAAAAAGTTAACTGCAGCAGCCAGTATTACAAGTGAAAGGAAAAAAGTGTACTATGGTTCAAGTACTGCACTCCCGATACTTGACATTTATGAACTTGATAATGATTTGCACACAGAGATTTGGTAAATAATGACGCTGCTTCACTTGTGCACACAGACAGAACAGCCATGCATCTGAATAGTTGGAAAAGATAGTGTAAAATTATTAACATTTAAGATTCAAAGTCTGATGTGAACGTAGACTTAAGTCTACTAGTATAGGACTTCTTCAGATCCAAAGGGTTGAGACCCCTTTGTCAGTCATTACGGCTCTGGTATAAATCCCAAGACAACGAAGTAATGTGTACTCTAAATTCATTATAAAAATGTGGCCCATAGACAGGTAGCACAATAGAACAAGAAGTTCATTACAAGATCCAAGAAAGAATAAACTGTTACTGCAGTAACATCTCTTCCTGCACCATCACCCCTGTACACAAAGAGCACTCTTACTAGGGGTGGGCAATTCTTCCAGTCATTTGAACTATACAGGGGAAAAAAAGGGGGTGGGTGGGGAAATCACTCAGGAGTCCCATTAATTTCATACCGCAGATATGGAAGTATCTTATTCTTTGGAAGAATAAAAGTCATAAATTCAGAACAGGTAAATAAAATCACACATATTGCTAAGTCATTTGGTTTTCACATACTTTTTATAAAGCATTGTTGGGAAAGTTATCAAGTTAACTTAGAAAGAACTTGTAATTGCCAGCACGGAGAAACAATGTTTAGAGAGTTTACTGTCATGTTGAAAGAAGAAATTACCTGCATGAGGAAAACTGCATCTAAACAATCCAACTCTCATACTTCCATATTAATTATCTATTGTCATGCTACAGAATTTTTTTTTTCCTTTCAACCCAGGAGGCCTTAATCACCAAAAACACACTTGTACATAGTATCACACAGATGAATAACACTTTCAGCAGTTTCAATGGACAGAACTGTTGTTTGGGGTCCAAACTATTAAGGCTTTATTAATCACAAAATATACTGGGACTTTACAACTTGAGTTGTAGAACAACAAAAACACCACAGGCCTGGTAAACACATCTCTTCCAAAAACATTCTCAATGCATTCCTGTTCAGTCCTCACCACTGTACAAGTTGACATTTAAAATCCAAAGGTAATGGCTCTCCCCCACTTCCTGGGCTTCCAAAGTTATAAAAAACCCCACCCTCATGCACATGCACTGCACAGTGACTATGCTGTCTCTGTCCCATGACCTGATGCACACATGAGGTAGAGTGAATCAACACCTATACAGCCAGGGTCAGAACTACTACGGTAACTTCAGAAATAAGCAACACTATGGTCATGGATGACAAACAGCAATTACAAGCAAAAGCAGCAGACTTGGCAAGAGCACATCACAGTGTTTAGAGGCCACATGAGTTCATAGCAGCACTTTTTCAGTCAGACACAGCTTTCAAAGTCTCTGAACTGAGCTTTACATTAGAGTACAGAATGCAGTACTTCGTTTTAAAGTAACAAGCCTACACATAAAACAAATATGCCAAGATGGTTTTGTTTGCTAATGAATGGCATTAAGCAACTTATTTATAAACATAATGCTCTATTACTAAGACACTGGAGAAAACAAGCGAAACAGCCAATTGTTCTCTGCCAAAAATGCTCACCAATGTCCACCAAACTGATTTTAAAAACAGCCATTCCACAAGGCTTAAAATGGTAAGACAGGCAGTAAGTGAAGGAAATAGTGAAACCTCTTCATTTGTTTCCCTTGGTGTTTTTTAAAAATTCTTTCTTAATTATAGTTGTAGCAAAAATAGTGCAGATTACATGCTTATTATAGAGTTGAGAAGTCCTGAAAGAATTGCCCAGGGTCAGGTATAGTTCTTGGTTCCGAAATCTGAGAGTAAATACCTCACAAATGTTGGCTGCTGTTGCAGCATGCTATTAAAAACTCTACTTACAGTACAATTTGATGGAATGCCACTTTAAGACAGTCAACAGTCACTCAATACAAAAATCACCAAAAATTCTTTGGAAGCAACAAAGTTTGTTAACTGTTATTGTCTACATTTCTGTCCTGTAAAAGAATAATGACTCCTATATGGATACCTCACATTCAGTGGATTTTGTAATCTGTACATAAACTTGTAATAGTCTATGCATGGTTTTATTTTTACATGCAAAACTAATTAGTAGACATATCCTTCTATTACTAAAAGCAAACATTAATGGCAAGAGATCAATCCTGGAACTCAAACACTTGCTTTCTAGCCTGAAGAATTATTCAGTTTTTGTTCTTGAGATGAAGTTTGTACTTTTATGTATATTAAAATGACCAAGCTGCAGACCCATCAACTCCTCACTATTCTTCAGCAGTTGTTTCTCCCATACGAAATGTCCAAAGAAACGAGACAGGAGGAAAGGTGACCACACACTCGATCTGCCTCAAATCAGAGTGCCTGGCCAAGTCCTTCACTTGAGGTTTACCTGAACAACCCTTTCCTCGTCCTCTCCCTGCTCGGGAGACAAGCACTCCTGCCTCTTCGCAACCCCCTCTTCTCCCCCTAAAGCAACCGCTCGCTGAGCTTCGGGGAGGCGCCAGCCCTCCCAGGCCCGGGGGCTCTTGCTCCCCATAACCCCCACCCAGGGGTGAGGAGGCCGCCGGCCCGGAGAGCCCCGGAGTCATTGTGCTGAGGGAGCCGATCGCAGCTGTCAAGGCGCAGCTCGCCGTGCCGCGGGCGGGCGGCGAGGAGGGTCAGCAGCCCCGCGCCGCGGCAGCGCCCGCCCGCCCTTCCCCAGCCGTCCTCCGGGCCCCGCAACGCCAGCACGGGCGAGAGGCCTGCGGAGCAGGGGCTGCCTCCGGAGCCAGGAGCCCAGGCGGGCGCCATGCTAAAAACCAAAATGGCTGCCCCAGGGAAAGGAGCCCAGCTCAGGCCGTGAGGGGCTGCGCCTCGCCGGCCCCGCCGGCCGGCGACGCCTCTTCGCCCGCCGTATCTCGCCCAGGTACCGTCCCCGAGCCACAGCTACCGGATCGGCCTCGGGCCCAACAGGCTCCGCTCGCCCGGGCAGCTCGGCTCCCGCACCACGAGCGCGGCCCGGTCCCCAGAGCCCACCGAGCCGGTCCCAGCCCGCGCCTCGCCCCGCACGGAGCCTGCCCTCGCCCCCCGTACCTGAAGCTCAGCCCGCTCCACCTCCCAGTGCGCCCTCTCCATCTCGAAGCGAGCCCACTCGTGCTGGATGTAGTGCAGGATCCCCGGGATGGTGTAGTGCTGGGGCCGGGACAGCTCGGCGGGGCCCGCCGCCTCCTGACCAGCCGGGGCCGCGGGGCCCTGGGGCTGCTGCGGTTGCCCTCCTCCTCCGCCGGCTCCGGCCCCCACGCAGCCCCCACCCGACTGCAGGTTCATGCTCCCACCCGCCTGCGGCGGTGGCTGCTGCGGTCTCGGGGCGGCCGCCATCCCACCGCCTCCTCCGGCTCCGGGGTGCTCGTCCATTGTCTGCGGGGAGCCCTCCTCCTCGTCCCGCGGCGGGGGCCTGGAGCAGGGGCCAGGGAGGGGGTGAGCGGAGCTGGCTGGGGCGGGGAGGAGGGGGGCGGGCCGGGCGCGGGGAGGGGGGGGCTGCGCCGAGCAGTATCCGGGTGTCAGAGCAGCGCCGAGCCGCCGCCAGCCGCCATTACAGCCGCCGAGCCATCGGCCCACCCACCCGCGGCCGGGAGGGGAGGGGAGGGGAGGGGGGAGCGGCGCGGCGCATGCCGGGAAATCGCTCCCCTCGCCCGCCGGCTTCCTCCTGCCGGACGGGCAAGGCGGCGGAGTGCGCGTGCGCAGGAGGCGAGGTGAGCGCCGTGCCCCGCGGGCGGGGGAGCGGGCCGGCGTCGGGAGCCGCCTCTCGGGGCTGGGGTGGCGGCACACCGCCCAGGGGACAGCCGTGGGGCAGCGGCCCCTGCCGCTGGCTGTCTCCCTCTTGTGCTGCCCCCGCCCGCCCCGGGGCAACCCGCCGTCGGCAGCCGCCGCCCTGAGGAGAGGGGAGGCCCCGCCCCGCCCGCGGCCCGGCCCCAGGTGGGTCGGTGTCGCGGCGGGCGGCCCCAGGCCCGGCCGCTGCGGGGGAGCGCGGCCGGGTGGTTTCCGTCCGCTCTGACGTGAAAAGCGGAAGTGGTGGCGTTATATGCTGAGGCGGCGGCAGTTGGGTTCGCCGGTGCCGCGGCCGCTCCGCGCCTCGGGAGTGTCAAACGCCCTCGGAAGAGTCCGCGGGAATGCCGCTGGGCCTCGGCCGGGGCCTGCTTCCTAAACCGGCGTGCGAACAGCAAATCGGGGGTTAAGACGCCTAAGTCTCTAAAACTCAGTGCGGTTTAATGGTGCGCTCAATTTGCCCCGCAAGGAGGTGATTTTAGAATAGATTTCTTAAATTTATGGTATGTCTCTGGAAGCTGGCTAATGTTTTTTTAAATGAATGGTCATCTTGCTGGTATCTCAATGGTAAGGGATGTGTGTAATGTGTTCCCATCTTGATGAGAAGGGACAGCGCACAATGTTTTCTATTCAAAAGTCCTTTCCGTGTGAGGAAGGTTTTGTAAGAAATTACTGGTTTATTTGGTCTGGCTCAGTTTTATCTGTGATAGCAATGCAGTGTTTGATGCTGTAGTTTGGATGCGGTGAAATTACCTCACTTGCAAAATGTTGCTGTGAAATGCAATATTTACAAATTATCATCGCATCCTATTTGAAATGATCTGTAGGTCACCCATTGTAAGTAAGCTGGGAGCTTGGTTTTGTCTTCAAAATATTTATATGCTGTACTCATTCAGTAAGAAAATTGATAGGTTCCTAAACAGGGCTCATTCTTGACAGAGCTGGAATTCTGTTAATTACTGAAAAAATAAATACTGCCTGTCTCAGTACTGACGTTTCCTTTCTCTACTAATTTCCTCAGGTGCGTATTGATATTTCAGTTGGTTTATCCAATCCTTCCTTTCTTTCCCATTAAATCATTTCCTACTGAAATTTCATCCTACAGTCTTCCTGATTCCATACAGATTAGCCAATCTAAACCAACTCCTTTCCACCTCAGCTGATTTTTTTTCATTGTCTACTGACAGTGTCAAATCATTACTAAAAATTAAGACTTACCTCATAACCAGTTTAGCCTTTTGTTTAGCTCCAATCTTACAGGACATTCCTCATTCCTGAGTGTATGGGAGTTACTGCAATTTGATTCCGTTACTATATTCAGCCAGCATTTTGACAACTCAACAGCAAAGGAAAACTTTTTTACTCTTTCCTTCCTCCCTGACTTCCCTAGATGAATAAGGTTGCTTTTTTAAAATCCCTGATCCTGAAGTTGAACACAGTATTTTATTTTAAAGCCACATAGACATAATTGTTTCATCTTTGGATGAATTATAATGTGTGCAGTAATAAGATCTAGAATACAAAAATAATTGCTATTATGGATAAATATTAATAACACTGCATGTGATTTTTATTAAAGCCTTGTCCATGGTCTGAACAAAAACAAGGAAGAGCAAGAGTATCAATAATGTGAGCGGTCTTCATTTGCTACACGCTTCTGTACAATAAATTCATAGCCAGGAAGCTCAATAGCCTAATATATACCTCAAAAATATTTATTCCTATGCTGTCACCTGCTTGTGCCTGTACCATTTAGTAATTTTTTCCTTTGTATTAATGCTTTAATTCTAGTTTAACCCATTTAGTTCTACATTTAGGACACACATAAAGTGGAGCTAGACCTCTGCATCCAGAAAACCAACTTGTTTAGAGTTGGACAGTGCAGTAAATTATTGGCTTCTAGTTCTGTCTAACAATTATTTTTAGTTCTTGGTGAAGCAGATCTGTAAAAATGTAGTCATGCATTTCTTGTTTGCTAGATTTGATCTCTTATTTACATTTTAGCTGAGAGCCCTAGAGTGTTGCAAAACTTTGTCATAGCACAATAGCTAAAATGCTTCTAAATCTGTGGATATTGACTAGAGTGGTTTTAGCTTGAGAGACACAAATCTAATTTTAATGACAACTCTACTGCAAGAAGTTTCAAACTCAGGTTGTGTTTTGGTATTTTTTATAATTTATGTGTCAGAGTGTGTAATTATTGGTGATATCTTTGACAAAATAAATTAATGTCGAGTGCTGTATCCACTGGAGGAGTAATTAAAATTATGTTTAAAATATGTTTTATATTACTGCATATAGAATCTGCTGGGTTGGCCGCGCTGGAGACTTAAGACCTTTGTATCCGCAGAACAGGTATTGCAGGCTTTGCCTCTCTAAGAGGTCTCAACAGTATCTGAAAAGACAGCATTTAGGGGTGTGACTCACAAACAGGGACAACTTACTTTGAGGTGTCTCATGTGGCTATGCAGCCTACAGAACTGGCATCTCCTGGAAGCAGTTCCTGAACCATCATGGTTTCTGTTTCAGGATTTTGAAGCAAACCAGGCAGGTTTCAGTTTGTCTTGAAATACAAGGCTGGAGTTACCTCTATAGGCAGGGGGGGGAAGAGCCTGCTTGGGGGCAGTAAAATCAAGAAGCATCCCTCTTCATGAGCCTGGGTCCTTAGTCTTCTGTGATGTGCTGGTTTAGAAGGAGTTAAAGCCATGGTATTGTAAGTTATCAACAACTACATACTCCATCAGTCTATCAGTGTGAGTCACACAAGCCAATCATGATACCAGTTTTCTCTCGTAGATACTTATCTGCGAGAGATACTTTAATGAGGCTGAGATCTAACACAGTGTAACAACGCATATTTAAATCACAGTAGTTAAACTATGTCATTTGCGTGCATGCCAAAATATCCTTATAGAATAAATATTTTGTAAATAAAACAAAGGAGAGTGCTACACAGTCACTCTGGAAGGTAATTTCTTTTGAAGGGAAGTTTGCAATTTCAGGACTTTTTAAATCTTCCCCAGGTGATGCCTTCTGAGGTTTTTCATTCTGTCATAGAATTTCGTAGGTGTTTTGTAGATCGGGTATGCATGAAGCATATACTGTAGGCTATTCTGGACAAAATTTCTAATGCATGGTTGACTGTAATGGGGAGAGCTGGACTTCACAGTCCATCAGGATCTGGATAGTCCCTTCCAGTCTTCTGTTCCTAAGCGCATTTGTGATGCAGATAGTTGTCCAGTGACCTGGAATGAGACAGCCTATTCATTTCTGACAAACAGCCTTCAGATAGTAATGTCTTTTCATTACTAAAATGAGCAAAATAAAGGCAGAGATATGAAAGGCTTGCATCTTGTCACCAATTCCCTTGAACCATTTGATTCTGTATGCATAAAAGCATTATAATTTGTGTGTATGTGCATGGATACATGCAGGTGTGTGGTGAGAATGCACAGAAAAGCACGTAAGAGTTGTATCAGAAGAAATTGAGCTATCTTTGTAAGCAGGGCACCGATTATTGATCATAAAAGGTAGCTTCTCAAACACATAGAACTTGAAGGAATGGGAGTTTCTCCACCCATCAACATGCACAGATATGCTTTTTGTTTGTTTATTATACTTCATAGGTTTCTTTTCATCTTATATGTGCAAAACTAATCTTAATGTGTTGTCTGTATCTGAAAGCCAAGATGAAAGGAGAAGAAATAAACTTTGTTTGTTAGAAACAAAACTCAATAATTTCCTTTTTTTGCCTAAATTGTGCAAGTAAATGTTTTTATTTCTACAAGTGATGTTTTTCAGAATTGTTTTTAAAGAAAAAAAACAACCTTAAGATATTTTTAACACTGATGTTATTCTCAAAGTCAGATCCCACAGCTATGTTTGCATGCTTTTAGTAAATTTTAAAAAAATTATTATTTGTACATGTAAATTTATTCCAGTGTTTCTACACAAAACAGTGTGCTTGTGCTGCCGTTTATATGAGCAAAATTTCTGGAAGCTGTCTTTGGAGCTGGTGGGGAAAATACAGAAATGACTAGTGATACTAGTGGACCTCTTTCCTACAGATGATAATCATCTGTTCTAATACTGTGAATAATGATTGTCTCATAAATTACAGATAACACATTTGAGTACTACTATGGTTCTACCTCTGTTACAACATGATTCATTTTTTTATATCTGTTCTGGATAAGAGCATTTGTGAGGATTAAAAAAAAAATCTGGTCGCAAGTATGTAAAACTTTATGTTTTTCATATGTAAAACAATCAAGGCCATTCATAAGAATACACGCAGATACAATAGTCATAACAACAGAAAAGGATTAACCATGTAGAAAGATTAGGTTAATAAAGCAATAATTAGGATTAGGGGCCAATCCTGCAATAGGATCCATACATATCAATTCTTCTTATATTTTTTCTGTTATATATTGCTTGACAGTAACTCAAAGTACAACAGCTCTGTCAATGCTCTTGGGGTAGTTTTACTGTCCTGCCTTTCTCAGGTCCCACTTGAATATCTGTAGAGATGTTAAGCCTCAGGTTTTTACTCTTCTAGGATGGATTTGTGCAACTTGCTGATTTTCGAGAAGAGGACTTATGCTCCTCAGTACCGTTTATGACTAAACTATTAAAATAGCTTGGAAATAACTTATTCAAAACAGAAGACTATTAATTCGTGCTTCAACAGTACCAAACGCAAAGATGAAGCATAAAACTAAGAAGAAAAAAGAAAAGCTGTCGATGTCGCTGTCATTATCTGTTTAGCTTGGACAGACATGTTTTGCAGTTAGTAGGAACAACATGCATAGCTTTTGGTCTCCTGTGTCTGAGTTTGCTATTTTTTTTCATTAAAACAATGGGCAGCATTTCTTAGGTTGTTCCTCTTCCAGGCCACAACCCTTTTTTGAGTAGCTTTAAAGTTTCAAGTTTCTTTTGCATGTGAGGTTGGCCCTTGCTAGAGTGCCTCATTCTGAGCTGGAATGAGTCCTTCTTTCTTATCCTTGCTTCTTGGAAGGTTTGTATCAAAAAATGACTAAGTCATCTCACTGTTCTACCTTTCTTTATGCCTCAACATATTAAGACATCTCTTCTTATTGTAACTCTAACTTCAAGCAGCAACACAAAATAGAACGGGGAAGAAAAGAGCCACATATTAAATGCAGAAAAGATTGTATAGATGGTGCTCTCCCATTTAGTCATAAATGTCAGCCTAAGCTGCCATCCAGCTGTGAAGATCCCGCCATACATTTCCATCTGGGCCCTTTTTTGTCTTAATTACCTGGTTCATTCTTTCTCAGAGACCCACTTGTGCTAGTTCAGAAGCCCGGGGCGCAGTGGACAAGCCGCCTGCACCACTGCAGCAGCACGGACCAGTGTCCGTGACTCTTGTGTCCGAGCGCATCAACAAAAGTGTGCACCTGTTCTGGATGTGAAGAGCCCTCACTGTGCCTGGCGGAGGTGAGAAAGCTCTGAGACTGTCATGATTCCAAACAGACTGTCTTGCCCTGAGGATTAATCCTGGACTTGTATTCCCTGGAGGTGTCACTTAGTTAAGAAATGAATTCTCAGTATCAGGTCTAATTAGTGAAGATACATTTAGTATAGAAATCTAAACTTCTTTGTATATGGAGTAAACCACAGTATACTGAGAAAACGGGATCGCTTTCTTGAGATCCAAGGTGATGATAATGGAGGTGGCTTTTCTTTCAGAAAATAATTAGGTGACCAATATGAATTAGAAGTAAGTAACAATTAATGTCAGGACAATATATTGGGATTTTTTTGTATCACTGTCATGAAAGATTTATGTGTTATCACCCGTGAATGGTATATAGCCAGTTTATTCTGCTAATAATATGAGGCAGCAGCTATGCAGTGTGCCTTGTTATAAAAAATCAGCATATGTTTAAACGTCTATGAGGTTGCTGCCTCAGAGACCTATTTTTGTTTTTGTATTTTTCCCCTTTTGCTTTTCTGCATTAAGATATACTGTTTTTACACAAAGAGCTACACTGTATTGTTCTGTGGATTCCTGATACGTTTTTTTCAGCTTGGACTTTCTCACAGGAGCTGTGAGACCTTAGGAGAGAATATTTGCACCAGGCAAGGAGCAACTCTTCAGAACTGGAATAAAGAAGTAGCTTTTGTGGTAGTTGCTGTATTTCCAGTGCATAAACCTCAAGAGCAATTGGGCCAATAAATCTGTGATCCAAACAGAGAGTCAGATGGAAAACATTACAGTGCCTGTTTTCTGGCATTAAAGAAAAGAACCGAGAACTTCTATTTCAAAAAATTACATCTGCAGCTTACCTTTTTTTGCATGCTTTTCAAAACATGAAAGATTTCAGTTGTTTAGCAAGCAGATTCTGATATATGCTGTGCTCTTTTTAATAGCCTTTTTCATTGTACATTGCATGTGACATTTATATTCTACAACTGTATTTCAGTGGCATTGTGTGGATTAATATTGATTTAGATTGAGATTAAGCTGTTTTGAGTAATTAACATGAACACGTTTCTCCTTAGCTCTCAAAGAGCCACGCTTAGTTTTCATTAACTGCAGAATCTACCTTTTGCGTCAGTATGGGAAATTAGACAGGAGAAAACAGATTTCAGTGGCTTATGGTCCAGCTCAAGATGTGTGCTGATACTGCTGATACCCAAATATTTAGGAGGCTCTCATTCTGCATTAAAGAAATGGTCATGTGTTGTGGCCCATGCATTCCCTTTTGTCCTCTCTCCCTTCAATCTGATGTCAGGATGGTATGAATGAGATTGCTAAATACAAGTCAGGAGGGGGAAAAAAAAACCTGCTCAGAGGCCAATTTTGGTCTTATGAGCTGTGTTATCCTTATGTTTTGGGCAAATTTCTGATAATGTTCTCAAACCAGTTAGCATGCAGGAAGAAAATGGTGAGTATATTTATGGTTTTGAAGAAGTAAATGTTTATTCCTCCAATTCCCCAAATCCTACAAAGAAATTAAATTGCTTGATAACGTGAAAGCTATTATTTATTAGATAGTTTGTGTTTATTTGTGTTAGAAAAAAATGGAGTTTTACTCATGGGATGCATACAAAAGATTAGAGATTTTTTCCCTATATTGTATGTTTTGGCAATAAACTCAGTCTTAAAAATATGCAGATCTGTGCTGGCTAGCTTTTAGAAAGTCTTTTATAACTCCTATGCATAATACTTTTTTTTTCCCTCACAGAAATACTCTTCTTGATTCCTGCACCCCATATTCAAATCTACCGCTGAGATCAACAAAGAAGAAATGATAAAATTTTTTCTTATGGTAAACAAGCAGGGTCAAACAAGGCTCTCTAGGTATTACGAGCATGTAGAAATTAATAAACGGACAATGTTGGAAGCTGAAGTAATCAAAAACTGTCTCTCCCGTTCAAAGGATCAGGTAAGTTTTGTAGTTTTTCCCCTAGCCATTTTATTTTATCAACATCTCACATCTTTCATGTCGATAATTCTGAAAACACATCAGTTTCCATTGTAGGTCATAATTTAATTTGTACTTGTGAAGAAAAAGATTGTATTTCTAGATTATGCATTCAGTCAGTTGAACTGTTACTCTGCATTGAACAAATATGTTTTTCTGAGGCTTACAGAGATTTTGGAGTTTTGTGTATCACTGTCATGAAGATTCCTCCTGTTTGTTTGAAGAAGCTCAGAAGTCCAGGAAGAATTTATTTTATCCTGTTATTGCTTGTCTGGTAGAGGTCGATAGAGAGATATTACTGCTACTTTGCCAGAAGGTAGTAGGGATAGTACTGACAGCTCCAAGTTTAAACAGAAAACTTATGAGAGGATTCCAAGTTATGAAAATACCATCTAAAACACAGGGGTTTTTGGAAACACAAATTTTTAGGCCTCTCTATTAGGCATTTTTATTCAAAAAAGTTTTCACACTTTCTGCAAGAAAGTCAGAAAACTCAGAAGTTGGAAAATTTCTTAGATGAAAGTTGAGATTTTCATGGCTCACTTAATTGAGCCACTAGTTCTTTAAGAAACGTACCAAACATAGCAAAACTTTTGAGCACGTTGACTTGCATTGGAGGAGAATCTGTGACTTGGACTGTGAGCGGAGTTTTTTGGTTTGTGTTCTGAAGTCAGCTGCTTTATTTTTCATTAATTGTGTCCTCATATTTCATTCTAGAAAACCTCAGAAAAAATAGCAGTTTCTATAAAGTACCTTAGTTCACAGAATTGACAGTGACTAAAGAAATTAACCTCCTCCATACTGCTTGCAAGAGTGTCTCCAAACAGAAACTCCACTAAAAGAGCTAATGGTATGCTGCCATTTCAAGGACTGAGCAAAATGATACTTCAGAAAAAGGAGGCGACTTGTAAAGCAGTGTATAACAGCACCATCTGCTGGCTTCTGTCTTATTGTGAAAGACATGGGAATTTCTCCCTGAGTCTGGAAATAAAATACTTTAATTTTTTTATATAAAAATGTCGATCATTTTTTTAAATATGAAAAAGAGGTTGTCTCTTTTGGAAGGGCTTCCAAATTAAAATTTAGGGGAAGTATTGACTGCCTTAAAACCTGAACAAGTCACTTCTGTTCTATATGTTCCAGTTTTTCCATTTAAAAAGAAAATGGAAATAGCATGTTTTCTACCAGAAGATGGAAAGTTTTGTGGAATAGTTATCCTACTAAATTTCTTTCAAGTCAAAAATTTATGGTGGATCTTGGGAAATCCATTGTTCTTTGTAGGCCTTACGAATATGAAAGCTTAGGCTCTTTGAGCACTCTGCTTAATACTGTCGTATGCTTAAATGGCAGCTACTATGTTTGACTCATTTTGCTTCTGCCTAGTGCTCTTTCATTGAGTATAAGGACTTTAAGCTGGTATACCGACAGTATGCAGCCCTTTTTGTAGTCGTTGGAATCAATGAGACAGAGGTAAGAAATTATATACACTCTTGAAATGAAAGCTTGTAGTAGTCATGGGCAAGAACTCAAGTCTTCTTCCAGCATGGAATTTTGCAATAGCAATTACAGAATTTCAAGGAGTCATTGCAAAAAGACATTTTTATTTCTGTGAAATAAAAAGAAGTATAAAAGAAAACGTATGTTTGACTTCATCTGTAGCAGTAGACTGAACTGTTATCATGAGGCAGTCTTCATGAGCCTTATACTGATTCTGCTTTCTAAATTTATGTTTGATTAAACAAATTTATGTAGGGTGGGGTTTCTGAACAAATGTTAGCATTACAGCCAGATCAGCTGTCTCATCTGAGGTGACTTCCCAACTGCTCATTGTTCTTAACCTCCCTGGCCAAAGAAAAAATTCCCATACTGTCAGCTAGAAAGATACCAATTTATTGTATGGGAAAAAAAAAGGTATCTAACTGAAAATTGACAAGTACTGTTATTTCATCTGTTCAGGCTGAGCCTGCAAGGCTTTAGTGTTTGCATTGATTCCCAGTTCTCAGAAATTAATTCAAAGCTTACTATTGGAGACTTTAATTGGGTGGTGTGGAAGGTAGCTGCTGACTACCAGAGTGTCTTCAAGTCAGGGTTATGATGGCATGCAATCTGGGGCTTTGCTACACCTCACAAAAATCGCCCATCTATACTGCTGCAGCGTAGCCTGGCTCTGTGCTGCAGCTGGCTGGTGTGACTTCAGCATGGGTAGGCATAGCCTAGTTAGCTGTATCTATCTAGCTAACCTGGGTGATGGTGGAACAAAGGATGCAATGGGATGGCAGCAGCCCAGGCAAGACAAATCCATCAGGTGCTGCAGTGCTTACTTGTGTGGCTGGCCTGCAGCTTCTGCCCCAGGATACTCCCCTGCTCTCGGTACCTCTGCTGGATAACCATACCTCCTCTCACGATGGTGGCCTGAGCTTGTGCACTTTACTGTAGGTCTTGTTATATTTTCTAGTTGCTTTTCATACACCACAAACTGAAATAACACAAAGAATACTATTACTTTTTCTAGCTATTCATTTAATATTCATTTGTTTTTAATTTAATTTCAGAATGAGATGGCAGTATATGAACTAATTCATAATTTTGTGGAAGTTTTGGACAAATACTTCAGCAGAGTGGTGAGTGAGACATTGAATCTATTATAAAATATTTATCTTTCAAAGCTTTAGTGAATATGTCATTTCAGGGAATAAATCAAAGGAGAAAATATTTTTTCATATACATTTAGAATTTTGAATACTTTAGCATGAATATTACCACTGTAAAAAAAAAAAAGGGAAGAAAAAAAAGGGGGAAAAAAAAGCAGTATTAGTTGATTTTTCAGAGAAGTAAAAGTATACATACATAGGTTATAAACCATCAGACAAGGAATACCAGAAATATTTCTGTTAGAAAAGCATGTTTTTATATGCTTATACTCAGGGGTTTCTTTGGGTCATCTACTCTTAAATTAGCCACTGGCATTTTATACATTTTAAAGAAATAAAGAGGTTTTTCTTTACAGTTCTTTTTTGCAGTTCTTAGCATTACAACCCCCAAATGCACTTCATTCATGATAAAGACGGTGTAAGCATTAAGCAGGGAGCTGACATCACTCTCACTGAACAAGATCAGAGGGATGGAACAAATGAAACCTCAGAAACCAGTCTGTACTTGTGCTCCCCATATTGTTGTCATGGAACGGTGGATATCTGATAAAACAGCTATTATATAGATAGTCATTTTGTTGAGGATTCAACATCAGACATGACTCCAGTTAAAATGACACTGCTCCTTTTGGTGGGAGATTTGTTTGTTCGTTTTCACCAAGTTTGAAAACACAGCATTATAATCCTGGTTAGAACATGTGCTATTTAGTATAAGATTTGTAATAATCTTGTTATAAAGAAATTTGCTTGAAATCATACTTGGGCATCAGTTATCAATTTCAGTTTGTCTATGCTGAAATGTGTTGGATATCCCTCTCAGAAAAGAGGACTGGATAGAGTTTCCTCTATGGTCCTATGGACTATGGGACTATGGTCCATGTACTTGAGGGTATTACATTGGTAATTATACATAAAGGAGATCAGTATGCAGGGTCTGTAACTGGTTTCCTACTACTAGTACCACAGCAGACATGGCAGAGCTCCCTCTGTGAATTCAAGGACATGCTTGAAAAAGTCATCTGCACCCTTCACTATTCAGATGCCTGGCAAATGTTTCAGGCTATTATCTCAACTAACGTCGCACCAGCCTGTTGAAACTGCTGGTACTAAGTATATCCCTTTCTGACTGTACTAAGTTCAGAATTTGTTTCTTAAAATTGTTATGATTGCAGTACCAACCTAAGCAGTTATAACCAGGAATGGAATTTGATCCCAGCAGCACAGGAATGCACAATCAAATTTAGTCACATCTTATTTATCTAATTGAGCTAATAGTTGCCAGCCACTTCTCAACTTTTATTTTCTTCACTTGAGGCAGAGCAAAAATAGATGTAGTTCTTATACATATAAATGTAGTATATATAATTCCTTGACCACATATATAATCCAACCACTGATAGTTGTTAGAAATTTGCTGAATTCATCATACCAGAGTTTTTTGTATTTTCCATAGCATTTAAGGTTTGAAACTAGGGGAACCGAAAAGGGGGGTGGTTAGAAATCTCATGCCATTCCGTGGTTCTATTTTTAATAGCATATAACACGATAAATGGCAGAGCACTGAAGAAGAGGGCTATAATTCTAGCTGGGGTTTCTGGCAGAAACCACAGAGCAAGAAAGTATAAGTCTGTACTATTATGGATTAATGTTTAGGATTTGCAGAATTTTATCAGAATCCCAAATTATGATTATGACAATGGAGACAAAACTCTGGGAAAGGAAAGAACATCTGTCCTGCTCTAGAAGGACATTTTGTCATCTATTATTTTTAGGCTTGTGAGCTTTAAACATTCTCCCATACTCTATTTTTATCTAATGGAGTTTACAGAGCTTGAATTCAAATATCAGAACAAACATTAACAGAATTAGGGGGAAAGCTTTCAAAGTTGCTTGTGAGATGTAATTCTGAGTCCCCTTCACTTTTATAATGGCTACCCAGGGAAAACTCTGCATATGGTTCAGAATACATACTCCAGTGTTTTCAACTACTTTTTAATGCTGAGGAAACTCAAACTTATCAGACTCTTAAAACACAATGTTTGTGATACATAAAAAATTTATAATTGAAATGGCAGGGTCACTCAGCGGAGGCCTGTAGACTAGAACTAGTCCAGTTTAGAGCATCTTTAGACCATAGAAGTAGTAGCAGTTTTACCAGTGGGAACTCTGCCTAAAACTCCAGGGCTAGACTGTGAGTGGAAGCCATGTTAGCAAACTAAATGCCCTCGGTAGCAGATAAAGATTCCCTCTTTCAGCAGACACTGGGGAAGCTCCACCCTAACTGTGCAAGGTCTTAACTGCTGAGGCTGTGATTAACCATTTCTAAATTTAGACATTTAACTGAGGCACCTAAGTTAGAAGTTTGGTCATCCTAAGCTCCCATTATCAGCAGTGGAGATGGATGAGTATCTCGAGAAAGTGAGTCATGCCTCAAGTGTGATGAGTCAACTGTTGAAGATACCCATCTCTTCTGTTGACTGCAGAGAGACCACAAGGGCTTCTAACTCAGACATTTTGGTTAAATGAATAAAAATACTTGGAGTAAATCCAGGCCAAGACTAGAAGGGAAATGATGACTGTGTGAAGAATTGTGTTGGTGGGGCTGGAGCAATAGAAGTGCTAAGGGTCCAAAGCTTAGAGTTACCTTCCCTCTCCTAATATATCCAGCCACAGCTACCACAGCCATGGGTATATACAATGTCTAGATTTTGCTGTTGAAATGATCTGCAGCAATATTTTTAACTCTGTTTTTATATAAATTGTAAACTTGGCATTAACATCCTGTTCTTGCAGAAGGAGGAAGAGAGAATATAGGGCTGGGGTTGCCATGATCAGAGATGCTGGTTTTCCACCCACTCATTCAGATGGCACTGTGTATATTCAAATTGTTACTTGTGGGTGACCTCAGTGGGTTTTTCAGGACGTTAGCTTTTGTTACAGAGGCAGGTAACACGTAAAAGGCAAAGCAGTGTTGCAGGAAAGAGCATGTAATTGTACAGTCCAGAACAGAAATCTGAATCACCCTAAAATTTCGTATCTGTATTTTGAAGACTTTCTTTATCCTCTAAAGGGATGTGTAATGTTTAATGACTATGAGATGACAGGTCAAACTGTAACTAATGGTTGTCCATCTCTTTTCCTTGCAGAGTGAATTAGATGTATCCTTTTCAGTATCAGAAATCCATTTGTCTGTCTCTTTTTTGGTGTACGTTCTAGTTCATACTGTCTTCATAGCACTGACTGTCAAACAGTGGAGACAATGCAGATGTTTCACAAATTTTTCACTTACAGTAAGTAGCACCATTTTGGCATCTTTCTGAAAGCATGGCTGATGTTCATGAGGATCACCTATTTAAATCCTCAGTCATTAGGGTAAGCCTGGTACCATTTAAAGTAAGACAGGGAGAGCTTGCTTAGAGAGAACTAAGTACCATTAGCACCTAGACATGGAACGATATATTCATGGGGGAACTTTCAGGCTTAGCTAATCATTACTTCAGGGTTTTACTTTTTTCTTTAAGTTTACAATAAAATAGATATTGAAATGACTGCAATAATAAGAACTGAATGGTAAAGCTGTGTCTTGAGCCAAACAGCAGTAGCATCATCGTAAGATTAGATTTGCGCTTTGATCTTGCTTCATGAAAGTCTAGGTGAGTTTTACTTTCTGTATCAATGGAAAGAGAGAAAGGCCTGGGAGGAGGAAATTTAGGAAACCAGGCATTGCTACAGATACCTTTTTTTTCCCCTCCCTCCCCTTACACAGCTGTATTTTCATGTGTACAATTTGCAGGGTATTAACTAAAATATAATTTTTAAAAATGAACAAAAACCAAATACAAACAAATACTAGATACTAACATACAGTCCTGAATAATTAAACACAAATAGCAAGTAAATAAAATACAATACTGAATTCAAGGAAAATTAAACCAGGAGAATGTAGCACAAACAGTCGTCTTCCTCCTCAGTTCTTCCAATCCCACTGCTTGCTCACTCTACTCCAGCAATCCTTGTGCCTATGTTTGTTGTTGGTTAAATGCAGATCTACTGGTACAAAGAGGTTATACTGAAATACAGTTGCCACCCTAGAATCAAATACTTTAAAGCAATTTAGTTTATTTACCTTATTTAATAATTAGTACATATGAAGAACATAGAAAAATTCTGTAATTTTTCCTGTAATTGTTCTCACTTCTTTACTGAAAAAAACAAAAGGAAATAATTAATTTCACTTTTGTAAATATTTTAATGCTTGCTACATGCTGTAACTCTGTCTCGTTTACTGAACTTAAAATATATCTGTATGTGTATATATACTGTCTGTATTTCCTTCCTGAAATTCACAAAATGCTGTGGTATTAATATAACACTCCTAAATTCACTAATATTATAAAAGAACAATAATGAAATTTCAGCATGAAGGGACTCTGTGTATTCAGTTATTATAGTCAAGGATTAGAACTATGTGTACTTGTGCATGAGCTTTGCTGAATTAGAGACTAACCTGACCTGTGCAGTAATTATACATAAAAATAGCCCCATATGTTTCCATATGGTGTACTTTGAGCCTGCAATTACCTGATTCTTTTTGTCTTAGAGTGTTTGGAGTACCGATGATTCTGAATTCTGCCTGCCTCTGGTCATTGTTTTCATACCAAGAGGAATTTCCTGTAGTTATACACTTAGAGTTATCACCAGTAGCTCATTTAATAGCTGAGAAAGGCTCCTGCATATCCAGCAAACTTCTGCATACAGCTGCATTGTTTAGAGAAGTTGCATTATATGCTTGCACTAACATTTGCAATGGGTGCAATACGGTGTCTGAATGACTCCTGTAGAAATTAATCTTCTACATGGGTCTTGTCCACATGAGGGTGTGAATATAAGTATTTGGAAAATACTTATCTTATTTGATACTACTGGAAATAATACTGGAAAAGCTCATGTGTGACATGTCTCTCCTCAACATGTGTGACATGTCTCTCCTCAACATGTGTGACATATGCATGATGTACATAGTTTTTCTCATTCAGAAATGCACTTTTATACATTTTGGGAACAATTTTAAAATAAAACATTTTACTTCTATATATGTACAAAATAATTCTCCCATTAAGGAAGAGGAGCTTTTCATAAGTTGAGAGGATATGTAAAATAGTTGAAATGAAGTGAGATACCCTCAACATCAAACATAAAGCAGAGGCATAATGATAAAGAAGTGAGCTGTTCAGGGTTGTATTTATTTTTGACAACAGCTTGAATAGCAGGCCCAGGAGAACAATACAAGATCTGGACTACAAGTGTCTTAGATGTTAATGCAGTGCAAGCAATAATCCATCAATATGCCTTTCATAGTGTGTAAGATAATATCCCCACCTGGGATTAAACCATTTCCTTTGCCAAATAGTCTTAAGCTAACTCTTACATTCAGTACAGTTAGCTTGGATGCAGAGTATCTGATGGAGGAAGTACTGGCTGAAGCTCTGTAGCAGTGAACACCAAGTAGTATTTACAGAATCTTTGTATATGAAGTATCTGGCAGGAGGCTGTCATGATTTCCTGTCTCTGCGCTATTATTTTTGTGTACAGATCCATGGAAGTTTATTTCAAAAGTGATAGTGGCTATTCTATATAGAAAGTAGTGTTTACGAACATGAAAAAAATAGTAGGAAATTACATGACATCAAAAAACATGAAAAATGGATCATAATCTTTGGAGGCTATTCACTCACGCACAGAGTAAACCACAGTTAAATCTAAAGGCTGAGACCATCACGCAATTGAAATGTTCCTGGAGTCCACACCAAGCCTGCAGCATGTGCACTGATTCTTAAAGCTTCCCCAGCTGCAGTGCATCACCCCAGTATTCCTGGCAATGCAGCTCCTGCTAATACGGGGCTCCAGCTTTCATTTAGGTCCAAACACCCAAATGCACCCACATCCTAGCTGGCATCATGGCCTGAGGCTGGAGTCAGCTGCCAGGAAGGGTGCCTTGGGCACAAGGCAGAGACTGGGTCCAGTCTGAATCCCGCCCAACAGGATTCATACATAATATTTATATGTATGTAAGACATAGGTGTGTGTGATGCTAAACAATGCATGAACAATTGCAAAGTTCTCTCATGCATACTGCAAAAATGAACACTGATTAGCTACTAGCCAATTAAGTAACTACTTTAGATTAGCCTTGGTTTTTACAGAAGTTTTTATGTGTGAATTGTAAAGCACGTAGCCATTATGGGATGTCCACTTTCATTCTGAGAGACAGTCAGTCATATACTTAAGGGTACCTATGATGGAATAACGTAACATTTCTAAAGTTGTTTGGTTTGTTTTTAAAATATCTGTAAGTAGTGTTTTAGGCCAGTTGAACGAACAAGTACTGAAATTGTCCTAGGGGTATTGCTTCCTCATGTGTTAGTAGCACTACATGAGCCTCGCTTCTGCATATAAAATGAGCGGGTGGGATTTTATGTAGCTCTAGAACTCCAGCTTGGATGGTGTAGGAGCTTCTTTCTTGGTGTGATGATGACAAAGAGACTATAAAAATGCAAGTGTTACCACAGCAGCTTTGTAGGGAACGATATGCTGGTAAGCATGGGAGTTCCTAAAATTACAAAAAGTTGACTTTTCTGTTGCTTTAACTGGTGAAGCAAAGCTTACTTGAAGGCACATTATTAACTTATGGAAGAAAGGGATACTTACGTTCCTCCTGTGGGAGGGGCGGGGGTAGACAGGGTGCTCTAGGACCAGGCATTTGAAGAATGTTGTCTTGATCCAAAAAACCCATTACATTCCATTGCAGCTAGCTTCTGCTGCTCCTAGGATAGATAAAAAACTTTGATATAGGGAATACTTCATGTGAATCAACTGTATTCTTCAGTCCCCTGTGGAATAACACTTTCAGACTACAGTGCATTTAAGTAGTAAGAAGACTGAATAATGCATTTATTCTGAGAATTTATAAGGATACACTTCAGTTCATACTGTAAAATAAGTGGATGAAATGGAAACCTATAAGGATTAGCTTAAAATTGTTATTCATTAAGGGAAAAGTTTCCTTCTAGGTCTGTGATGTAAGGGGACATGTACTCATGTCAGGTAGATCAGCTACCTTTCAAACTTTGGCGGAAATTCACCTCAATGTAGGAGCAAATATCCTAGAATATCACAGAACTTGAAGGCACCATTTGTCTTCTATTTAATGTTGGCATAGTCACTTGAGGAAGAAGTGGTCAGAAAGCATTAAATGCGTTTCAGTGCCTAAAATTTGCCTGCCATTAGATTGCTAACATTCACTTTAAGTAACTTTTAGCCTAAGATGAAGTCAGAATGTGTGGCTTTAGATTAAAAAAAAAGCAACTCCAACTAATCTTTAGTTGAAGATGAACGTCCAGGATGGAAATCAAAGTTTTGTAATGCTGTATATTCAGTAGCAAATCATCTGCCCCATTAGTACTTGTGCTGTAATCTACAAAGCTTTTGTTTGTGCTCCTGGGTGTGTTACCTGATCACAAGGTGTTGGCTGCACTTTGGCATCTCTTAAGCCTGTACACACCCTTAATTACTTGCCTGGAAAATCCTGAGATATCTTAAAATGTCTCTATATGAAGAGGTTATTTGTCACATGCAAGTCCTAAATGTGCCTTTTTCCTTTCCTCCCCCTCTCCCCCACTTAACTATCTGCCTATAGAATGTTTTGGGGAAGAAGACCCAAGACTCTGTCACATTTACCTCCTCTTTGTATGTATGTGCCATAAAAACTCTTTGTGATAGTAGAAAGTACCATTAATGTCTTTAAAAAGGGCAGCTCTTAAAGTTACCAAAAGCCAGCATAACATTTAAATACCAACTGTAGTAGGTGCCATTTACCTCTACTGCTAGGTACACAGCCACAACAGCATTGACTGAAATCTGTAAACCAGACAGTAAGGGCTCACCTTTTGCCTAGGCTGACAACTTGTTAAGAGTATTTCTTAACTGGGTGCTCTGAAAACTTTTATTACAGACTTTTATCTACAGATGCAGAGATTAATACGTTTTCTGCTGCATACTTGTTTAAAAACACCTGTTAGCCTCTGCATGGATCTAGTGAAAGTCCCTTAATCCTCTTTTGTGGGCAGCCAGGATTCTTACTGGAAGCAGGACCTTAGATGACAGCTCTGGGTGGTGCACATGGCAGCGCACACACCGAATATAGCTTTTTCCTGTTGCCAGTTGCTCAAACTGGTTTGCTTTGCTGCTCTTCAGCTGGGTGTGGATCTATGACTTCAGGGCTTTAAACCCTGAAATTTGGGGTCACTTGCCAAACAAGTGACAGGTGGGGAGGATGAGCCTTGCTGAGGATCAGAGATAGATATCCCTCACTGGGCAGGGCATTCAGACGTGAATGGCTAAGCAGTGTGTGTAAGACGGGATGTAACCATAGAGGATAGTCATGAGACTTAAAGGAAGGGGAAAAAAGCCAAGGTTCCTCCCTCTGCAATCTGACTGTTTGCCAAGAACAGCATGGTAAAGGGAGGTGGGAAGGGAACTGAAAAAGGAAACCTGGATGTTGGGTTGAGGGTAAAGAATGCTTTGAGACCTTCCAAAAATCAAGATGAGAGATCTTTCCAGAATGGTGTTAGTATCCCCATTCAAACTGCAAGTGAAATCACTGTTTCTGGAATGATGACTGAGAGATTAACAGGTTACAGATGGACAGAAATCATACAACTAAATTTTCTGTAATGGACTAGGCCAATTTTGAAATAACCTGGACTGGCCCTGCAGGCGAATTGACATCTCCTTTAACCATACTGGGTTTGAGTGGAACAGCTGCAAGATACTGGTATGCAGGCAGTTTTCCTGTGATATATCAGCTTTAAATGTTTTAAATGTTTTCTCCAACAAGGTAGCGCAGAAAAATAAGGCAGGAGGGGCAAGCTGTTGCATTATCACTGATCCTGGTTGTTCCAGTCTTCTGGGTTTTGAATCCTTGGGACTCTCCAAGGAAGAGGAAAGCCTGGAGAGAGGGGAGCTTTCGCTCCGCTGTGGGAACTGGAACACTGTGAATCAGTGGTAGAGTGTAAAAATTGAAAGCCAGGAGGAGGTGGCTTTATCACTTGTTGAAACCTGAATGGAATGTTATCTAACTTGTTAACAGATCCTCTTGCCCTGTGTACAGCAGTGCCAGAGGTGAACTAAGCAGCAAGAGAAGAGCTGTCTTCCTAAAAATTCTCACATTAGTGGAATAAAGAAATCCTGACTTCTCAGATTAAAATACATGTGTAAAGAATGATTTACTTGAGAAGTATACCATAGGAAGAAATGTCTTGAGTCTTTAATCTGCCAAGCAAAGTAAAACTACCTACAGAAACTGAGACTGTTGAAGTTTTAAGGACAGTACTGCTCATCGGTATTGAAAGGCCCAAGTCTGATTTTTAGAAGCAGTTTAGGCCTATGTCAGACTCAGGAAGAAGTATTTAAAATACAACTTAGAATTAGATTAGGTGGTTAAGTTTAGAAGCTATCTGATGAACCATGGACATACCAAGATCCTGTTGATGTCTGTAGTTTCTCTTCCTCACATAACAGTAACTAGTAGTAAAGTTATTTGGATGCCTAAATTCTGCTACTACACATACCTAGACACGCTGTGCTCCTGGTCAAGCAGAACGCGTTTGTTGGAGCAGTGATACAATTGCTTACCCTTCTGCACAAATACACAGTAGCACTGGGTTCAGGCCAGAGCACTCAGGGCAATTTGAAATGGCAGAGGAAGGGGACAGCCTGCTAGCCGAATTCTCGTCAACTTGAACATACAGGTTCCCCCAATAGTTCAGCCTGAACAAGTTCAAGCTTCTACTCTTTCATCTCTGTGCGCCTCTTCTTGCTTTAATGTACGCAGCAGAAGCAGTCACCAAGACAGGGACAAAAACTTAAGCTTCTCTCATTGCCGGGCTAGACCATCATACTCAAGAACTTTTACAGGCAGCAGGAGAACCGTAAGTAGAAGGCAGCAGGTGCAGCTGCTACCAACTCAGCTAAGCTTGCCCTCAGAGAAACATGGGTTTGGAATTCCCCAGGCTGAGGACAGGTTCAGCCTCTGTCCCTCTACAGGTTTCAGGCAGGCAGCATCTCTACTGTGACATTTTAAAAGAGACTGAGCCAGTCATCATTACCTGATGTAATGACTTGGGCTTCTGAATCTGCGAGACGATCACAGAAAAATCCCTCTCTGCATTCCCAAGTACTGGCTTCAGCCCTGGTTCTCCAGAACCTGTGAACCGTTTGATAGGTCTGGCTTTCACCACTCATTGCAGGGAAAATAAGGCACCTAACTCAGATTAAGGCATTCCCTTCTCAAAGTCAGGTGCTAAAAAACTAGGCATGGGGATAGTCAATGTTACTTAAATCCATTTCTTGAATTCAGACTTAAGACAGTTCACTCTCACGAGCTCGCGTTGTTGCAGCTCTGGTGGTTTAAGGTGTTGTCTCCCCACCATTTGCATTAACCACCTAGGAGGAACAAATACATACAGATCCGTGGCTCGTCAGCTGTTGCCCGGTACCGTTCAGTATTCCCACCGTTCCTGCTCATTGGCAGAGCAGCAGGGCAGACTGCTCTAGCTAGATCCACTAGAACTCGTGAGACAGAGCAGTCCTCTTAAATGCCCGAGTCATGTTCAAAAAATTAGACTTAAGCTTTATCATGCTGAGCAGAGGAAAATGTGATGCCTTCAAAACCCTGGCTCTTGCAACTCCACTGATTAGAATGTAAGTCCACTAACATAAATACAAGGACTACAGCAAAACCAGACTATCTTCCTGAGCTCAAACCATAGCATCAAGAATAGCATAATGGGCAGAGAAGGCACTCAAGTGACTCATATCAAAGTTGGAAAAAAGTGTTGAAAGATGTGTTTAGAAGTTACTGTAAAGTATCTTGCTAGCTTCACTGCAGTAGTCCTCAATACACAGGCAAGAACTAGGAGGAGCAAAATTAAGGCAAAGCTGATCTGTTGAGCACAGCGAGGAACACATTTAAAGAGCAGCAGCAGGTGGAGAGCAAGGCAGATGAAGGGTTATTCACGCCTCTCGTCGTACATGCATGTCAGTTAGGCATAACAGATGTACCCAGCAGGCTTTTTCGCTATGCCTATTTCCATTTCAGGTCCTGGTGAGAAATGGCAACATAAGAGTCTTTTTTCAGTAAGTAACCCTTTGCAGTTGTTCAGTGGATACACAAAACACCAATGTATGCAGAAGAATGCCCGCCGCTTAATACCAGAGTATGGCCTGTCATCATTTTTTCTGAGACAGATGCTGTTAGATAATGTTAAGGAAAGACAGACATGGTTATGGACACATTTCATATACCACAACAGTACAAATTCATATTGTTTCAGATTATTTTCCAGTAGGTGAACATTAGAGATTATAAGTATCTTTTAGAAAGTATTTAAAATATGAACCATTTATTTACTTGCACTCTTCTTTATGAGATTTATTACTAGATCAATGACTCAACTTTACATATCAGCATATTCCTCTTAGGCTGTTTTCAGGCAGATCAAATAGTAACTTAGGGTAAGGGAAATTTGAGAATCAAATTTTAAGAATTTGACTGACAATTACTTTTCTAAGAAGAAATGCAGAGTGTTTGCATCTTCATGCTCAAGGTTGTTACCCCTTGATAACATTTTATATTCAGGCAATGTTTGGTACTTGGGCAGAGAGTAAAATTAACCACCTACATGTAAGTTCAAGTTTACCTTCCTTTTACTGCTATGTGGTCATCTTCCAGGATGGCATACTGCTGGGGCTTCAGTTTCTCTACCACCAACTTTTGACATCTCTGTGGTCAGAAAAAAAGTATCAGTTGAACCACTTCCCTAGCTCTATTAAAATAAAACAGCCAAATAAACTAGAATAAATTAAGAAATACCCATTTTTGTAAACTTTGATTAAAGACTAAGGCACCTAAGATTTTCTCTGAATTATCTTCGTGGTGTTCAAAATATACTTAACTTGAAATGTTTCTAGATCATGTTCAACTTGGACAGAGTGCACATCATTTTGGATGAAATGGTGCTAAATGGTTGCATCGTGGAAACAAACAGGAACAGAATTCTTGCCCCTCTGTTTGTGCTTGACAAAGTGGCAGAAAGCTAGGAAGATGCAAGACTGACTACAGCGTTTTTCAAAAGATGGTGAAACCATCAAGAGCGTACCGACAGCAGTTTTCTGATGTTGTAAGACCAACTCATGCAATATTCAAATTAGTTGGAAAATATTTCCTGTTTCTCCTATACCCTATGTACCTAATGGAAAGATACAGCTAAACATGAAGTGGAACCTTCCATTTCAGATGCAGCTTTAGTGACACAGCAAGAATCTTTCTAGAACAGTCAACATTTTTTTAAAACTGACTGGGGATAAAGTAATGGAAACTTACACATGACCATCTAGGTATCACTTTGAATTACGCAGCATTGTGCCAGACCTAGGAGCAGATGGAAAATATGGAAATACAAATTCAAACTGAGTTTCAATGCTTCCTTTAAGCACCAACTTGATTTTTTTATTTTCATACTAATGTACTGTAAATTAAAGCTCTGTAACTTTTATGACCACTTTTAAACTAGATTCAGCTTTCATCAAAAAGGTGGTTTCACTCCCTTTTCCATGTAAGTCATGGTTACAAAAGAAATGTAAATAACAGAAGTATAGACGTATTTAGTATTCCTGCATACCGTGTAAGTTGTAACTAAAAGTATTTGGCACTTAATTATAACATTAATAAAAGATAATTTAAAAGTTTGATCATCTTTTATCACGTTGGCTTCATAAATTACACAATCTTTTCTATTTTGGCACACCACTGTATTTTTTTCTCTTGTATATTCTATCCATGCATCATGATTAAAACATTTTCAAAAGATGAGTAACAAAAGATACGCAAGTTTCTCAGCACCCGCTAGGTACCAAATCAAATCTTCCTTCTGGAGTAGGAGGATGTAGCTACCTACACTCACTTGTATTCACAGGCATACAACATGCTGATTCATACCTCCCTACTACACTGTCAGTAACTGAAGAGTCAGCAATCTGAGCTTACTTTCACTTACCTTTCTAGAATTAAGGTATCTGGCTTCTTATTCATAACCCCCACACCAACACTAGGCATAACTTGCTATTGAAAGAGCATGTGTGTGAGCTTTATGTGTGAAAGCTCATAACGGTCACACCTGAATTGCACCTGGAAACCAGGGTCTAAGGAGCAGAGTGTGAAGTGTTGTGTGGGAGAACAGTCCACATCACTTTGAAATAATAACACATTCAGCAGAACAAGTTGCCGCTGGATCTGGAGCAGGTACCTGTAACACAAGGTTTATGCAACTGTTTTGTTGAAGCACAATAGTCACAGGAGTCGGAGGTGGTGGAGATTCCCCTTCAATTTTGCATCGGGGAAAATTTCAAAGAAGATGCCTGTGAAGTCCTATGGATAATGCTATGAAAAGAAACCTGGCATCAACCTGATTTGTATGTATGAGGCAGAATCTTTTGGCAAGCCCTCCCTCAGCAGTGGTCCAAGCAAAGATTGTTACACCAAAGAGAACTGTCACAGAACAAAACTTATCACACATTCAACTAAAATAATAATTTTTCTTTTCTGGTATCAAGTACTTAAATATCTTTAAAGACATATTAGCATCTCACTTTATCTTACTGTAAGCCACTTTTTACCAATAAATACCTCACCACATGCTGAAACCAAGACAAGCACTCCATCTCAAGTAAAGCTGAATCAGCTGCATCATCTGACCCAGTTTTTATTCCCATGTAATGAAGAACTATAACCTCAGGTCACACAGGCCCACTGAAGAGCACAAAAACCTGCCACATGCAATGTTATCACTGCCAGACTAGTTCTTAAAAAGTTGCACTGTCTCATTTTGAAAAGACTTGAGCACAGAATGAGTTCGTGAGATCAATTATTGCCATGTAGTTCTTTTAAACCTTGAAAAAAGTATGGCAGATTGTTCAGAACATGTACAGAGATTTAATAACATAAGTAGTATTAATGAAGTATTCAGAGGAGACAGTTTTGTATGTTGCAAACATTTTAATGATTACTTTTGAGCTTACACATTGGGTGTTTTTTTTTTTAAACTTCAAACTGCAACAAGTTAAATAAATGTTTATAATATACAAAGAAAATACAACCAAAAGTAAAACTTGCTTTAAGTGTGCCTTGCACTAGGACCCAGTGTTTTTTAATAGCTTTATTGTTGAGCTGCACAAACACACTTAAGGATTTGATCTTTATAGCAGGGCATTTGAGAAATCAAAATATATTCCCACTTGAAAGAAAAAAAAGAAAAAAAAAGAGGTTGTGCATGATTATATGCAAAAACCCACTAAAATACTCCAATAGTGCAGGCACCATTAAAAAAGAAAAAGCTGGAGATGCCCAATAACTCTAAGTTTTAAGGAAGCAAGTTTCTGACCAGTTAGCTTAAAGCCAGCAAAACAGGGATCAGTGATGGCAACTGTAGTGTACAAGGTATTAAATGACAAACTTTACACAAATACACTGTTAGAAATTTCTATCAGTGAACACTGAAAATCTGATGATCTGTTCTTTGGAACAGTCAAACAGAACCACCTTAATTTCCAGTTGTGCAAGCCCTTGAAGCATCACACAGTGTTCTGTGCCAATTTCTTGCTGGCTGTGTAGTTACAAGGATTTATTTTGTCATTAGCAGCTAACAAACTTATTCCACATGTTCCTAAAGCCTCACAGGTGAAAAAAGGCAAGTCTCATCAGAGCACAGCGTGGAGATCATATTTTTTTGCACACAAACACAAGAGGCTTCGCTAGTATCAAAAAACACTTTCTCATGTCCCATATTGCAGTCAGCAGCTCAGTTGAGATGGAAGCCTTTCTCCATTGTAGCAGCTAGCAGACGCTCTCTCATAATCTCCTCAGAAGAATACTCAGGCAACTTTAGGTAATGCACACATGTATTCACAGATGGATAACTTGCATCTGTAGCATCAACCTGAGGAAAAGAAAGAACATTTTTTACTGCAGTTGTTGACAGCACTTGATATGGAAGTTAAAAGTTGTAAGGTCCTCTAATTCATGGCATTCACTGCATACATAACACCAGTTGTCAAGGAACAGTAGCATCAGGAAAGCTACAGACCAACTTATAAATGTATTTACTTTATATGTACATTAATTCTTTTATATTCAAATATGAGTCAGAGAACAGACATGAAACAGAGGTTAGTACTGAAAGCTTAGCATAGTGTCATAAATTAAAAACTGGGGAGAGAAAAAAAAAAAATCAGTGTTATTTCTTAATGTAGCAATGATTCACTTCAAAAGCCAAAATAGTTGGTTTGAAGGGCAACCTGAAGAAGTCATACCTTGCGTACAACAGTGAGCCGGGGATGTAGGTTTGCCAGTCCTCCTGGTGGGAGTGTTGAACAACCAGTGGTGAACTGGAGAAAAGCCTTCCTTTCATCTGAAGACATACCACACAAGACTCTCACAAATCGAAGGAATCCAGGGCTTAAAATAAATGAAAACAATTAGTTATGATAACATTACAAGAGAGTGGGTTTTTTAATTTCCCTTAACTTGAGACAGTACAATTATGATCTTTAGTCACGTCTAAGCAGTCATTGTAAGATTCTAGTGCCTGGTCAGTATTGAGTTAAGAATAAACCATCATAAAACCCATAAAAACACTTCCTTAATCTCCTTGCTGAGTATTACACAGAAAAATGTAGGTAAATTAGGACTTTTCTCCATACTTATCTTGGAAGCGTTATTTGGGTGTCTTGCGTATGAATGGGTAGAGAAGTAGACAGAGCTCAAACCTATTCTATGAGAAGAATCCAACTGACTATAATCTTAAGACTTTTTCTGTACCACTTCTGTAGTATAAAGCCACTTCAATTTATATGATTTCATTTATATCCCGTGAAATACCTTCATGCGAATAAAATAGGAAAAATGTAACAGTCTACAATAGATCTTCAAGGAATTCTCCAGATACCACTGCTTTCATCCATACCAGCCCAGGGAACGAGGGGGGAGGGGGCATGAAGAAAGCACAGCCTGCTGAAACACGCCCTCGGGTATCAGGCACTGTAATCTCAGCTGCACCTTTTCGTGCAGGACAAGGGCAATAAAAGAATCGCTCCACACAGTGTCTTAGACTGATTCGGATCCTTCAGCATGCTTATACTAACACAGTTCCAGAAATAATTTGTATGTTATTGCTACCAAACATGACAAGCAGCAAAAAAACCCAAACCCAGCAAACCCCAACACATCGAGACCACCTCCTGATAGCCAGTAACCAGTATATTTGTTCCCTGCATAGTGTATTTTCTTTAACTACACTTGAAGAGAAAGAAATAAGAAATAAGGGACAAATAACAACTATACCCAACTGAACAGAAATTATAACCACCACCAAAGATGAAAGTAAAAACTCTAAAATGCCATTTTTAATAGCCTGTATTAGTTAGCTGCCATTACATTTCCACTAGTTGTTCACATTTTAATACTTCAAATTTTTTTATCCTCTCTCATCACAAAAACACCAAGTACCTTCTAACCTATCTGTTGTAACATACACGGTTATTTCATGTAGTTTTAGACAATCACTTGCTCTTCAGTGACCACCAATCCCATCCAATTTGGCATCTTAATCTAATGAACATTCTGGACATTTTGTCACTTAACATATCTTTTAGCGACTATTTTAAAATCACTCAGAATATAAGTACCTATCTCGTGTATATCCCAGTTTAGGTTCAGTATAATTGATGATATCCTCAGCTGCCCAAGAAGGTGATTGATTTCCACAAAGAATCATCTGAACTTCTTCATGGCTGAAGGAACTCAGCTTCTCCATTGGGAAGACTCTGTTGAAGCCATCTTTAATTTACACAAGACAGTTATAAACATAAGTCAAAAGAATGTTTATAAAATAATGTCAGCATTTCTCTTATATTTTAATCAAACCAGAATCAATCAACAGTTTTTTAATTAAGGTAAACGGAACCTCTTCAAGATTTAAAATGGCATCACTAATGCAAAGGTGTTATGAAATTAATATCTTATCTATTGCATTCTTAATTTAAAAATGTGTTTTTGAAAGCCATTCTACGCCACCACCTTAAACCAGCACACCCTGAACACCAATTAGTCCACCTAACTGCATATATATTCTGCCATATTTAAAATTACCTCTGAATGCCTCCATCTGTTTCTGTATACCAGCATGCATGCAGAAGTCAAACATGAGATCTACGTATTCCTCTGCATTATCCATTGTTACAGTCTGCAAAGACAACAGATAAATACTGTAAGAATTCACTTTGCATTAGAGTTACTGCTGAGACAGTAAAAATTTAACTGCTGTTTAAATTGTAAAGGTAGCTTGTTTCCTTACCTCATCTTCACCACCTGGCTTGAGATCCACAGCTGTAAACCCATAAACTTTGGACGAAGGGCAAAACTGAAAATTTAAACTTCAAAATGCAAAGATGGTTACTAATTGCAAACAAGTCTGCTACTGCTTTTGCAAATACACCAGATTCATAAACTGCACCCCACACACCTGAAAGCATCTCACTACATTTCAAACCACTGTTTGTGGATCATTTTGTATATACATGAACAGTAGTACCACAGTACAGAACTACAATTAGTAATGGACTACACAGATAATACATGTTTCAAATCTATGGTATGCACGTGCGTGTACTCATCCACTATTTATTTGCATTTGATAACCCTTGAAAATGTCATAGAGTTTGGTATCTTTAAGTGATGAACTTCAAAACTACTCAAACTGTCCAATTCAGTTCACAAACTCAAAAAATCCTTTACATTAATTTCCAGCACTAACAGTTACCGAGCCCTTAACATATTAGACATTTGGGCCCTTCAATGGTGCTACTCGCTTTCTCTCTATAACAAGCCATGCTACAGTCCGCAAGGCCATAAGCAGTTACTGAACTCTGACTATGCAATCCTTGTGGCACAAAATGATTTTAACAAATAACCCATAATATTAATGGTAGAAAAACTACTGTTGTTTCAAAAGAAATAATTTAAAGCTACAAAAGATGACATCCTGACACATGTTTACACAGGTCGGAGCACTCTTATGACTTTAACATTTGCTAAAAGTTAACAAATGTTCTGTTTAACATGGATTCAAACAGTGCACTGCGTGTCTATTAACACAATCTGAAATTCCAATCTGTCCTCTTCAAAAGCTCTCAAAAAAACTTGATAAATTTCAATTGTTGTCATAGCAAAGAAATTACCAATTCACACTTTTCTAAAGGTCTTTACAAGTATTTGGGTGTTTCTAAAGAGTCATACGGCATTGCAATGCAGCCACATTTAAGTTTAAAAATTAGGAAACTGAGCAAGTGAGAAGAGAAAATCCTCAAATTAAGAATATAGCTACAGATGGCAAACTGGATCTTGCTGCATCTCTAATGATTCCTCCTTGCAACGATACTATTTAAAATGAAGAAATCTTCATTTTTAACTATTCATGTTGACATTTGTCTCTAACACAACACTGTTTGCATATTTATAAGCAAACATGAAAACTCTTACCCCAAATCCTCTATGCTAAGTGGAGGCCCCGAACCTGATGGATTCTTCAGCATTAATTCCTGTAGTTTTGTGTTCTTTTCATCTTCTGAGAGACTTTTGTTGCTTAAAATTTGACGCCTTTTAATTGCAAGGTCCTTAATTTCTTTTAGAAACCTAGCTCTGTGTGGATTTACTAATTCAAAGTCTTCCCATGTTAAAATTCCATTAAACCAGGCAGGAGGTTTAGGTTTTGGTGGATCAAGAATAAATTCTGATTTGGAGTCTTCTTCCAGACTTCCTACTGACAAGGAATCATGCCCTTCTTCTGTAGAAGCCTCCGACTGACTTTCAGTACAGTGCAAGTCTCTGTCACCCCGTGATTCATATATCAACTTACTCATGTTATTTTTAATATCCCCCATACACATGAGTTTAAAAAAAGGCTTAGAAATGGGTAAATCCACAAGTCTATTGTCCTGAATGCATTTAGCCAAGAAAATTCCAAGGAAATGAAAGAGTTTGGTTATTCTTTCAAGTTCATCACTATCTTGTGGGAATGGTGCTGTGAAGAGTCCACATGATCTCTGTACATAGTAGCCAGGGGGTTTCAATCCACCACCAATATCAACCTGATTTAAGAGACACACACAAAAAAATTGACATTGTTAAAGGTGAATTTATTTATGTATCTATGCTGTTTAACTTACTATACTCTACTTCTCTGTTAAAAAGAGAACAGGTAAGAAAGCAAGCTGTGGAGCAGAGTGGTCATTCTTGACCATGATGAGTGGTTGCTCACTGATCATGTGTTCTTCCCTTCCTGGACATCTAGCTCATTTTTCTTTTATACAAGTACTTGGTTTAAAATGCAAATTGCAATATACCTGACGAGACTCATCATCTGGAAAGTCATCATCACAAAGCCAAGCTCCCAAATCTGTCCTCTGAAATTCTGCTGCCACCAATGCATAAAATTCCAAGGTAGGACCCAGGCCTGTTCCTTCCTCCCCTAGAAACTCAACCTAGAAAAACATAAGAAATGTTAACAATAAAAGAAAATCCTAGTGAAAGGTTCAGTGTTGGTTATGGAACAGGATATTCAATATCCCGGCCAGTAGATTAGAAATAACTATCTAACCTTGCTCTGCTAGGCAGATATGCTTTACCTCTAGAACAGATTTTCTGTCTGCATGAATCTGCATGACATTTTCTGCCCATTCCATCAAGGATTCACCTCGCGGAACTTTCACTCTTTCGTGCTTGAGGCGTCCAACTCTGAATTCTCCTGGATCATCACGTCGTACTGTGCTTGTGGTTCTTGTCCGTTCAACAGTGGCTTCACGTCTGTTCTGTAGCCATACAATTGCCCTAGAAAAAAGAACCAAAAAACAGTTGTATAAAACTTCGATGTCTACCAGCATGAAAACTTGAAAGTAGCCACTAAGAAAAACTTATCTTGTTAAGTAGTAGTTACCTCCTCCTATTTTTTTTTTAAAGTTATATATTGAAGTATTTCTCAGAAACATCCAAAATGTATAAATATGGGCTGCTTTGTATTTTATGAATTTAACAAACTAAGTAATTTTTAATTACTACGAAGGGCCAGCCATAACTTCAGATATAATAGATAGCACCAATGAAAACATATAATTTGTGATCTGAATCACTATGGTTTTCATATTACAGTGGAATGAGCAGAGGGTAGCATTTACTGTAGTACTTTTTACAGATGCTCAGAACTGTTTATAGACACTTATTACAACTTCCATTATATACTGCAAGGAAGTTGTATATCACCCCACTGATACTGACCAAGTTTTCAGCAAGATTTACTTACTTACGCACTTATTAGAGAAACATAGAACCAAAGCTGAAGTGCAATCATACACATATAGACCCATATCAGTGAAGGAAGAACAGCTGCCTCTAATAGCAGTAGTTAGATGAAGTCAGAGTTCGAAATTCTTACATGTATTGTCATCTGTGCAGCAATAAACTATCTACTAAGCTACCATCTGTTGGTTGTTTTGCAAGTATGGTCAAGTGTCACGACAGACACAGAGTGTACATACCCGTGTGCATGTACATGCAGAGTTCACATACGGTATACGAGTTTTAAGAACTATTTCCAATATTTTAAGAGCTTAAGAAAGCTCTTTACTTACCAAGTAAATACCATGCAATGTTTCCTGAAGGATCTCTTTAAAATACAGTTTTTCTAAAACATTACCTTTTTTCAAAACAAAACCAAAACAAAAAACCAAACGCACATGGTCCAGTTTTCTGGACCATTTTCCCACAGAAGTTCACTTTTTCCATATTAAGATTATTTAAATTGATGTTTTGCAAGACAATACCTTTTCTTCCTTTTTCTTTCTTAAATGCCTCATTTTACACTCTTCATGAGGCATTTCTACTGCATTAGACACACAGTAATTTTTGCAACTCACTGTCTACACTTTTCTTCCTCTTTAGAAAAAGAAACAAAAAACCCCAGCCACAAAACCCCTCTAAAACTAATTCTTCCTTCTCATTTGTATAAAAGTAAGCTGGCAAAAAGGTTTACACTGTCTACATACTCTCAAGGTAATCACTGCTGCAATGAAAATATTAAGGATTCCTAGGTAACTAAACACTTTAGAGGATACGCTTAAATGTTTTAGTGGCTGGTTTTGTTACAGTTGCATTATGCAACTAATACTAATTTCAAAATAGCATCTATTTGTTAGATTTTGTCTATTTTGTTAAGACTTCAGTGAATTAAAAAAATGAACCAAAGCAATCACCAAACCATTGTAGGAACTATAAAAATAAAAGATATGTGCTTTGGTGTATTTTTTTTTTAAAAAAAAAAAAACACATTTAATTCACATTTATTTTCAGATTGTTTTAATGTTGTTTCTTACTCCTTTATGCAATGAACTGCAACCTAGTTGAACTACTGCCTGATATGATAACCTAGCTAGAGGTACACAGCAAGTCTTCAGCTAAAGTTGAAAAATGAAATCTCTTCAAAGGAATTTCCTGAATCATATTAAACAGGAGGTAGGCTACTCATCATAAACCTCTAACAGAACAAACAAGAAATGTTTCAAGTGTCCAAAAGTCTTTCTGAAGTTTTCCATCATCTTCTCTTTTTTTCTACTATCTAAAATGCTTTACATTTGGCAAGCAAAATCTGTCTTGTTAGGATAAGGGCCTTCTGTGAATTAGCAATTAAAAAAACAGTCAATTTTTTTTTAATTTTTTTTTTTTTTTTTTTTACCTTGATGCTCCAAATGCTGTGCATGTGAAGTACAACTGTCTTGTTTCAAACGGAATTAAGAAAGGACACTTGCTTGTTAGTTGCTCACACCAGTCTGGCAAAGCTCCACTTGCTAGTGCCAAGGGTTCCTGTAGTTTAATACAAGGAGAAAAAAAAAAATAAAGTGTTTCTAATATTAGACTCAGGTTGTCCCAACAAGTTTGTAACTAAGTACACAGACACCCAAGTACAGAGTTTTCACCTGTGCTTGAGCAAGTTTCTTCCTTCTCAGCAACTGCTACTTTTTTTTTTTTCCTTTCTTTTAAATGCTATGAATGAGAAGTTCACAGTTTCTAGGACTCAGGAGTGGACACACGGTGCTTTGGCACAAACACACTAAAAGGTGTAGTAATCTCTGGGATATGTACTACTCAAAGCACTGTGGGGAGATCAGAGTATACAATCACCTGGAGAGAATTACTTCTGAGTTTCGCCCAAAAGTGATTAGATACTACCTCCTTGATACCAGAAGACACAAAAGAAACTTTGTGGTAGTAAAGATGATCCCCACTGAAATATTAATATCGTCCCTTGTAAAGTACAAGTATAATAAAAAAAAAACTGCAGAAATTATTACTACAAAGCTATTCAGGGTGCCTGAACAGCCTTTAAAAGAACATGAAAAACTGAACTTTTTTTTAAAATGAATAATTAGGGCAACTTAACTGCAATTAAAAAAACCTCAAAAAGCACACAAGAACCGAGCAAGTCAATAATCTTCATCTTCTTTAATCTTTGCTAAAGAAAATGTAGTTCTACTGAAGAACTACATCTTAAAGTTTTCCTTTTAACACATCTAACTGACCTAGTACCAAGAATATGTTTTCTAAATGCTATTTTTGAAAGCTTTATGTGGAATGTATAAACAATAAAACATTTGTGAACCCTAACACAATTAATTGCCTTTGTTACAATATCATCACGCAGACTTACATACACTACATGGTAACACCGATGTTTGGTGCAGAAAAAGAAATTATTCTTCATAACCAAAAGATATAATTCTATTACAACTTTTTTCTTGGTATGTTTTTATTCAGACAAGCCTGTCATTACAGAATTTACTCATCCAAAATATAAGGATGTGAATATCATATGAAACAATTCAAAAGTCAAAATGGCAAAAAAGCTAATAATTTCAAAGTAAGGAAGAGTATAATAGAGTCTTAAAAACCATATTACATATATACATTGTGCATAATACATTAATGTAATACCTCAATCTGTTGCAGAATCTTTGTAGTAATTTTTTTGCTTGTGAATTCATCTGGTGGAAAGTTAAACTGAGGATGCTCATCTCCTTCTGAAAATATCAAGAGAAAATTTTTCCTTTATTTTGTTTTCATAAAAACATTTAAGAAGCTCTGCTAGATAGATGCTAGATGTTTTCATTAAAACATTTAAGAAGCTCTGCTAGCTTACCTTCTTGAGAAGTTCGTGCTGTATAAGGGTCACTAGCAACTATATACAAAATGCGAAGTAACTGCAGAACATCTTCTACTCCACAGGAGTTCTGCCCACTGCCAGCTTTGGCCTGAGGTTGTTCCTTTGCCAAACTAAGGATATCAGAATTCTGAAGAGTAGAAATGGCCCCTTGACTTAATCCAGATTTTGATCCATGTTCACAAAAATCCTGTAAAAGAAGAATTGTTAAGAATGAAAACTCTGTGTGTTACTATCTTTAGGACTACACACTCCAAGTTAATGATTTGAAAAATCAGAATGGTTACTGTGCTTAACCTCAATACTTAGTTAAATTGTGGATGGTTCAAATCATGATTCAAATGCATTTTAACATGACTATATTTAACAGAAGACATTAAAAAAAAAAGCAACAAAACCTAAACTTGATATCGGCATGTGAACATTCAACTTTCCTATCCATGTCATATCCCTCCTCCACAAGAATCTTTAAAGCTGCAAAACAAAGCACACAGCCATTCATAATGAAAAAGTTTGGATGCAGACATATACCTTGTATGCAGCTATGAGCTGGGAACAATTTCTGTTTTTCCTAATACTTTTATTAGTGCCGGTTAATTTCCAGTGGCGCAGGAAAGCTGAGTCTGCATTCTTCTGCAGGTAGGTTATCAAGTCATTCTTTGGTAATTCGTCAGTGCCAAGGTACTGCTCCACATGCTCTACTGACCAGCAACCCTACAACAGGAACCACCAAATGTTGGTTTTTCCTGATTGTAAAGTCTTTAACATTTCACATGCATTACTTATTGTCTTTTTTAAAGGAGCATGCATTTACAAATATACTCACTCATACCCTTTAAGTAATTGAAAACTGTTAGTTTTTTTAATGTAGCATTTCTAAAACTGCAATAGGATTTGTTTTGCTTTTGTTTAAACAACAGCCATAAAAACATACACAAAGGCATAGAAGTCTTACCATTTTTCCACTTTCTTTCTCTTTATCAGAATCCTTCATTTCTCTGTACATGATTCTAGATATCAAAACAATGAGTTAATATTTCATACTTATAGCACATCCTCTAAATTCTAAAGTTATATATTGACTTGTTAGACATCAATGACATTTAGGTAACATGATGTAAACCAGCAAATAGCAGCTGCTCTTTGCTGTGCAGAACATCTGGGATACCCTGATGCAGAAAAGTTCTTAAACTCATATCTAATTTTCATGATGTCAATATTTATCTTGCAAAGTATTTGATTTATGTTTCCTTAAGTGAGGTCTGAGTAATCAAACAACCTTCATTGTGCAAATTTCCCAAACCAACTTTAGGTTCTTCATTACGCACGCACCAGCTCTTTGAAATTTTGAAGTTCTAGGGTAGTTTGCTGTGTATTAGCTTAGGAGATTACACATTTACAACCACTTCTCATGCTTTCTAACTAGAAAACAGTTTTGTTACAGCACACAATTTTTGACACAAGACAACTCAGAAGATAGGTGCAACACACAAGCACTGCTGAAATCTGAAATACAAAGTTCAAAAAAACCTGTCACCACCTTACTGCAGTTCTTGCTTTCATATTGGTTAGTTTTCTAGCATGACAAAAGTTACATTGGTGTAGTAAATGGAAAATATACGCAATCATATAGTCTTATAATTTCTGTCTATTACTATAAAGCAAGTACAGTCAAATTAAGGTAGAAAGAACAGCTGAGGTTGGAAGGGACCTCTGGAGTCCTAGTCCAATACTCCTGCTCAAATGTTATGTGTAAATGGAATTTCCCGTATTTCAATTTGAGCCATTTTCTTCTTGTCCTTTCACTTGTCGCAACAAAGAAGAGCCTACGCTCTGTCTTCCTTACTTTCTCCCATCAGGTATTCATACACATTGGTAAGATCCACAAGCCTTTTTTTCTCCAGGCCAGACAGTCCCAGATCTCTCAGACTCTCTTTGTATGACAGATGCTTTAAGCCCTTTAATCATCCTAGCGGCCCTTTGCTAGACTCACTCCAGTGTCTGTGACTCTTGTACTGAGGAGCCCTGAACTGGACATAGCACTCCAGATGTGTCTCACCACTGCTGAACAGAGGGGGAAGATGACCTCCCTCAACCTTCCTAATGCAGGCCAGGATGCTGCTGACCTTCTTTGCTGCCAGGGTGCATAGCTGGCTTGCGTTCAACTTTATGTCCACCAGGACCCTCAGGGCCTTTTCTGCCAAGCTGCTTTCCAGCCATTTAGCCCCCAGCCTGTACTGGCAGTTATTTCTCCTCAGCTGCTAGACTTTGCATTCCCCTTAGTGGAACTTCACGAAGTTCCCATCTCCCCATTTCTCCAGCCTGATGAGCTCTCTCAGAATGGCACCACAACCATCTGGTGCAACAATGACTCCTCCCAGTTCTGTTTTGTCTCCAAGCTTGCGGAGGATCTGCTCTATCCCATCATACAGTTCATTAATGTAGATGTTAAACAGTACTGGAGCCAGTATTGACCCTTGGGGTACACCACTAACGACTGGCCTCCAAGCTGGACTTCGTACCAATCTGATCACAACCACCTGAGCCTGGCAGTTCAGGCAGTTTTCAGACACTATCTGGTCCATACTTTATTAGTTTGTCAGTGAGGGAGAAAGCGTTGAAAGCCCTGTTAAGTCCAAGAAAATAACATCTGCTGTTTTCTCCTCATCCACTGAGCTAGTCATCTTATCATAGAAGGCTATCAGATTGGTTAAGAATTATTTCCTCTTCATAAATCCCCGTCATCTACTCCCAATCACCTTCTTGTCCTTCATTGTTTGAAAATGGTTTCCAGGACTATTTCCATCACCTTCCCAGGGATGAAGGAGAAGGTGACCAGTCTGTAGTTCCTTGATCTTTCCTGCCCTTCTGGGGGACAGGAGTGACACTTGCTTCCTTCCAATCCTCAGAAGTGTCTCCCCGTCACCATGACCTTTCAAAGATAACCAAGAGTGGCCAGCTCTCATGGGTGCATCCCACTGGGTCCCATGGACTTGTATGTCCTGTTTCTTTAAGTGTTCCCTAACCTTTTGCCTTTCACATCCCTCACCGGAGGGATGTGAAGGGCAAATATAGGGCTTTCCTAGCCCTATATTTCCCCTGGGTCACTTGGCCCTTCTTCCACCTCTTGCATGCTTCCTTTTTATGCTTTGAGTTCTGTTGGGAGTTTCTTGTTCATCCACACAAGTCTCGACTGCCTCTGCCTGACTTCCCACACATTGGGATGGATTGTTCTTGAGCCTGGAGGAAGTGATCCCTGAAAAATCAACCACCTCTCCTGGACCTCTCTTCTCTCTAGGACTATATCCCCATGGGATTCTTCCAAGAAGATCCCTAAGCAGACCAAATTCTGCTCTCTTGGTCAATTGCTTGACTTGTGAAATATCATTAACAAGTCACAGTTGAGCATTATAGGTTATGACTTTGTTTTGTAGTCACAGCACTAGCTTTAAAACCAGTAAGAACATCCTGACATAAATGCAAGAAAAACTAATTCTAGCATTACTTCCTACAAAGGAGAAAGAAAAACTTAACATTGTTTCACACCCTTTTCCTAATCAGTCACAGTGTTCTCTACACGGAATAACAAACTTGTGAACTTACGTGTACGTTGGCTCCCAAATACGTCTAAGTTTGTCAGATTTCACGTTGCCATTACAGGAAAGCTGTAACAATTTCTGTACATAGTAAAAGATGGTAGATCGAAAGTTTGTTAAGGGCAGTTCTACTTCTCGAGTTGTTCCAAGACCTGAAACTTTCAAGGTAAGTGCTAAACGTGGCGAAGGCATGCACTCAACCTCTTCCAAGAGTTCTGAATGAGGTGTACCTGCATGTGAAAAATCATTTGAGAAGCTGTTAATACAAAATATATAATGTGTGACAAGTTGGTTTAAACAGTAATGAAGTGGCTCAATAAGGAAGTGTGAATACTTCCTCCACACATGCCAAAGAGATGATACTGAGTTGTAACCATGAACTATATCTAAGGGCTGTAACTGCAGCACTTCTCTATGCCAGTAAAGCTAACAGGAATTTTTGAAATCCCTACTGATCCTTATGTCTTGATAATATCCCCTTTAATATTATCGCACTACATGCATTCTTCTTTTCATACACAATTATCTTCCTGTTGTATTAACTCGTTTCACTTGACCAGATCAACAATGGCTCGTTTCCACATAAGCTAAACCTACATATTCCTTTCTGTAATGAACATTGACTACACCCACACTGCTAAACAAGAATGAACTACGGAGCAAGATCAGGTACTATGCTGCTGGTCGTGCAGACTGCTGAATTACTGTATTAGCTTTCCCCTTGCCTCTGCTTTGGACTGTTTCAACAAGCCCTCTCCAGTCAAAGCTCTTCTGGGTAGCTCACCACACAGATTATTCTCTGCAAGTGGAACCAGACATAGCAAGAGATTTATCACTAATCTGAGTTAAATTAATGAGTATGCTTATTTTACACAGCATTTAATTTACTTTTCCCTCAATAATGCTTGGACCTGCAGAGGTAGATGAAACTCTTATTCAAACAGAGAAAAGTCACACAGCCACAAAAACATGTTGTACTGGTTCATAGTGATAGGATCCCCACAGCCCAATGGGCCCTTAACAGCGAGTCTCCATCCTAAAGCCAGATCAAGTATCACAAATGTCTTGTCAGCATACCCGGTGGAGGAATTTCTAGGTCAGTTGTCTGCTGAACATTAGTACGACCAGGTCTTGGGTCAAAAGCAGGAACCAGAGCAGAAAACTGCCGTTTCAATACATAATCATCATCCCATGTTCTTCTACGGCCTCCTTTGGTTTCATACTCCTCTTCTTCCTAAAAAAAAGTAGTTGTTTTTTAGATTCTGCTACAAAGAATCATTTGATCAGAAATTTAATAGTTAGTTAGGGAATAGAGCAGTCGTGTAAACTAAAATTGACACAAAAGAAATCAAAGCTGGCACGTAACAGTATTTGTTCCATTTAATTGGTCAAGCAGGAACCAAAAGAATTATCAAAATCACAGACATACAGAAATCAACATAAATGGGCTAACCTTACAACAGGTGTATTCACAATTTCTGGAAAGAATGAAGCTTTCCATGGAGCTTTTCTTAACCAATCTGGCATACTTAAATTATTACAGTTTGCTTCACACAGGCCTATAGTTAAACACATCCCAGAACTGTATCGTTACAAAATTCAGCAGCCTACCCACAAAGTTACACCATTTCATCAGCTAGTGAAACCATCATTTCTACTAGTGATCCATCATTTCTGATGGATCTAGTGATCCATCATTTCTACTGTCTGTCAACTTGTTCCCAGGTTGTTTTTAAGATGTTAAATCTGACCTATAAGGTCTCAGGGTGTGCTGGTGTTCAAAAACACTTTTCTCTGGAATAAATGTTGAAGGTGGTACAATCAAATTCGTACAGAAAGGGGACTGCCCTGTTCGCTGTCCTATGTAGTCAGGTCTTGCAATTTTATCACACCCATTTGAATGCATGAGAAAACAGCTTTCTTAATACTCAAAGTATATGCAAGACTGCAGAAAAGGGACAATGACCTATCTTCGTAAAGTAGTACTCAGTTTGCAGCCCCTGAACAAGTATAATATGATTTTAACTTTGGCATTTCATTTAGAGTCTTAATGGATAGGTACTCCAAACTAGTAGTCCTAAATCTAAATACATTTAATGAATGGAAAGATTATAGCTAGGACCCCATACTGCAAAAAACTATGTGGATTTTTAATGCATCTGTTAGTCAATTAAGACATCATCTATTCTAAATATACCGTACCATAACTTCCTCATAGTCTTGATCTTCTTGGTTATCATCTTCATTTTCATCATCTTCTTCATCTGGTTCAGGTAGATCCTCATCATCATCTAACTCTGCCAACAGAGTACTAGCTCGGCAGCTATCAAGAAAATCTATAAGACATATATATATATTTACATAGAGAACAAAAGACAAGAATAAATTTTAAAGCAAAATTTTGAAAATTAAAGAATAGAAGCATTGGGAAAAGTGAAAAGACAATAAACAAGAGAGAATGAAAACATTGCTTATGGCATAATAAGATTAAAAGCTGTAATAAAAGCACACACCCGACAAAAAGTCCAGGGGTCTAGTCAATAGCATAACTAACAAAAGAGGCACTTAACATTTATATAATTAAGAGTGATCAGCAAGAGTGATCAGTTTCTCATTTGCTTGTATCAAACATTTTATAATTACACTTATTTTAAATTACAAAAGATCACCAAAAAATGGTACACAAATGTATACTGTCCGATTCTATGTCTAATTAATTTTAAAAACAGGTTAGTGATGTAATTTGCACTAACAATGTGTGGCTTAGACCTCAAATTACAATGTAAAGGACATTTAAAATAAACAGTTAAGAGTAATATTTTTAAAGATTCAATTGCTAATTAATTTCTGCAACAAGAAGCTGAAGACAGATAGAAAGTTCAATTTCACCCACCTAGTAGTAAGACTTAAAAACCAACCCCCCAAAACCAGAAAAGAAGTTCACAGCAATCCAAGGTGAACTGGGATGAATCTTTGAACTTCTATATTTTTCTATACACATATAAACTATGTATACCACCCAAACACCCTCTGAATTGTTGTCAACACCCCAACAGAAACTTTAAGGTAACTCTCTTTGCCCAGTTCTTTATGACTTATTTTAAGACTTGTCACCCAAACAAGATATCAAATGAGACTTAAAAATTAAAAGAATAAAGGGACATGGCATACGCAGATATCTTAATTGACTGCCTCCAAGAAGCTCAACTCCAATATCCATTGAAATTAAAAGATATTTTTAAAGCAATTTCAATTGGCTACAGGAGAGGCAAAATAGAACACAATCTTAATCCAATCAAATTTTAGACAAATCAAGTATCTTTTCTTTCAATAACATCTCACAATCCAATAAACTTCACATTAGGAAGTATTTTCTCATATCTAGCCCAGGTTTTTCTTGACTTCATTTCATCAACTTAATTAGTTTGATAATATCTAGGAATTAACTACAATCTTCTTTCACAGTATTCATATCCTGCAAATAACTTCTGTCCTAATGTGTGTTTCTAGTATATAGTGCCCACATAACTCTGGATTTTGCTCCTCAAATCATATAATTCCATTCTCCATGTCATTTTAATTTCTGTGTTCTTTCCGATTTTTTTGCAATTACTATTATGGTATTGAGATACCTGGAACCTCATATAGTATTGTAAGTGTATAATGTGCATAATGGCAGATGCTTTTCAATCACTGAGTAATACAAGGTACCTCATACTGAGCATGTAGCATGCCTATACAACACAATGAGAAATAACATTTTTATTTTAATTAGAGGTTCATATGCAAACTACTTAGATACTAAACTCATTTGATTAAGGAAAAGATTAAGTGCCTAAATAAACTATACCATAAATAATAATAATGTGGAATAGAAACTGCTGAAAATGAAGACCTGAAAACATAAGGAAATACTACTATGTTAACATTATTTTACTTACTGCCTTACAGAACTAGTAATATATGAACAGCTCAACTTTCAAACACTTTTCAGTAAATAAACTACTACATGAGAAAATCATAACAACGGGAGAAAAGGAAAAATCATTAATGGGAAGTCTGCTTATGTTCATTTAAAAATGAAACTTACCATATAAAGAATATTCTGCCTCCTGACCTGTATCGCTCTCACTAGATGTTGATGTTAGGCTAGTAGTTAGAGTATTACTAAGCGACTGACCAACAGATAAAACTGTAGTTGCTGTAGCTACATTGCTGCTGCTAGTAACACTGGATGTAGACATGGTCACTGTTGATGTGGTACCAGTTGTAGTCAGATTAGGAAAACTTTGGGCACCCATAAGAGGAGAAGCTATAGATAAAGATATGGTAAGATAAAATAAATGATTTGATGACTTGAAGAGTACAATTTACATGCATGAGCCCTGTGTTGAAAAATATATTTGGGGTTGAAAACTTATCAGATGTAATGTGTTATTTTACGATAAACAATAACAGACTAAAGGGGAAGGATTTCCCAGTGCAAAAGTGCACCCTACAATGCAGATGCTCACTTCTGAGCATATTCCCTTGCATACATTTAAAACAAATAATTTTATTAAATAAATCCCCAAATCCCACTGTAAATCTGAAATTACTTAATTTCATTTTCAACATAGGAAAAGTATTTCCGAAATCTGTTATCCAATACTGTGTCTGTCTTTAAGCCTAAAAGGTAATAATTTAACCACTAAACAGCAATATAATTAAAATTATACAGGGAAAACAGTTTAACTATACATAAATGAATTGAGAACAGAACATAAGACAAATGTGAAACTTGTGATTTTTGTGCATTTTTCTGAAGTTCTTAAAGCAGCTCTGACTTGTTATCTTTCACATAACTATTAGCACATATGTTCATGATGGGCAACAAGCCTGACTTGGCAGTACTGGGAAACATATGACTGAATACCTTACTTATGTTGGATGATTTATATAAATAATTTTCAGAATAAGCAAGCAACAACTAAGAAGTTACCTTAATGCACATTCAAATAAAACACAGTAAATGCATTTTAGTTAACAACTGAAACAAGACTGAATTCACTGTAAACTCAACAGAAAGAATTTCAGGTAGTGTACATAACTGAGTATAAGTTATGCCTATGTGCAACTACACATCTACATCCCAATCTTCAAGAACATTTTCTCACATGCTTATCTTCAAACACAAGACGTTAATACATGTTTGCACGTGCAAATTTGAGGGGTCACCGATACTTAAATTTAAACCTTATGTTTTTCTATCTACCTTTTCTAAAATTTATCAAATGCAAGTTTTGCAGTTTTAAAGTAAACATTTTCATTATTGCAGCTTACGTAAACTGAGGCACTGCTTTCTTAAAAAAAATTAATCTAAATTCTGAATTTCAGACTATTATTATCGAGGTTTGCAAAGGTAACTGCCCTTGAAGAAGGATACAATACAACAAAGATTCTTCCCCTAAGTGCATTTGGTAGCTTCCTGAGAAAAATACATGTTACACTTTCTATTTGTGGTGTTTGTCAGATAGTCCTTTCTTTTTTTTTTTTTCCTTAGGAACATAAGTAACAGTTGGTAAATAAAAATATAAAAATGCAAACAAAAAAATCAGCAAAGGTGACCCAAGAAGGGATAGTACTTGAAATTATTTCTATGCGTGGAGAGGGAGAGAGTGAAATTTAAATTTAGAGTTGTTAATAAGCCTATGCTCATCTCTGTGAAAGCACGGAAATTTTCCAATCCAAAGGGCTTTTCTTTTGTTAATAACTTGAAAATAAAGTGTTCAGTATTCATATCTTCCATGCACTTCTAATTAATAACAGTAAATTCTTTGCTATTATAATAAACAGAAAAAGCCATTAAGCATCAGCATTTCATTTGCTGTGAATTCAAGAACAAATTGAAACTGGCTACCCTAGACACCACTTAACTCCTGGCAAATACTGATGTTTTTAAATGCAACCACCACAACAAATCCAAAAGAGACTTAAATCGCTAATCATGATTTCAGACTTGACTTCTTAAGTGGGGGGGGTAGGGTGGGGGTGGTGGTTTTTTTGGTTGGTTGGTTGTTTTTTTAAACGTGGACAGGCCAAAGGGGAAAAAAAAAGAAAAGGAAAAAAAAAACCACTCCAAGATTTTTACAATGTTATATTTTTACAAATATAACTTTGGTGAGATTGCTAAGATTTAGTCTCTGATCTCTTTTTGGGGCACAAGTTCCCATTTACAGTTTCTATTTGTATAAAATGTATAAAACAAAGTAATTCCTACATGAGGGATAATTTTAAAGTATGAATACATTTTAATATTAAATCCAATTTTTAATTTGCCACATTTTTATTTCCAACTTTAGCACTGTATATCAAACATTACTGAAATCTGTTAAACATGCTGTTGAAATATCTTACTAAGTTTTTCAAACATACTCTCTCTCTCCCCGCAGCACAAAACTACTTCAGAACCAGAGGCACTGACTATCTGCCTAAAAGGGGATCAATTACTGGAAATCTTTCCTTGAGTATCTTATTCACATTTTTAATGCAGGCTGCAAACATTTCCCCCACAGTATCACAACAGGAATGTAAGAATACATTAAAAAGTCTCCCCAGCAAAAAAGAAAAACACTCACTCAAGAAAAAAAGTTTAGAAATGCTAAAAGCAAACACCACATTTTTAAATAAGGAAGCACAGAAGTCCTAGAAAAGCATGAAAGCTTAACAAGAAACTGAGTGCTTCTTTCTGGTTTGGGTAATCTTACTTTTTCTAACTTGCCTAACTCATGAAATGGAGCTCTCCAGTTAAAATACTATCACCATTACTGAACAAAATACTTAACAAGGCTGGCTGAGTAACAACTCTGATGGGAGCATGCTGAAAATTCAGAAGAGTGAACTCACTCACAACAAGCAGGTTTACAACTTACCTGCTAATACCTTGACCCTACATATAATCTGAGAACTTGCAAATGTTAAAGCATGTACATAATCCCATTTAAATCATTGTTAACTACAAATTTCCTTACACTTAATATGCCTGAAGAGTTTGCCAAATCTAAGCCTTAATGACCATACCATCTTTAGAAAATATACACAGTACTAGAGTTCATTCAGTTATTCAGCCTGATAGAATGGAGGAATCTACTAAAATTTCATCATGCTGCAGTTTACTTTTTTCTTTCTACTGTGTTCCTAAGCTCAGAGACTTCACAATATGCACAAACTGCCTTTCCTGAGGAAAATGGAAAAATAACAGAAATAGGCAGATACAAGGCGAGTATGCAAAATCTACACAGATCAGAAAGCAAGAGTATCCCACATTAGTTACTGTTGCCAGGCTTCCAGTCTTTTGATCTAAACCATACTCTCTCTCTTCCTAAGCATGTAATAGACAAATTCAAATTATTTCCTATTTGATGGGTACCACAGTGTAATCTGACACCACAGGGCAACGTAACAATTTCCAGCTGACATGAACTCTGTGAGCTCTTCACAAGTTCTACAGGTACACACAAGGTCGAGGCTGCTCTAAGTTCATTTTTCTATTAGGTCAACAGAATCCAAACTTCTTTAAGGCTAATGAAAGCCAAAGAAACAACAAAAGCTTCAACTAGAAATAAACATAGGTTACTTACTTGCAGTACTCATGACATTTCTTCCCAAAGTATTAGTATTGTTATCACTGCTACTTCGGCTTAAATTCATGTTGTTTGTGGCATTGGTACGTGCTATGTTTGCCACTCTTCGTACAAAGGACTCCAGGCTGGAAGTTTCTCGAGAGGATAAGTTAGGAACGCTTGCGCTGGAGCTCATTGGTGCCCCAGCAGCCAACAAAGAACTGACTGAGAGTCTGTTACTTGCTGAAGAGCTTAGAGGTCGTTGGGAAGCTGCTTCTTTATTAGTCAGTTCGGAGACTGAACTCACATCAGGAGAGCTTACACTAACAATTCCCATGGAGATAGCACTGGACTCCCCAGGAGTACGTATTGAGTTATCAGGACCTAACTTCCTCTCTGCATTTTCATTTCCCATGTCCGCTGTTAAGGTGCTGGTGCTTGCACTGGAAGATGACCCTACTTCGGCCTGAGGCACGCTATCAGCGGAAGACAGAACAACAATTGGTTCATGGACGTCAGTGCCTGAAACTATATTTTGCTCCATTACACTTTCTGATCTCCGCTCCATTTTGGTCGAACCCAAGCTGATGTCGCTGCTACTGGCCACGCTACACACAGAACTGCTGCTTCCTTTTCTACTTGAGGAGCCTGCAGCAGCAGTCGTCTTGTCTGGACAGTTGTTTTTCACCAAGCTGCTCCATGACTGCGTTGTGCCTGAAACAGTGGATGAAACAGGTTTGGGTGATGCCGCTGAATCAGGGTCGTACCCTGGTGCAAGCTTGAGGTCAAACTTTCCTTCTGCGCCCATACGGTAAGAGTTAGAGCCACCAGCATCCCAGGTGACATCAATCCAGCCTGGAAAGGGACAGGAGTTTGTGAGATCCAGCAGAAAGCAGACAGGAGCGTGTCAGACAGTAGCTCCACAATGTGGGATCAGCTTCTCATAAAGGTTGCATGTCTGAATTAATAAAGTCACTAAATAACCCTTAATGCCAATTAAAAAGGAAGTGTTTAAATCTAAATGATTTGGTATTTTAAAATATTGTTAACATTGAGGCAACAACAATGATCAGCCTCTATCTTCAGGGTCCCAGAATCCAGCCAAAAGTAAAGTTTCCTTCAGGAAGGAACCTGACCTACTAGGATCTCTCAACATTTTATTATTAGGTTCTCTAATAACAGAAATTTATATTAAAATGTATCATCATAACTTTATTAATATCTGTCAAGGAATTATAATTCTTGCAAGGACATTCTATAATGTTTTTCTTTGTTGGATGCTTGTCGATAAGCATATTTACCTGACAGAAGACATTTTATGAAACTGATTAGTTTGGGATTTCTTATTCTTGCTCTATAAAGTGAAAGAATTAATTTACTGATACTCAGCTTTTTAGTTCAATAATTTACAAAGACTCAAACATTTCTTATTCATAGGAAACGTCTTACAGCAGTCAGGTAAGGACTACTTCAAGTAAGAGTTCAGGATTGCAAAAAGAATACATTTCATAGAATGAAACTTTATACTGGGACCAAAACAACACTGAAAAGAGATGCTACTATTCAATTCCTTTATTAAATGATTATTTAGAGTACTGGTATTTTTTAAAGAATTAAATGCAATAAATCTGCAATAATGAGGGTAACATGCAAAATTTAGCTAACTAGAACAGAAAGAGGGGCAAAACAATTTATTTTTGCTTGTCTGAGTATGTACCACAATCTCAGTCTCACCTAAAAAACTTCCTTCTGGTATTGCTTATGGTATGTTAACCGTAACAAAACTTCGTATCACTGTTTTAATTGATACACATTTTCTTTAAAAATAAAATATCTAAAGCTCAGTCATCTTCTGTAACCTCAGACAGAAATTCAAAACAAGATGTCAGGTCCAGATGTACACACATTTTTCTTTAATAAAATAGAAGAGAGCTGATTTGAAGTAAAATATTCTTTTTAGTACTGTCAGGTGCACTTTTACCTTATAACTATCCAAAAGTCATCACTTCTAGACCAAAACAGAAGATCACAGGCAATTTTCTATTTAGAAATATCACTCTGGAGGAAGAGTATTTTAAAACGGGCAAAGTTTTCAGATATGATAAGCAGACATCTCATCCCACATGAGGAGGTTTAGATCCCATTATTCTTGTACAATTTTATTCCATCTTCAAGAGCTATATCTGAGTAGCTTCATGTCACTAAACCTTTTAATGGTAAAGTTGTGAAGCAAGTCTGATTTTTTTTCCTTTCTACAGTTTATTTGCCTTTCTTATCATATTAAAAAAAAAAAAAAGGAAGTTCCATACTGTAGTTAGACAGTATCATTTTTCCCCTTTATGAATATCTGAACAGGCTATTTAGTAAAAGCATAATTAAAAAACTGTTCTTGTTTTATATAGTTCCTTCTGCTAAAATATTAATTACAAACAGTTTTAAATCTGCACAATTTTTTAATACACATTATGTACTTGGAGTCTTATTGTTCCATCATTACAGGCCTAAAACAGCTCAAGATTTGTCTAAACTGGTCAATAATGACAAAAAAGTCAATGGGATACTATTTTCAAAATTCTGTTTGAAAGGCAACTGTGGCAGGAATAAGAGTCTGCTGATACACGTTTCACATTGTTCGGTATCACCATTTCATAAATGAACCTTAATTTCACCTATACTTAAATGGGAAAGTTTTACTGGAACATCGGAACAAAAACTCTAATTTAGTAGAATACTACTCACCAATAATACCTAAAGTCTTCAAAGTGAGAATGTAGCTATGGATACTGTTGCATCTGATAAGAACAACATACAGATGACGGAAGAATTCCCTACAAGCTATACTGAATGGCTTAAAAAAAGACTGAAAGTTTCAAAACATTTAAAGACATTGTACTTTGGACACTTCTCCATGTTTGAGAGCTGACAACTCAAACTAGAATAAATTTTAACATCTGGGTAAGAATGAGCCTAAGAGTGGCTGAAGATGCTTCAGAAACAAGGCAAGTCTTATATACCCCAAAATAAGGGGAGAGAGGGGAAAAAGGTGGAAAGCACGTTCAGCTGACAAGATCATCACCTCTTCAATATCTTAGCTTCCTGACTTCCCTGGCTGTTGCAGGTTTTTATTTTTCTCCATCAGTTAATTACTTTTCATGCTCTTAATTAAAAAAATAACAGCTTGATCCCAATGAAGCTAGCAAGGTAGAAAAGGTACAGGATACAACAGAAGTCAAGAAAAATATTGCAAATGCTAAGCTAGAAGAAACGAAGAAAGTAATTATAGATTTTGCAGGCCCAAAGCTTAATTAATCAGTTTGAATCAATCACCTTCATATACTTTTTCTTCTTTGTAACAGATGTCTAAAGAACAATTTGGTATTTTAATTAAGCAAAGCTCTAGAAAAGTTTCATTTACAGCAAGAATTTTTTTCATGCATTAAAATGGAATTGCACAAATGGACCACAACAGTTGCGGTATTTGAGTTCCTTCTCCCCAAAATATTTAAAATTTTATCAACTTCTTCAAGACACTACAAAGGAAATACTTTAATGCTACCCATTCCACATGAATTAATCATGCTACAGACATTTACAAATTCATGCTCACCGTTATGCAATTCTCCTGTAACAGTGCCTTCACCCTGTGGGCTTCCATCCTGGTCTCTCCATTTCCAATCAATTCCTCTGATTACACGAGCTCCTGGAACCATATATTTCAACACCTGAGAACGGACCAAACGTCGCTGCCTTCGCAGATTTGCTTCAGCTTCTTTAGCAGCTTTTCCTACAAGAAAAGTAAATTGAAATGAAAAGACTTAAAAGTACTGAATGGGGAATAATTTTGAGCTTAAGTTTCTAAGCAAGTTCCAATGCAAAAGTTAACCTGCTTTTTCACACTGATTTTTATATTGTATGTTCACATCGGATGTACACATTCTTTTTCTTACCCAGCTGATCTTCACATACTCCATTCACAGTGCCATAAAGTTCAAATCCAGACAGGGAGAGGTAGTGTGTTTGCCCACTGGCATTCTTTCCCATCTGTTTTATTCTAACATGTCTCCAACCTTGTTTCTCATCTTTTGGAGGATCTAAAGGCCATGTTGCTGTAGACCTTTAAATTTATTAGAAAGGGGGTGTGGGTGCGGGACCAAAAAAAAAAGAAAAAAAAAGGCAAAACCAAAAAACCTTAGTACCAAAGCAAACAAAACCATAATGCTGATCATGTATGGATAAAATCTGAAAACTGCCAAGAACACAAGATACATGAAACCTATTAAAATTAGGGACAAACTCTGGATGAGTGCTGGTGATACTATTTTCTAAAAATATCAAACACAAAATTTGCAACGATGGAAAAGCACAAATGCCATTATGTGAACCATACAGAGAACTTATGAATCACTTATTTTCCAGCCCATCCTTGATAATTTAGATCACCTACCATTTCTTTATATAGTTACGTTATTACACCTACAGCACACATTAAATTAGTCTACAGACAAGTATGTTTTTAACTGAGCTCAGTTTTTATAAAAAGTGGTAAAATACACTAACATACCCTGGTTCGTTGAGACTACAGTCATCAACATGAGTATACAAAGTAGTCCAGTTCTGTCCGTCCTTAGATACCTGGAAAACCCAATTTCTGAGAGCAGATCGTCCATAACCTCGAGCATGGCGTAATGTGTAAGCTGACGGTATAACCCAAAGGCCAAGATCTATGGCAAACCAAGCATTCTTATCATCATTAGTATGACAATTGAGAGCTGAACTGTCACGGCTTAGGATGTCTTCTAAACGGCCATAAGGCAGATTTCTTCCTTCTGAGGATGTAACCACTACTAACCCATAGGCTGCTGGATTTACCCACTCATATGCAGTTCTATATTAAAAAGAGAAATGTACTGTTCAATTATTACTTACATTAAAAACAAGTATCAGTAACATTTGACATCTACTGTAAATTGTATGTTACAGCTGAGTTTATTACAAACCAAAATGATTAATATAACTTTAGATAATTAGATAACTTTAGAGATGTTCCAAACATCCGTTTACTACAGTGGTTAAAAAAAAAACAAAACAAAAACAAAAACCACACCACAAAAAACCCAAAACAAAAAAAACCACCAAACCCAACCCAAACAAAACCACAGCAAACAAAAACAAAGACCCAAACTTCCCCACCCCTTCATTTCTTAGGTAAGCATACAAACAAATTCTCAACACAACAGAGATTCGTATTTTTCTATTATTTAAGTAAAGCAAAAAGAAATGTAATTATGTTGATCAACAGTAAAAGCAAAGATACCTCCCACTCCTAAAAAAATTATAACAGATATAATTTTATCATGAATCCTCTCTCCCCACCCCACGGATCACAGTTTATTGTGTCTGACTTCAAAATATTTAGCTTTGAAGAAACTCACTTTGCATTTGTCCCAATCCAGTAAATAATTCCATTTTCATCAAAATCATGTTGATGCCTGAACACAAACGTTTGGCCTTCACGTAGCTTTCGTACAAAAACAAATGAAGCCCTATCAAAGTCGTACCACTGCTTTGCTACCTACATAGGAATGAAAAGAAATCAAATATTAGACATGCAGAATGCAACCATTCCTTGTGAACTCTGTGTGTGGTATGTTGCTCACCATTTTCAGGAGATACTGTTCTAGAGATTCAACTGTTGCCAACGGCTCCATCTTTAGCATTCTACCAGTTCGGTCTATTAAAGATGTCTCCCCTGAGGCACGTTCCAAACGAAACCTCAAGCGCCTTGTTAATATCTGAAAGAGTAGCTAAACATTAATATAAGCTTTTCTGGTTACATTTTGTAATTTTAAGAAAAGCAATATATTTCACTACAACAGTTTTAGTGGTGTATCAAGTATTTTTATCGCGCAACTTAAGCAAACTATATTCTAATGTAATGTTTTAAAAAGTAATTCCCTAGTACTCCATTTTTTCAATTAACCAAACAATTTTTTAATATGACAGTCAACGTATAAGTCAATTACACATTCAAGCTAATATTTTCTCACTTTTCATGTGTTTTCGTAGCTTTTATTCACAAATCTTGCAGACTAGCAACTACAATAATACAAAAACTGAAAATGCTTTTTCAAAATATTCAATAGCAGCAGTGTTTTTACAACTTTCTGCAACTATTTTCTAATAATTTAATGTCAAAACAGAAATATTCACACTTCACTGCCATCTTGCAAAATCCTGAAGAGTGCTTTCAAATAGAAAAAATTAAGACTCCACACAAACTGGACAAAAACAAGTAATATTTTTAGGCAAATTGCAGCTTTCCTTTATAAGAAGCTGCTGATCTTGTGGGTGTATTGTATTACCAAACGAGCACACAGCCCTAGAAGGGACCCTTTTAACTATTACAGCCCATCTCTAGTCGTCTTATAATTGCCTTCCACAAAATGCTCATTCAAGTAAGTAAGCACACTTACTAGGGGGCCTATTCCCATATAAAGAGAACAATACTTGAAGACAAAAGAAAGAACAAACACATTATCTCTTCAATCAAAATTTACTTTCACTTCACAGTGTAAAAGTGACAGTAGAGGAACACTCAAACATTTAGGTTAAGTGTTAAGAGGAAATAAACGTCAAAAAGTTTGTTGTTCTTTACCTAATTCTATCCACCTTTACAAGAATATGTTTCATACAGACTTAATGCATGTAACTTTTCCTGACATTCACATATAACATTCAATTGTGTATCACTCAGTCTGATATATTGTTATTACTGTACATTTACCTGAAGATTATACGTAGAACCTGGTGTATCATACAAGTGGAGAGGTAGACGTTCAATAGATTCTAACACTGCTATCAATTTCCGTATTAATGCAACTGCCGGACGACTGTGAAAGTGAACAGTTACTATGTTACCACACAACAAAGAGAAAATAAATTCTACAGTATCTCAGAGAATAGTACCCAGCTGTAAAAAATATCTCTGCATACTATTTCTAATTATATCACCTGTTCTAGTGACATGGTCACAGCACAGTAAGAAAAATATTAATCTGCACAGTGAGAAACAAAAGTCACCTTTATATTTGTCAACAGATGTACATTCAGTATAGTTGACTCTTACAGATAAGTAATTCAGTAAAATTTAATTGCTACTTCAATAGCAGATGTTGTCTTTTAAGAACAATTTTCTGTTCCAGAGAAAGACAAATTGAAATGGAAAGAACAGTTCCTTTGTCTTTAAATTATTTTAAACATACCATACTGCTTCACAGATGCAAAGGTTTTTTTGGTTTGGTTTTGTTTTTACCTTTCATCGTCTTCATTTTCACTGAATGCTGTTTTGAAAACGTTTATTCTCTCTACCAGTTGACTACAGTCTTGTTTCACATCTAAATCTACATTCTAAGAGAAAAAAAAAAAAACAATATACGTTACTTCTAATACAAAGCAATATATTCATTCTTCATACCGGCAATAATATCTGTTTAGTCTCACTGAATTCCCTATTTAAAACCTGTATGTGAAAAGCTAAATGATATCAGCCACTAGAACTGACCATTGTTGATTTAAAGAGTTTTTTAATGGCTTATTTGAACTAAAGTCATCTATTGTGATAGCATATATTCAATGGGTAGACCACTAACTGGAGCAAGTCTGCCTGATTTTCACCAAGATGGGAAAAAGCCACATTTATAATAGAATTTTTAAATTAAGGCACATGCCTATGTTTCGGGTTTTTGTTTTTTGTTTTGTTTTTTTTTTTTTTTAAGAAAGTTTTTCTTCAGAGACTTATGTTCTATAAACTCACATTATTTAAAACTGTAAGCAATGATTGAACTAAGCCACTACTGCACATTTCATATGGAGAAATAGTATTCTCATCCTTCAACAGTACAATTAAGTTTTCCAGAGCAGTCTTCATTAAATCTCTCCAAGTATTTTCTCCCTCAATACACTGGAAGACAAAAAGACAATTATGGTGAAACAAAGTAACAGTTTTTCCACTTGCTTCATTTGAAAAATAATGTCCCAGTAAAGGACGTAACTAGGAATTACATGCATTAAAAAAACCCCCATGTTTCAGACAGACATATCGCGACTTTCCTTTACATCATGACAGACTAGTCTGAACATTATCATATGATTTCCACTGACATCACACATTATAAATTAAAGGAGGTACACTTACCTGTCTGTTTGTATGAAGTTCCCATGCAGATTCTAGCTGTGTTGCTATGTTCCTCAGTGTTACAACTACTCCTCGAGGCATGCTTTCAACAGCTTTAAAATGATCATCATATAAATCTCTGGCCATAGTGCGTACCTGCAAATGGATTTCGATAATCAGAAGTCATACCTTACTGTAACGAGACTATTATCATTCGCCAAGATACTAGAAACTTGGTCATCTTTCTTAAAGAAATCCATGACAGACACAAACAAATAGGGAAGAACCAAAACCTATCATACATCATGAAACACAAAAGTTGTGAAAGGATAAAAGTACAGGAGAAATAAATAGGAAAGTACAGAAGCTTACTGAAACTTACAGAAAATAAGCTTACCATCATGTATTAAATTACAGCACAAAGGTAGGAGAAAATACAGGACTCTCAATCTGTAAATCTGTTTCTTTAGAACTGTATCACGGATCTGGTAGTATCTTTAGAGGTAAGATTAAGGGAGTTTTGTATGGTTCCTGAATGCCCTATTCACATTCCTTAAATTCATAGAAAAAGTCCTTATGTGCCCTTATACTAAGAATTACTTTTTCTACAAAGTATGGATCATACAAGATACAGATTTGATAAAATAAGTCTTGTTTAACAACATTTTGCTTATAAGAAATTTCCCCAAAAATATTTCCTTTTCATTATCATCACGTGTCCTACAACAATATGTTTCACAAGCTTTGGAGCTACATAGTGCAATCTCAGGTATGACAGAGCACTGCCTTCCTTTTATCATTCCACCTATCCTCATTCACACAGTATCTTAATTTTCAACTTAGTGTCACGTTTCCTCAGATATAAGTGTCCTTACATGCTGCAGATATTTGGTACAGAACATATTAGCTGCACTGTTAGAAACTGCAAGAGAGGTCAAGACTGAAGATTAGCTTGAGTCCTTGTCATCAGCTGGCCACGGAATGTACTGTTATTTTGTGTTTCTGTAAAAAGCTTAATACTTGATTTCTTAGTTCCTCTTTTCTTCCCCTCAGTTTGAGAAGAGAAATAAGAATTTTAGAGAAGTCTAAAATGAGGGTGTTTACACATATTGCTTCACTACCACAACTCTTGCAATACAGACTGTTCACTTCCATCCCGCTATCTGTCACAATATCCAGTCTAAAATTAGAATCAGAATGTAGTGAATAGAAGTAACACATGCCTCTGATACAACTGTAGTATTGATCATAACATCTTTTCTTTTTGCATAAGAAAGAAAAACCTACAGAATTATACAAATGTATGTCAGGAGGATTGGATTTCCTTACATTTTTAACAGAAAATTTGTTTTCCTCTAGAAGAGCACAGAGTTTACTAAGACTGCTGGATAAAAGCACATGCAGAAATGCTTTGCTCTGAGTGAAGTTTTCCCCTTCAAGCTTAGCATAAAATTGTGTCTCGTTGAAATCAGAGAAGATTTTAATCCTCTAAGAGGAAACTACAACTCCATAAATACGTTATAAAACAAACTCAATTAAATTCTAAGTATAAAATTCACAGATGCCCACCAACCTTTTGCTTTGTCTTTTCCAGTTTAGATTTCAGCTTTCTGCCTCTTTTGCCTGTCCAGCCAGTCACAAATTCCGACCCTGCAACATATTTTTAGAAAAGTCACAATTTCTCACAGGTATGAAAGGCAAGCAAACAGAAAAACTACCTCATATACACTTGCTCCTACCTGCACATAACACATACCTACATACTTACCCAAAGAGGTTTCAGCTGTAAACGAATGCTTTGTTCCTCTGTTAGATTCAAACACAAAGCCTGGCAGATCTTCTTTCAGTATTGTAGCTTGCTGACCATCGGAATTGTGAATAGCAATTTCTCCTTCTTTTAAACAGGTGAGTGACCAGTTTCCCACAGTAAGTTTAGTTGGCCCCGGTGCCGATAAAATTGGCTGGCTTGTGGTAGATGGTTTTACTTGGCTTCGAGCTCTTTGCAACTTCTCAAGGAACTCACTCCTACTTTCTATTTAAAAAGAAACAAACTTTTTTTTTCCCAACAATTGATTCCACCATCACATCTCAAACTTCTTTTTTTTTCAAGAGCAAAACAACTGAGTATATTCAATGCAAAATTAAGTTTGAAATTAAGGGTCTTAAAGTGTTCTAAATTTCTTCCCAGTATATTTCTGTACTTCAACCGTTATTTATTCCATGATCGCATCAAAGAGGACAATGCAACTTTCTGAATGGTGCTATTGACAGGTGTATTAATTCATCTGTACAGTTATAATAGGAAGATCAAAGAAATCCATGATAAACTTTTAGTCTTGCAAAAATAATTTATCTCATTATAGCCAGCATGAACTATTTTCAAAAGTGAGTTTTTAGAAATAGGAAATTAAATGAATCCTCCAACAGGAAAACAGCACTCAATTTCACAGCTTAAAGCAAGAGAAGAGATGTTGAAGCCATATAAAAAAACAGAAAAAAGTTCACAAAACTTTGAATCTGACTATCAACATGTGCTAAAAGTAAATTTGAGCTAATAGCTATTTGCCCAGATTAAGTGTCAAAGGCACCCCAAAAAAATGTTTTATAAGCTATACTAAAACTTTTATTTATCTCCTTTGTAGAATCTCTACATTCACCTCAGAGAAGGTAAGAAAGCCATAATTACATTACTTAATACAGTGACATTATGCTAATTCAAGTCATAATGCAAATATTCCTATTCCTTTTTTAGTAATTACAGAAATTTTAAGGACCTCTATATCTCTGAGAAAAACATGAAATTAAAAAAAAAATCTAATGGCACCACATGAGACTTGATTAAAAGCTAATATTTATATGGAGATCTTTAACAGATGACAAACAGGATCATATCCTACTTTTTGGATATGTAGGTAATCTAGCCTGAAATTATTCTAAACAACTATGTCAGTTTTAATTAAATTATATTTTGATATTGTAGTAATTAAAAGGCTGTACACTATATTTCAAATGTTAATTAGCATAATTCCAGAAAATTTGATGAGCTCATTTAAATTTTTTTAAATTAAAAATTTTAAAAATAAAAATTCCATATAAAATAAAAATGCAATAACCTCATTAACGTAAAGATTACATCTCAACTTCAAAGTTAACAAGTATCCTCATATTTCAGCATACTGTTTTGATAAATACAACTTTTGTAGTCCATGCACTTGCCAAATTGCTGTTTTCCTTTTGCTGCAATGACTTATGCTCTAGGTTTTTTAAATTTGCCATTTTTATTGTTGTATAATAAAAAAATAAATAATCTCTATGCAAAGATAAATATGCACTCTTGAGACATAACATTCTTTATTGCTTAAAATTCATAGCATCCAGAGAGAAGGTTTATAAAAAGAATTTTGAAGTTTCATATGCAAAATTAAAATTCTGTTACTGAAACCTTTCCAAATTTCCATAATTATATTTTAACAAATTTATTATATAGCATGTCACACTGAAAGTGCAATGATTATACATGGTTGGGAATTCTGAAACTCACTTAAGGCTTCAGAATTACCATTAAATTTCAGTTTTTGCATTGAACTTTTATTTTTTTAATTTTTTCTAAAAATTAAAAAAACCCCAAGTATTAAGCTAATGTGGAGAGGGGTGAGTACAGACCTTCCAAAAATGTTCATAGTATATATATTTCCCCCTCCTGCCCCAACTTTCATCAAGTGAAACACACTAACAAATTCCATTACTCAACCCTCTGTGTTCTTGCCAGTTGTGAAGTTACTAAACAGTATACCATGAGATTAATCAGTAATGATTTAGGACAGCAGAACATATAGTATAGTTCAGGACTTAAAGATACTATTCTGAGTCTATACTGTACTGTAGTAATTTTAGTTAAACTTAACAAATACTAGTTTCTTATCGCTTAAGTAAGAGAGGCTGCTGCACACGCTTAGAGCTAACGGTTAAAGGTCAAGCAAATTACACTGCAATGTCAGCACTCTTAGTAGATGTCTATTTGACAAAAAGCTGCAAGAAGCTTCATTTAATCCTAGTTTAGCTCCTTCCCTTCCATAATATCCATGCTAGGTATCTTGTTCAAAAACTTGGGATTTATTAAATCTTTTTTAAAAGACTGATACAAAGAGACACATCTTCTTAAATTCTCAATCTGACTTCTTTTAAGTTCTCTTCACTCTAAATTCATCTGAGCTGTCCCCATTCCACTCATCTTGCACAGGAATAAGAAAGTCTTATCCCTACACCCACATCATTTGGAAGGAAGAAAGCAGAATTGGCATCCAGGGGCTATGAGGATTTAAGAAATTAACCTCACTGATCTTCTTAAAATTGTATCATATGATAAACAAGTATCTCAACACAGAAAATATTTACTTTTTAAGGTATTAGTCTTGTTAAAAAGAATGCAAAGATACATTTTCTGACCACCAAAAAAAATATCTAGAAATGGCTTCCAGCTGTGTTATAATCTAGAAACACACTATATCACATTTTGCCTTCATGCCCCAAAATTGATTAATAAAGTCATTCGCATTTCATTTCTACCCTGAATCATAATATGTTCTGTTATTTCACTCAATGGCTTGTTGAAAACATAATAATATTGCAAAGCATTTTATGTCTGCTGGTTCATAAATGCATGAACTGTTGCAAAAAAGATGAAACCATAAAGGAGGGTTGTTTCTGCATCCAGAACAAGTTGTGTATTCTGTACAGAAAATCAAAACCACCTGTGCATTGCCAGTGCATAAGGTCTGTTCCCTTATCCTCTCTCCAACAAACAATTAAGACACTGTAATTTGTTTCCCAGTCTCAATGAGAAACCTTCCATTACTTTGTCTTCAAACACATGCAATTTCATTCTGCTAGCTGGAAGCAAACAACAAATGGCCATTTCAACCTGCTTTTCCTGGGATGGCCACCACAAAGTGCTTTTAATGACTGGGGTGAAAAAATTAAGTATGCATGGAGAAGAATCAAAACAAAACGAAGTCAATACACTTTTACTGGCAATATGTTTACTTAACACAATTCGCCAAGGAAGTAAAGTTATGGTCACATGCTATCTGATAAAAAAACACCACAATTAACTGACCACCTTCCACCTGTTTACATCCTTTACTATTTAGTAAGCCAATTCCTGCAAAACAAAATAGCTCCAATCAAATTATATACACAACTATAACAGTCATGAAACTTAACTTGGACTTGAATTGTAAAGAGACTACCTGAACTATCGGATCCTCCTTCAGGGCTCCCACTGGAATACATTGTGGCCAGTTTTCCATCCAAGATAAATCTGAACCATCCATTACTACCATTAGATAGCTCCAGGGCTGCAGCATCACTCCAGATGTAGAGGCAGTCCCTTCCCCTAATGATTGACCAGTCTCTCCAGTGGTATGGTTTACCCTGTTGCAGTTCTTTAGCATCCTCCTGTGGTTCGTCCTCCTGCAATAAAATTGTATTAAAACAAAAACCCAACCTGTTAAAAAACCTCAAAACCAATAAAAAACAACACACAACACACAGACATTTTAAAAAGGCTTGAGAAGAAAAAGAATTACTCAAACCAAAAGTATAGGAACTATATTTCTTCTGTCTGTAAAATGTATCTTTAGAAGTATTCTTTAATAGAGAACGATACTGTTAAGAAGTTTCCTTTCAGATACAGATTTATCTACTCAACAATAACAACAGCCTACTGACTGGGACATCCACCTCTGTTCAAAACTTGTATTGTGAGAAAAGAATCACAAAATGGTTGAGGTTGAAAGGGACCTCTGGAGGCCACCTAGTACAAACCCCTGCTCAGATAGGACCACCCAGAACCAGTTGTCCAGGACCATGTTCAGACAGGTTTTTAATGTTTAAACACTAAAAAAACTTAACACTAAAGAAAAAAAAAACCCAACCCCAAAACAAAACAAAAAAACCCCCAACAACCAAAAAACCCCCAAACAACCCAAAACCCACACTAAAAAAAGCTTACCTATACACTTAAGGCTTAACTATATAAATCTTAACTGAATGGATAATAGAAGTGGTCTGTTGTCCATTCAGTTCATCTGATGGGTCAGTAACATGACTGTTGGAAATTGGTAAATAACTTCAATATGCACTTAAGGTTTTCATTATGTAGAAAATTATTTTCTTACTTATATTTTTAATATATTCCATAACAATGTTTAAAACATCTGCAATTATTTGATGCATGTACATTGAAAGAGATGCACTCTGTTCAGAAAGGATTCATTTCGTTTCATTTCCAAAACACCAGACAAAAACAAGTGTCAATCAACTTGACCACAACTAAGTATGAATAGGAAAATTCAGCAGATAATAATATTCTAACAGAAAATGAAGTTACAGAAAACAACAACAAAAACAATTAAAACAAGTGGTGCACGATAAGCATTAATTTAATAACCTAACTACCTTCCCCTAGTCATTTTCATAATAGTGAAAATTGTACTAGAAGTGTTGGTTTTACAGGAACAAATAAAGCTATCAATTCTGTACTTACTTTCTCAGGTTTAGACTCCTCTTCATTTTCATCATCAGATGACGGCCCCGCCAAAGTTGACACTTTACTAATTACACCAAGTCTAGCCAGTTGGTCTAGAAAAAGATCACCACCTTTATCCACCAAATCCCTTATGATTTGCAGGGCTAGCAAGTGTCCATCATCATCATCCTGTAATACATTGGGATGGAAAGGAAATAATAAAGGAGATCTCTTTACTTAAAAATATCTTTACATGCTGAACTTCACACGTGGTCACAGATGGATGCTATAAACACTTTAGGGTTAGTTGTTAATAAGTAGGTGGAATCAATGACCCTAACCCCCTTTTGTGCACTGGTTTCATAAAAGGACATTTTTTTTCTTCCTACCTCTTGATCAAGAACTGTAGCTGTTATCTCAACCAGTATCGTGGGCAGATTGTGGCCAGCATCAGAGTCACAAACCTCTTTCAGCAGCGCCTCAGAACAAAAATGTATCATTTTTCTAATGAGGGCAAGACTTGCTTTCCTTTAAAAAAAGATCATAGAAAAAAAAAAAGATTCTTACAAAGATAAAGCAAGCAGTAATCAAAGCAACAAAAAGGTTCAAGATAAAACTGCTTTTGCACTACATGTATGCATGCTTTCAAAATAATTTTTTTTAAATGAGTTCCAGTTCTGGTTATTGGAAGCAAAATTGGTTATCGTTAGTAAGTCCTACATTATCTCTAAGAATAATTCACCTACTGATCTTCTTTAATTCTACAGCACTATGAGTCTAACATTTTTCTTTCCTCAACCCTTCTCTAGGTAAACCTATTTACATTCTGTCTTTATACACTCTTAGTGATGGCAATTCACTTCTGCACACTTCATCTTCCTCCCAGGTATCCAGCCTTCCATTTCTGTCACACACTTCCATGTTTTGGTGAGATCCCTAGAGTTTTAAAGTCTAAAATTATTATTAGATCATGCAGCTTTCCATATTAAGAACTACAATTAATTTGGAAGCCAATCACTTCTGTATGGTTAAAGCTGAATTTTTATTTGACTGACTTTTAAAAACATGATTTACCTGATTCATAAAGAAAACTTTAAAATACAGAGAGCCAACTACTTCCTTCCACAATCTGCAACAACAGTTAATCACACATAGACTGTTAACATAGTTTCTTATTTCCTTCATTTAGAATGATCTAGTTCAAGCTTCCTATCATCAGCTCATGTAGAGTCTCTCTCCACTAGAGTCCCTTTTTATCTTGTATTTTCACCCCTCAAAATACCTATAAACACCGGGAACACAAATAAGAGATTAAGCATATGTTGTATTTGTAGTGTAAAAGGCTGAGAGGTTATGGTCAGACGCAATTTATCACAACCACTATGCCACCCACAGTACTCCTTTTTAAGTATTACATTAGATTACATTCTTTTAATTCTCTCAGTAAGAGGCATCTTCTCCAGTTGATTAACATTTAAGCTGTTAGGAAGCCTTCTAAAACAGCTTTTTCCAGTCTTTACGATTTTCCAATGAATGTATCTTGATACCACTTCATTAGTTTTCCTCTCTTAAATTAGTGCTTTCATTATAGTGGCTTACAAGCAGGTGTAACCAAATACACACTATATGCGGTCTATACAAGGTACCCTGTGAACATAGTACTCTTTCATCATGCTACTATAGTCAAGAGTATGCTTCTCTCTCCCACTTCTGACTAACTAATGGTATTTTTTCCAAGACACCGCTTCCCCAGAAAGGAAAAAAATACTACTTAAAATACTAAGTAAAAATTAGACTTGCAACACTTTTCAAACCACCACTTCTATTCAAACATAAATATTTTTACATGTCACTTGCATTACTTAAACTTTTAGGTGTTATAATTTTTACTGAAAAAAATTCCACCTTGGCTTTTTTAATAGTGTATTAAGGAATTCAAAATATGCAGGGAAATTGTCTATCATGTCTATTACCTTATTGAAGGCAACATAGTTTGTTGAAATGTTTGTGCAAACACAGGCAATAATCTTTTCAAGTATATGGGTGCCATTTCTGGATCTCCTTTGGGTTCATTACATTCTTCCTCATCCTTGTTTGCATCTTTCTTTTTCTTCTCATCTCCTTTGTTAACAGGACACATCCAGTCCCCTAGAAAATATTTTTTTCCCCCGAAAATGTTCAATGGCAAAAACCAACCAAGCAAACAAAAAAACCCTTCAAATAAACACAGGAGTTTTATTTACTAACATCTAATTACCTGAACAGGAATATGCATTCCTAAAAATATAAAATTTACACGTGCAAGACTTCTTGAAGAAAACTGTTTGATACCCAGTACCACCAAAGACCGCTCATAGGAGGAACTCAAAGTCCTTGAAGTGAACTAAATATGAACACATAACGACCTGTGGCTCCAAAAGCCTCACGAACAGGTAAAGTATAGTTCCCATGTAGAAAGAAAGGATGCCAGAGAAGCTACCAAGGCTGACATCCTCTGAACCCACAGCAAAATCCCAGTCTAGGCCCATTCCACAGCTGAAGAACAGGACCCCTGGCACGACTCATGCGCAGTCAGCAGTTTCTCTGATAATCCCCATCCCTTAAGAACATCTAAAATATTAAAAGTTTTTATATGTACTTTAAAGGTTAAGGAAAGTTAGTCACAAAATACTATTTTTTTTTTAAATGAATCTTATAGAGCAGAATTCTAAAATTGAATTACTTAACATATATAAGCATTTCTACTAGCAAGGGTATGGAATTAGAAACTGCACTCACCTGGAGACTGAAGAATAGCTACTACTTCACTGTGCCCCCTTTCGCGAGCTTTGTCTAAAGGAGTTTTCCCATCTTCATCTCTCAAATCAGGGTTTGCACCATGTCGTAAGAGAGTCTGAGAACAAATATTTTTAAATATTAAAAAACATTAAGATTCCTTCTTCCAAAGTAGTAAACATGTTTTTCATACATCTTTCCTACACTTCTCATGTTTGTAAGCAAAGTTAGAACATTACGTGCTTTTTATATCTGTAGAGCTAATATAAAACTACTTTTATTCATATTACTGCCCTATCATAACAAAAAAATTGTATTTTGATAAACACTGTAAAGAACATGTAAATATTTGACAGTGCACATGTTAAACATATTGCATCAAAGACATTTTGTACAGAACAAGGCAAAAAGTCAGTATGTAAGGCTTTTTAACAGCGTCAGTTTAAATCATACCTTTGCTACTTGAGGTCTTCCAAAACATGCTGCATAATGTAATGAGGATGACCTCTGACCTCTGTTAACATCAGCACCCCTTTCACAGAGAAATTCTACCTGTTAAACAAGAAAAAGGAAACTATTTTTCTTATCTTTCTTTACATAAACAACCAAATTTTTTAAGATTCTGTAAAACTAATTTACCATTTCCTGAGTTCCAAAAGCTGAGGCCCAGTTTAAAAGAGTTTGTCCTACATCATCCATAAAATTGACTTCAAAAGCTGAAAGATACAATTAAATGAAATAATTAAAGCTCCCAGAATTACAAATTAAATTTCATCAGTGTTCTTTAAATAAATGGTAGGTCTTAAAAAAAATTAAGCATCCTCAATAATTCTAGGGAAGCATTTATTCCCGTAATTGCAATTAAAAAAAAAAAGTAGCATAGGAATTATTACTAACAAGACCTGTTGTTGTTTAACAAAACAAGTGACCTCGTATATAAAGAATTTCAAGGTACTACCTAAGTACTTGTTACTTAGGTACCATAGATTATAAAAATAAAGTTTATTTATCTCATTCTCTTTTTCAAAGCATTTTTGCTTACCTCCTGTGTCAATAGCATCTATTAGTGCATCAGTATCCTTACTGCGGATGCAATCTATCAGCTGCCGATGAGAACGTTCCCCAGAACTATCCAGTCTTCGCAATCCTGGGATTCTGCCTGTAGATCCAGCACTGGATTTTGGCAGGGCTTTTCTCCCTTCGAACAGTAGCACCAAAAGAAGATCTACTAACCGCATGGTATCCAGTACACATCTCTCATCACCCTGCAACGCACTTTCTATAGAATCTGGAAGTTCAGATCTTAGGAGATCCTGGAAATAATTAAAAGTCTGAACAATAAAAAATATACAGGGCTTTAGAAAATACTATCAGAACTGGGTTTCATTTCCATATGAAATGTTTCCTTTTTCCCCTCTTTACAAATAACCTATGTGTATGTGCATGTATATATATAAATAAAATCTATAAATCTATATATCTATATATAAAATAGCAACACAAATCTTGCATATACTAAATTACATGAAGGGAAAAACCCTATGAGAACAAAAAGCTGTAGCATAAAAGGATTTCTTACATGTGTTACTACTGGAGAGCCTCTACACAGGGTTGACAACAGGCTTACAATAGTTGACACCTGATTACTTAATTTAGAATCTGCAGCTGTAGATGGTGCTCCAGTGCTACTCCGTCCAGGTTTGCAAGCTGAAGATGGTCCTAATGCTGTCCCACCGGCAGCTGCCATGCGCGATAACAACTCCTCAGTTAATCCATGCTTAGCTAATGGAGCTGGGTCAACTCCACGCCGTGTGAATCTGTCAGCTAATGAAGCAAAGCATCTCAGAGCTCCATCTGAAACCTAAGAAAGAAGTGCAAGAGAAAAGATGAAAAATCTGTTACTGAAGATGAGAAGATGCTAAGGGGATATTCACAAGAATACAGGACACAGAAGTCGATTTCCCCAGGTTGCCTTCAAAGTCAATGAATGGAGGAGACAGGCTTTTTAAGCGAGAAACTCCGAGTCGGAACCCAACAGTGCTCTGAACTGCTCACTGAAGGACTGTATTGTTGTTGGGGTTTTTTCCCCCCTCCTTTCTCTCTATTGATGATATACAGAAATCAAGGAGACTATTTTTCTTTGTCTAAAGTTCAGCATTGTGAGCACCTCCTTATATGAGCAAAACCCCAAACCAATCCAGAAAAACATGTTTAATAATCAAATTGCCAAATTAATATATGTTGGAAGCACATTTTAAAAACAGGTTTTAGTTACAGATATTGTTCTTACAGGAAACACAACTATTTATAATCCCCACTAGCAATCGTCTGTTCTGACAATACAGTTTGAAAAAAAACAAAAAACAAGCAAACAAACAAACAACAACAAAAAAAACACCACAAAACCAATCCATGGCTTGGTATTGAAATATGGAGTGCTTAACCTTCTGGTTGTTGTGATGTCAGAAACTGTTAAAGCAGCCTTCAAATAAGAAAACTTAAAAAAACAAAACACCAAGAAAAAGTACTATGAGGTTGTACTTCCTGACTTTCACACATATAGTGAATTTCAAATTTATTCCTCAAAGGACAATGAAGATAAAACCGCAAAGAAATATTTAAATTATCTTCTGTATTTATAGAATATAACATATTCTAATATGTTATAATTCTATATTTATAATTCATATTATGCTAATATTAGAATGATATTAATTTGATGCCTTCTATTAAAAGAAATGCTATCAAACAAGCCATTAGCTGAGGCACCAACTCAGATCTCTCAAAGTATTAAACTGACAGTGAAGTTTGATAGTTAAAAGTTGTATTTAAAGGTCTACATACTTCTCATAAGTAAAAGAATTTTTTCAATTGGACCAAGCCTAAAAATAGGACAAACTGGGAAAAGCAGATTTCACCCTTTGATAACCCAGATTGTCCACTGAGCACCTGACCCAGGGATATGCAAGTATTTTTGTGACAATAAAATACAAACTCCCAAATTCAGGTTTGTCACTAAAGAAAAAAAAAACACAACACAGTGACACTGTGGAAACAAGGCTTACTGATGATCCTCTTAACAATCCAGCAAAAAATACTGCTGACCTACTGCCCAGGAAAGGATCCAACTTCTTTTCATGTCAGTGTTGAAAAGAGAGGGAAGTTTGGCTTTTAACATCTCTCTCAACTATACTCTAAAAGTGTCTCCATCTTTCAGATCAGGAGGTCTGCATAGGCATATCAAGATGAGCTGCTTCTGACACATTTGCTTTCGTAGATGTGCAGTAGCAAGCCAGACTGGTGTCAAGAAAAAACAAAAACAAAAACCCACAAAACAAAAAACCAGAAATACCTATTCTTTACCAAACTTACTTTACTTACTTACTTAACTTACTTAACCAAACTTATTCTTTACCAAAATTACTACAGTTCTTACTCCCTAAAATGTCATCAACTTCTAGCACAGCCCATTTTCAAAATGATTGTCAGCTATCACATACCAAGGGCTTAAATACAGTTACTCATCAAAACACACAGAACAAGATTAGAGTATTAGCCAGACTTCATGAAGATAAAATCTTAAATCTCCATTAAGTTTGCAAGAACTTGAAAAACAAAGTTTCTCTTGAATAAATGCAAAGCATGTTAAACTTCTGGCATGGTCCCTGCATGCCAAGCATTCTGATTTACCAGTACTCTTTTGCACGGGATTTTTTCTGTAACTTGTAATGGTTACTACTTATGTCCTCTGGCATTTGTTCCAGTCCTTTGACAGCACGATGGATAAACAATTCTGCCAATCTTTACGTAATCTGTATATACCTTATGGATTTTTCCCAGAACAGCTCTGTCAGAAGTACACAAGAAAGGTTTAGCTTATTTAACACACCACATTAGTGGCATCAGTTTACAAAGCAAGAGAGTACTGTGGAAGGTATTTACATTTCTTCTCACAAACTGCAAGTTTAGTAGAAAGGTTAAGAAAAACAAACTTATAGATAAGCTCTTCTCGGGGCCACATTTATCTGGTCTGAACTCTTCCCTCAAGTGATGTTACTAACTGGCAGCCCACAGAAAAAGTGACCAAATCCAATATAGCGTTTAGGGGGGTGAACAACAAAACTTTACAAAGGAAGTTACTGGGCAAATCCATAATACATATCAACACTCATTGTAAATCCTGAGACTTGTTTCACACAAAACACGTTTCTCAAGGATACTGGTACGGATTTACTTATTATCATCTGGGTTACTCCAGTTTTAAACACACTTATCTTAAAGCTTAACAGCTAAAAGATTAAGTTAATTTGAACTCTCATTCAGATCTCCAACAGCCCCAGCAACTGCTTTCTTTCAAACACATTATAAATTGGGAAACAGTTAAAATGCTACAGACTTAGGGTCTAAATTTCAGGATTAGCTTGTCTGAGAGGATCAGACTTAATAAAGTTACACAATGTCTAAAAATCATGGTAGCTTGTTCCAAAATGCCTAGTGTGACAGTCCCCTGCCAACTGGGTCTTTCAAAAAGATCTAAAAATATATTTTAAAAATTTAGCTCACAGGCAAAAAGATTTAGTCTCCCCAATATGATGTGCTTAATAAACCAGATTGGGGGGGTGGGGAGGTGGGTGTAGAGAAAGGAATGAAGACAGAGGTGGGGTCAAAATGGGGACTGAGAATGGTATGGACGAGCAGCCTGGCCAGGGTACAGCACAAATTTGGCTAAATAGCTATTGCAAAGCATTAGCATGACATACACAAAAGGATCCTACTAGTACGAAGATAATTCCTCTAGGATTCATTTTCTAGATTTTACAAGAACTACTTCATCTCAAGTTAATAAAACTGCAATAAAGAAGTGGTGCTGCATCTATAATAGTACCATTTAAGCTGGCTTCCAATGTAATATTTTAGCATTGATTGTGGATGTTTTTATTGCTTCTCTTAGCTTGGCAAAAGAAAAACAAACCAAATTGATTTTTGTCTCTTATTTATGCTCAATTTAATAGTGACTGAGGTGCAGACATAGAACAAAAATTACTTCAGAAAATATTTCAAAAGGCACTGAAAAAAGTTACAGGATATTTTTCAATAAAGTTTTCAGAGGTTAAATAAGATCATATTCACACAATAGTGCTTGGAGTCAAATGCTAAGCAGTATTTTTATCCTCTTGTCATCACAACTGTAAAGGAAACTATTATAATATCCAAATATAACAACTACTATGTAAACATATAGTTGTGGAGGCTATATAAAAATACCTAGCCGTTCATTTATTAAACACAATGGAAGTTAAATTCACAGCATATTGAGCCAACTATTACATTACCTGATGGTCTTCATGTTTTAATAAACTAGACAGTGATTCCACACAGATCTCTAATGAAGAATCCTGAGGCTCCATTTTGCCACAGAGTCTGGATACTACAGCCATAGCTGAATGCAAAGTATCTTTATGAACAAGGTGTCCACTGTCACGAATGAATGTCAGAACACAATTCAACCCTCCAGCTTCAAACACAGCTCCTGACTCACGGGTACAGATTAATTCTAACACCTATGACAAAATGACATTTAGTTAGAATTAAGTACACTTAAAAAGTCAGTTATTTGTTCATATCCATCTACAGAATAGTTAACAAAACAAAACAACAGAACAAAAAACCTCTCTCTTCCTCAACACCCAGAAGGGGCCAAAGTTAGTAGTTACAGTTTTCTTCAAAAATACAGGAGCAAATACAAGAAAACCCCCCAGTAGCATGGTCATAACAGGTGTTCATGAGAGACAGCTAGGTAATAGCATCTTTTCCTGGGAGAATTAAGTCTTTGGATAACAAACAACTGAGAACTCTGAAACTTCCAAGAGTACTGTTACTCCACTACTTCAGTGATGTACTTTTGAGTAGACTAGAAATAGTAAATAGAAAATACATGCATCAAGTCTGATGCCATGGTAATCAAGGACTCAAACTATATGCTATCACATGGTCAAGAGATTTTAAGGGTCTTGTGAATTTTTCTGAAAACTTCACAAGGGTGCAGAGGAGCTCCGTCTAGCGCTACTGAAGAAACAGCAGACAATTTTTTTACAGCAGGTAATTTATCTATATCTGGAGCAATTCTTCATTCCCTGTTTAGCATAAAATTAGCCCTTAGTATACTAATCATGTAAGATAAACAGGAAAACTTTCTTCTAATACTTTTTGTTTCTTTTTCTATACTTTTTTTTTAAAGGAATCTCAGCTTTGAAGAGCACCAGACTGATAGTAAAGATAAGCAGCACCACTGACATGTACACTTTTATCATACTCTATGTTTTTGCTTCACATTTTAATAAAATAAATAGCATTAGAATATGAGGAAGCTCTTCAGAAACAGCAAATTTTCCAGCTCCTTCTTAAAAACAGAAGGTTCTTCACTACAAATACCTTCACACACTGCTCAGCCAAATCTCTGCTCGTTCTGTTGTTAAGTTCAACAACTACTAAACGATTACAAAGTGCCTTGATAGCTCCATCCACTCCCACAATCCTACGGGTGCATTCGGCTGATACATCCAGATAATACGTTATGGCACGAGCTGTTACTTCCAATACATTGTCTGGAGCACTTTCATCGAGAAAAATCTTGCACAGTGCTGGTAAAAAAGTTCGAGGAGGGCATCTGCAGGAAAAAACAAAAACAAAAACACACAACACCACATTACTAAGTTGTGCAAGTTTCTCTACATTAAGTAATCTCATACACTTTCACATTAACAGATTTATGCTTTTCATGCTGACATGATTTGCTCGATTAGTTTATAGTTGATTCAGAGCATTCATTTAGAACATTAGGATGCTGGCACCTCACACACACCCCAAAACTCAAATCAGTAATCTGAAAAGATGCTGTATTAGGGGAGGAACCCAGCAGAAAAAAAAATATTCTTGAAATTTTACCATCATACAGGGAAAAAATTTATCCTCTTGGGAAATTATTTTAGGAATTAACATCACATCACCAAACGGAATGCGTTTTTTCTTAACGGAGCTTCAAGGTTCATGATGATAAACAGCTACTTAACCATGAAATATTACGTTCAATATAAAGACTAAAGATTTTGGGTTTGCTACGCAATTTAATTCTCTAAGTGGTCCTTATTCCCTGTGTTATAAACATTCTCACTTGTCTTTTTATCCTACTTCAGCTTCCCCCCACCTCATTCTTTTTCCCTAACTACACTGAGAACTTATTTAATTCATTTAGCTTGCTTCCATTGCATTTTCTCTTCATACCCATGCCTCAGTAGCCTCTGGCTCTCCTCTTTATTGTTAGCTTCATTTCCATACGCAAGGACAGTCAAGAACATCCCCACAACTTCAAAACAAAATAAACAAGTTGCAACAGTACTTCTTCTATCCCTCTGACATAACAGGATAAAAACCAAAATGGATGGTCATAATAAAGCTTGTTACTATTACGGCAGCTGTGGTTAAGACTGATTTGGATCAAAAGTTCTAAGACATGGAGCTATACTTTAAGACAATTTATCTTCCAGGAGCATACTTATGTAGCAATAAATAACATAATGATTGTTCACTGCAGTGGTAGAAGACTTCCAAGGTGGTGGCAGGGAATTAAGTGAAAGGGATATATGCTGTGACAGTAGTCAAAATAAGTGGATCTCTCATTCCTAGATGTGGGAGATCAGACTAAATCTACAGGAGGCAAATATTGCAACTTTTTTTTTTAAACTAGGGTTTTGGTCTGTAACAGAAGGCCTAAAACTTTTCTAAATCCAAAAGAGAAAGAACAAAAATAATAGCATGCTTTTTGATCTGGAAGACAGGTGAAGTACTCGATGAATCATTCTGAAGACTAACCCAGAGGTCATTCAGTATCCCATCTGGTATGTACAGTGACTCATACAAAGGCACCAATCCTGGGACAGCAAAATGCTAATAGTTTCCTTGAAGATCTGGCCGTGCTTTATGAAGTAATTAAATGACACTGCCTGACAAATAAATATATTACTCAATCATCCTTAATGACATAAATTAATAAGTGAAGTTCTGATAAAGCTAAATCACATATCTAATACTTATATTAGTTTATCCAGCCTATACTGTCTGTTGTTCTTAAGAAATTTGCTATTTAACTCCACATCTTTCTTAAGAAGAGTTTACACAGAAACTTTGCATTTTAAAGACATTATCCACTGGAAAAAAAAAAGTTTGATATTTGTACACATTATTAGATGACTACCATACAACGACACAAGAAGCCTTTCAGTACATAAAATTTAAAGCAGTGCTACCTGTTCCAGTGTTTTGGTCTTGGATCTTTTACACTGCATTTTATGGAACACCAGACAGATCACTAAAACATTGCTATGAACAGCGTTCTTCAAACTTTACATTGCAAGAAAAAAAAATTTACCAATAAACACAAGTCTTAAAACAAAACAAAACCAAACCACACATGTATAATCAAGTGGAAGGTAAGGAGCTCCACTGCCTCCATTGGTAATATTAGCAAGTAGTAGTAAAACTTTTTTCTTAGATTTACAAAGACAGCAGCAGAAAAAAATTCTCTAGATTTTTGCAGATTTAAGCAATACTTAGCGAATCTAACATTTCCATTTTTTCTATGATTTAACAGTTTATAAAAAGACACAGCACAAATGGAACTTGGATGTAGTTTTTGAAAATGGAAATTTAAAAATTTGGAAGAAATACGTTCCTGTCCTTAAAACACCTGTCCACAAGAGCCAATTACCCAGCAGATACAGCAAAAATACAAAGTTACTAAGAGCCTATCGTTCATATTTAATTCTTTGCCAGCACACAAATGCCAGTGTGCTGTATCAGCAACACTCTTCTTATAAGAACACAGCTCACTGGCAAAAACTTAAGGGTTTGGGTTTTTTAAAAATGACTTTTTGCCAGAACCTCTAGCTACATTAGTCAGAGACCATACTTTTTCAATTAGGAGGCAAATAACAAGCTCCACTTGCTGTCAGGACATTTGTTTTCTGACTTAAAGGAATGATTTCCAGTCCTCCCATCAGGAAACCAAGTTGTATCATAAGGTTTCAGGAAGAAACTGTAGGTTGGTCATACACTTAACCTGTGGGAACTACTTGGTTCTCAAAATAAAAACATACCCAGACTTCAACTAATTTTGTAGACTATGGTAATGCACCTTTAATTCCTATAAAAGCAGCAATAATAAGATCTTCACTTGTTCTGAAAAAATAAAATTATTTATCCTTTCTGAAAATAGCAACTGACCTAATTTTAACAGGAGCTTTCACAGAAAATTCTTTCAAGCTACTTCAACCTCTGATCTCTATGTACTTGATGCTCGTTTCTTTTAACAGTTCGGGTTTGGTTTTTTGCTTTCATTTTGTTGTTTCTTTTTTTTTTTTTTAGTTTTGTTGGATATTGCTAGTGAACAGGAAGTTGAGAGCTAGACTACACCATGTAGAAGAGGCAGCAGAAACATTTTATAAAGATTTATTAAGGACAATAATGAAGACTGAAGAGAAAAAAGGAGGGGGAAAAAAAAAGGCAATGCTTAAGCTTTAATTTAAATGCTAAGGAATCAGTTCTTTTTCCCCTCCTTTTTCCTGCAGCAAATCAAGAATCAACACACATGAAATTACAAGCTCAAAAGTAAAACAGAACAAAAGACACCGGCTTTGTGACATGAACTTTTATGCACTATCCACTCCAGTACACACTAATTTACTACAAACTAAACATTTTTGAAGCATATTATCTTTAATTTTTTTTTTTAAAGTTAATTCATCGTATTTCAATGCAGAACTCATTAAATAGTTTTAAGCAGTTGCCTGTTACCTAACAATGAAAAAAGTCTAGCCTTCTAATTGAATGCTCTGGACCAACTATAAACTAATCTAACAAATCATATAACCAAAGTGTAACAGAAAAATGCATAGTAAAAAAGGTGAAAACCAAGATGGTTTATGAAGAAGCATCAGTCATATAATGATGCATACAAAGATAATATAAAGCTTGATTGTTATCACAGCTCATAAAAATTTAGAAGTAATATAAGTGCAAAATTCATTTTTCTCAGACACTGTTATCAGGAACATGGCAATAAATCAAATCAGAATTTTTGTCTTAGTCTACAAAACAGCAAATTAAGAGTTTCTTCTTATTATTTTAGCACACAATATCTACAGTTGTGTCATCTTCTTCCCCATCATGTCTCTCTCAACTCAAACAATTTGGTTCAAGTTCTACACAGTATAGTAATACAAATTAAGTTATTATCCCTAAAGTCATACCAGGCAATAAAATGCATGCAGAAGTCTGAAGTATTTCTGAGGAAAGCAAAACAGACAGACCTGGATTCTATCAGCCCTGAGTCTCTGCCAGTGAGACTGCCAAAAAGTACTTTTATTATTGTTTTATGAACATTGCCTTAACCTTGTATTACATACAGCTACTACTTTTTCAGAGAGGTCACAGCTGGCAAGAGATACAACTTGTCAAGCCCCAAGGGATGACAGCAACACTGACATTGACTTTGAAGATAAGTCAAGTCATCAGTTGTGTTCTCAGATACAAAAGACCAATTTGCCTAGATAGGACCTCTACGCTATCTTGTCCACTGCTCTGTAATATTATTTTAGGCCAATACATTGCTATACTTTGTTCTAAGCAGCATAGTTCTTTAACATTTTGAACTTGTAATGATATTACCAGCAGAAAAAAATATGTTTGCTAAGCTAGCCAAGTATACAACGTTCTTCACTACTCATATATAACAGCTTTTCTGGTCAGCTACAGACCTTTTATAATTCTATGAAAACACAATTATCAAGTTATATTTGTATGCATTTCTGAAATACATCCTCAAGAAGCCGTGCTCAAGCTTCTTCAGCTAGTCTTTCACTCTGTGGGTATTAAGAGTTTGAGACAAGATAAAAAAAACATATCAGTATATGTAAATTATTTCCTAGAATTTAAACAGTATTCCAATTGTGCAGATTTTGATGAATAACGTGGTAAATTTCTGTGCTGAACTAAGTGAAACAATGCAGTAGCAGGAGCTTCTTGTGGACAAATGTAATTGACTGGCCTTCATTAATACCACATAAGTAAGCAGGCAGGAATGCATACACACATGCATACCCTGCAAGTTTAAAATATTGCCTTCTTCCCACCTTAATTTACTGCAGTCTTGTGATCATTAGACACAGTAGATCACGACTGAGCTTCACTCATGACTAGCTCTGAACTTCTCACTGCATTGTCTTCTATTATCCAGAAAAGTTCCTATGATGTTTAGCACCCCCTTCCCCTAATCCATTGCCTGTGACATACAAGTCATAGGTATTTGTCATACTGTAGCATCTGAGGGCCCTTATGACAGATGAGGACCTCCCTGCACTACTAGGGCAAAACAACAGATTCCATCCTAGAAAACCCAAAGTATAATTGTACAATAGGACAGACAAGAGAATGCAAACTAATCATCCCACATTATTACATCTTATCTTGATATCTCAGCAGTTTTGACAACTTTGATTTACTGTTTAGCATATCACATCATTACATTGGATTTCCTTATTCCACTTCCTCACAGCTTTTTAAAGCACGTTACTACCAGTTTACTGTTAGTTAACCCATCACCAGCATAATAGAGAGGTTCTAGGGAAGACAATTTTTTATTCCGGCTTCTCCAAAAGCTATCAAAAGACTGAATTGCACTGCTGCTGTTATGTCCACAATTGCTACCTAAATTGCCACTCTGAACGTGCATGCAAAATGACCCGGTGAGAATGATGCTCTACTTTGCTCTACTCAGAGCAATAATATTCAGAAAAAGAGGAAGATGTACAACCTACACGCGAAGAGCTACTCTTACTGAAGGTTGCAGAAGAACTTTGACCTTCGCTCTGTAATAATTAAAGATACATCCTTTGCAAAAATATTTCGTCCAGGCATTGGAAGATTTGGTAGAATGAAGAGCAGCAGCTGAATAAAGGGAGAGCAAATTTACTACACAACTAGATAAACCACATGGATTGCTAGAGTTTTAAACAGAGGGATTAACACACTTATGATACATCCTCCTCAATACAAAGCAGAAAAACCCAAAGAAACATCAATATCCTGTAGTAAAACGTCGCTGTATTTATTGCATGGTGAAAACCACAAACTAGCTTTACAGTAGACAAAGAACCATTAGTTACAGAGGAACTCTTAAAAGATGCACACTGATTACATTCATAAGCACGCACATGCCAAACAGATAAAATCAGATTAGTTTTGCCTGCTGAAGTCCACTTGAACCTTAGCAGTCCCCAAAGTTCCTGTTAAGAAGGGAACAGAAAGTACCAGTTTTGTCATTCACACGGTCTAGACCAATGACTGGGCCTGTAACAGCAGAGAGGAGGGGCATACCAACACATCCCAGTGCTCCAGCCACAGTCTTCTCAAACAGGCGGCTAGAATAATTACAGCACAAAATTGTACAGCTGTCATTCTGAAGAACTTCAGTCATTATGCTGTAGGTAACTTTTCTATGAATAACTGTGTTACAAACAGAAGTACACAGGTCAGCTTTAGAGAGATCACCCTCTAATCCCCAAATCCGCACTAAGCTATTACATGGGTCTCTTGTGGTTGAAACTATGAGCATCTGCTCTACACGTCTCAGGGACAAGAACACTTGTGTGTGAGTAGTGCCAGTGCCAGGACTGGAAGGGGTAGACGGGAACAGTGGTACATGATGGGAGATGGGATGCAACTCTCACAGCCACATAGCAGGTGGCCAAAGTATGCCCCTCCCTTCTGTCACACAGCCCGTGTGGATTTCTGTGTGCTGGCACTTCACCCCTAAGAGAAAGGGAGAGTCTTGTCCTTACTCAGTGGATAGTCCCTACACCTCAAAATTGTGCAAATGGACTTTCAAAGTAGACCTTGAGTTTTCACTTGATCCAATCCTGAGTAAAGGCACCTTGTTACTAAAGTGCAAGCAAAGGCAGCACAGGAAAGAAATCCACTGCTCACCTGGAAGCAATTCTAGCAACCAGGTCCTGAAAAGAGCACTTTCTGAGGACCAGCCTCTCTTTTTAAGGAAGCACCAGGTAAGCAAATACAGTCAACACCAGTAGGAACCAAAGAGTGAGTCAGACAAGCCATGTTATGTACGTGTCACTATTACACCTTAAGTTCAAGGTAAATCCTTACTGGCTTCCTTAGGCAGGCCAAAATAGATCAAAGGGACCTAAAACTGTCCCAAATATTTGCTGTAGAAGATTATGTCCCATCAGTAATATAGACCCTAATACTGTTCCAACTAAGACTGTCCTCAGAACTAAAATGTATTTTGACAGGTAGTGAAGCAAAGCACTTCAGGAGCATCTGTAGCACAGTGGCTGCACATTGGACTCACCTTTAGAAAACCATTACATGGGAAAAACAAGGCTACCAAAACTTCCTAGGACAGCACGGAGGCTGAGGGCAGAACAACGGCACTGAATGAACTGATATGACAGGACAGCAACTTGATGTTCAGCTTTTAGTACACTTCCATCTACTGACAGATGATGCCTTTGATTTCCAAGAGAAAAGAACACAAATAAACCTTTCATCACTGTAGGCCTCAACTCCCACCGAGGGGAAAAAAAGCGAAGTGCATAATTTCTAAACTTAAAACATCCTAATATCAAAACCAGTTTCACCATGCTGCTTTCATCTAGACCGTATATTAACTAAAGGAAGTAATATCTCTCATAAAAAAAGAAATTACGACAGAAAAAAAAATTGTTGCTGTATCCTCAAATTGGGGGGGGGGGGCAGGGAGGGGAGGATCACTGTTCACAATGACCTATTTGCAGTGGAACAAACAAAAAGATAGTGGTGAGTTTGTTTTAATACAGGAAAAAAATATCTATTTTTTAATAGTTTTTATTCTTTCAAATTAGAAAATAATGGCTAATAGATAGAAGCTAATAGGTAGCGCCAAAGTTCAGATTTCTATTTAGGCATTCCTCCTAATGAATATGAAAATTAAAGGAAAATATTTTTAGATTTTCATTTCTAAGAAGCTATATTAATATCACATTGGGCACTTTCTAAAGTACTTTAAAAGAGTCCTCTCAAGAAGAGTGATTAGGGACTGACTTAGTGAATTAATGAGGTTACTCTGTGTTACTCCTTAGTGAAAGACCAACTTCAGTGAGTTAATGGGGTTACTCTGCAACCAACACTACAGCTCTTGCTAATTACTTTAAGTCTCTCAGTTCTGGATGTCCACCCAGCTTCACTCCTGTACTTCCAGGATAAGCGCTTCTGCTACTTACTATCTTGTGAGTCTTCCACCCACCATGTTTCAAAGATCTTACTGGAAGGCAGGTTTGTAAATAACAGTTTTTAAAAGGTCTGAAATAAATACTATTCAATATCAATATTCACCTTTTATATTCTAATCCATTAAGATTAGGTAGTAGAGCATTCTCTGTTCCCTGCACTGACATCAAGAAAAGAACTAAAGCACATAAGAAGTGCTGATTCTGTATAATTTCTATTAAAAAAATATGTATGCTTTCAGTGTTAAAATGAGTTTATTAGATTGTAAAGACCATGATACACAAATTCTTTAATATATATTCTTCCTCTGCAGAAAATTTAATTGATCTAAAAACACTTTCTAAACATCACAATCATCTTGATAAGATGTCAAGAAAGGCTAGAGAAATTTATCAATATAATTATATTACTACAGCATTTACAGCATTACAATCAGCACAACTCCATATGCTGACACACTGCCCAATCTTTCCGTCCCCCATTTAGGAACAGGAGTATCCATAGGGATGCAAAATTCTTAAATAGCTACAGCAGTAAGCTCCTGCCAGTGCTAAGCCCTTAAACTCGAATGAAGTGACTCAGCCGATTTTACAGCTGGCCAGTGTAAAAAGATACCAAGGAAGTAAAAATAGGCACTGTAAACTCATTTCTGTAATTACATTTCATATTTTAAATGCACTTAAAAGCCTTAGCTAAAACAGCAACAATAATGGTAGTTTAAAGACTACTGTTGTGTTTAAACCAAACCCAAAATAAGGAAAAAAGACAACCCCACTTCAGACCCAAAAAGGTTAACACAACTACTGCTAGCACTAGGGTGTGTTGCTCAGCTCCAGAGTAACCGCTGGATTCAGTTGATGCAGAGCCCCTGCCATGTGACAAAGCCTTCGGCTTCAGGCGCCTGGCCCAAGACATGTGACTTGCGGCAGAAAACCAAGCTCAGCTGCCTGCCAGCACTTGTGCTGGACCTGTAATGCATACCATCTGCTGAGGCCAGTTAAAAGTGGGAAAATAAGGAACTGTGTGTGCCTACACTATTGAACAATAATTTAATATATAATAATTTTAAATAACTAAAAATTAAAATACTGAATTTAAACCTCATTAGTAACTGTTTTTGAGGAAAAATATACCAGTTGTAAATATTTACAACAATATATGTTATTTGAAACTTTAACTTCTTTAAAGTTTCAAAGAACATATATCCTGCACAACTGATTTGTTCTTAAAGCAACAGTAATTCCAACTTATTTTTGATTAATGATTGTTCTTCCTTTCTATGGAAGGAAGTCCCAGATCTCACTTTCCCTCATCGTTTCTTTTGCTGAAATACCATTCTGTTTCTATATATGAACCAAAAACAGCAGCAGAGCAACCAAGATCATCCACACGAGAACTGCCTGCACACCTGCGTTGCCTGTATGTATTCTTCTGGACCCATTTCCAAAACATATTGCACACTGTTTTCCTACAATGCTGTTACAGAACAAATAAAGGCCAGAAAACGTCCACTTACGTATAAGACTTTAGAGATACCATGCTATATTTTAAAGGTATGAGGAAGAAGCAACTAAAAATTAACTGCTAATTTAGGAACTTTTACCACAGCTATAAAATATTAAACTTTTACAACTCTGAACCTCTACTCTTAACTGCAATCACAGCTCAGGCCAATAAAATAAAGCTAGAGAATTACAACTCCGTCCTGCATCTATTCCGGCAGAAACTCCGCATGACTAGAAATTAAAATACATTAATTTGGAATTCAAATTTGACATTTAGAAACACTTTCAAACGTTCTTTTACCAAAATAAAGGACAGAGAGCTGAACCCTCTTCTGAGAGTTCACTGTTAGGAGGGAATACACCATCTAAGTACTCAACTACACATTCAATAAACATCAGTTGTGTAAAATGAAACAAAAGAAAAAATGCACAAGAAGAAAAAGCTTCTGCAGGACAGGTAATTTCTAAATTTCTAACTACATTATCATTAGCTTTGCTCTTGAATTTATAAAGGATGTGCTGCGCTGCCTTTTGCATTTTTCAGTATCTTATAAAATATATGCCATGCCTCAGGATAGTAATTCCACGTATGTTTGTTCTCCTATCTCCAGCATTTTGTAAATGTTTTGCAGAAACTTGGTCCACAATAGCTGAATAAATTAAAGAACTTGAAATTACAGATATTTCTGCCTATGATTTCCACTAGTAGCAACCTCAATTGTGCAAACAGATAATGGTTCAAGTACACATTACATTTGCCAACATTTCAAAATGAAATAAGCAATTAAAACAAAAAGTATAATTTTGTAAATGTGCCTAAATATGCACATCTCCCCACTGGCTTCTGCTGGATTTCCAGGTGCTCAAAAAGAGAACTGACTTAGACAAGAAAATTTCCATTTCCCCTTATCAATCTACTGACCATCTATGCTGTCTATGCCTCATACACAGCCCTTTGTAAGAGGCTGATATTTAAAATAATTTGACTAGTACAGTCATTCAAGAAAGGAAGCCCGCTACTTGAAATTCCTGTAACACCTGTTTTATTGGTCTGATCCAATCTATTAGGAGATGGAATCTTTCGAAAGGGCATTAACTCACTGCCTTAGAATTCTGCACCCAACTTCTGTGTGGTACTTGCAAGAATCACTTCAATTTTATCTCACACACAAAGCCCTGAACAAAACAAAGGGTACTTGATGATACTACTGATACTGTAACAGAAAAAATGACAGACTAGCAAAGACTGGCAAAGACAGTGTGATGAGTTATGCAGAACTGTCTGGACTACTCAGAGGCACAGACTCATTTAAACAAAATGTGTTTTAACACACACAAATGCCAAGTTACAGATCTTAGTCTAGGTAATACATCAAGCCATGCCTAAGAAGCGAGCAATCATATCCTGGAAAGTAACTCTTAAGATAAATAACTAAAACTGCACTTTCTGTACAATGTTTTGGAAACATCTAACTAAATTTGGGATGTATAACTGGTAACAGTTAAGTTAAATGTACTACTATAAACAGCATGGATGAAACCAACACTGGAAAATATTTCTGAAAAACTTGGAAATTTAAGAATTGGAGAGGGGGAGGAAGATCGGGAGCTGATAAGATACTCATATGCAAGTACATTCACAGTAAGAACAGTATTGGCTTTTAATTCAGTCGGAAAAGGTGCACTGATTGCCCACAACAGAATGCAGAAGTCTGGCCAATTCAAATAGAAAAGGACAAGCAAATTTCAACAACAAAGGCAACTAGGTAGTAGATTAAATAACAAAACAGGCGGTAAAATTAGGTAGGATGCCCTATTGGAAGCATTAAGTACACATTATGCTTGTATCAAACAAGATGCTCAACCCAGTAATAACCAGGTGAAATATAGGGGCCTATGACAGAGAGAAGATGTCAATTTAGATGACCTAATCTTTCCTTCCGGCCTTTGCAACCATTAACATTCTCAAAATGATTAGACAAGGCTAATTAATCTCCATAATACACGTGACAATGAGGCCATAATTCCCATTTTACAAAGAGCAACTAGAAAGACGATAGCGTGTTAAAACTGTATCTGTTGCAAAAAACCCAACCACCCAACAACAACAAACAGCCTTAACAATCAGCAATAGTTCTAAACATTATGCTGTAACAAGATAGCTGCCTGAAAAATACAGCATGCACCCCTACTTCCATCTCAGAAAAGCACTATATAGGATGCTGAAGATCCCACTATATTAGAGTCCACAGAGTGAATGAGTCCAGCACTGGCATTTCACTGCTGCCACACCCTCTGCCTTCATTGAAAGGCAAAAAAAGTTAGTAGGAATCATATGAGTCTTGCCACTGTAAAGCTTACAAAATTTCATTTATTGAGATGCCTGCATTAGTCCAAACCAGTAATTCACTAAGAATATATTCTTTGCACAGTTTAAAATAACGAAAACTGTAGTCTATTGTTGACAGCAATACTTATCCTAATTTACTCACGGCTGCACTCCGGCACAAAACTGTAATAATGGCCTGACTTTTCTTTCTTTTCCCTTAAAATAACAAAATGAGCAAATCTATAAGTCACACAACATGAAACCACCTTGATATGGATAGAGCTGCGCTCTCAGCCTCTTAGTTTTATCACAATTGCTAGATCTGTTAAAGGGCACTTTACCACTGTCTGAATTGCAAAGATGCTTTTAAAGCCAGCCCAAGCTTTAAAAACAGGCCTGAAAACCACCACTTGAGATTCCTATCCCTATCTCTACAAGGAAAATGGTTTTTCTCTTTATATCTAATTTTGATTTACTGGAGTTATACAATTCTGATAAACACAGGAGCCTGTAGTTTTAAGCAATCAGGTGGAGGTAAAGCTAAACTGTTCCACATTATACTACCACAGTCTCACTAGCTCACATCAACAGTGTCTTTGGTTCACTAGAATTGCTTCTTACACTTGTTATTACATGTTAGCAAATACAAGGTAGAGATAAACCTTTTCTCTAGCGAATACATCCTCAAGGAAGAACAAGGTTTAATGTAAGTTAAAATAAACATATTTGATCTAAAAAATAAACTGAAAGCATTTCTATTTTACACATTAGAACCCTAAATTTCGACCTTTTGTATAATTTTTGCTTTTATTTGCCAAATAAGCTGATAACTCTTGATAATTCTTTGCTGACCAAATCTGTTAATGCTAAATGTACAGAGGTGACTTAGAGCACACAGCCAAAGGGGAAGATGTGCTTTCTCTTCCTGGACATTAGTAAGGCTTATTTCATCCGTTCAGTGTAGAAAATATTTTACTCAGGTTTTACTTTCCTTGTTATACTTCTGCCTTGTTCTACAAGTTTTCTTTGTAATTACAGAAAATAATTCAATAAAATCTTCCTTGCTAAATACTTTTATTCTGGCAGACAGGGAAAGAAAATAGCAACACAAAGCCCAGATCTGAGAAGTTGTCATTTCTTTTCACTAAAAAAAGTGAAACAATCAGACAGAGCAAAAAAGATAAATTGAAACGCCTATGGGGAAAAAGGCTATATTAATAACGTGAGATTGTAACAGCCTCTACATTGCCTTTGAAATTACCTGTAGGAATTCAAACACTAAAAATACCATTTCAATTATGTTTATAAAAATGCATACTTAAAAATCCTGTTAAAAGTTGACTTAGTAGCACACAGTTTAACTACAATTTGGGACTAACACTTATAATCACGACGAGTTTAGCTATTTTACTCCAATTCAGCTACTTAACAGAACCATTTCTATTCACTCATGAAGTTTCTGGAGTTCAAGCTACTGGCTTTTGCTGCTGGTAAAATGTTAGCCATTCTTCATGCTAAGTGACTAACAGTGTCTGTGACTCATTATCACCAGAAGATGAATATACCGCTGATTTTTGTAATGCTGACATATGAGTAACACTAAAAATAATTTAATCAGATGTAATATGTAAATCTGGGGAGAAGTAAAGAAACGTCAATTATTTGGCACCAGTACCTGTTATTGGCTGCATACCCCACAATCTGTTGTGATACTGCTAGAAGTTTGCCAGAACACTACGAAATACACCACCATACATTTGTGCCTACTTCCGTTTTTCTGATTTGATCTGAAACACTAGTTTCAATATCCATTACTCTTGTACAGAAATAAAATTATTAGCTTTAAAATATACCAATCCCTTGGGAATACGTTTGCAAAGTAACCCTATTACTTTACTACAATAATGTAGTACAAAATTTTGAATCCATCATTTCAATACTTTCCCCTCCCCCACCCCAAGATTGTGATCCTTCTTTGCTAAGTGAGACTGTGTATTGTCCTTAACTCCTTAAGAAATCAGTCTGGAAACAATGTTGTGCTTTTAGGGAAAATGCATAGTATTCATGTCAATATTTTTCACGTGTCTTTGTTTCATAGCTTTGGCAGTCCTCACCATATGCTGCTTTTAATCACCAGATGTACTTCACTAAAATGATGAGCTTTTTCTTAGGTTACGTCATAAGAGCAAATCATTTCTTATGTAAAAGTGGACTTATAGTTAATATTTAAAGTCACTCTGATCCCTGAAAAACATCACATTTCATTCTCCAAGAAATTGACTGTTTTACAATTCCACCTTCCATCTTCCAGTTGTTGAATTCCACAGATGAAAAATTTTCTTAACGTTTTCTTAGTCGACATAATTTATAGCAATAAACAATTCCAAGATCTTGAAATAACATCTGCACAAAAATGCATACAAAAAGTTGGGAATGCTCTTCTTGCTTAACAGAAGAAAAAGTGTTGTAAAGTCTAGAGGTTGGTTTTCTTACCAGCAGAAAAATATGTCCACATTATAAACCAGGCATACACTGAAACCATTTTCAAAATTAGTTCCTGAAAAATGTGTTTGGCAACCCTTCTGTCACATAGTAAATCTCTTATTTAGACAAGCAATAATTCCTTTAAAAACATAGAAACATAGCTGAAAAGCAACTTTAAAATATTATCAAGGATTATTTTAGTTACACTCTCTCAGCACATGACAGTTTTGGCTACTTGAACTGTCATTTGGAAAGATTTTAAAAATACTTTTCAAGACATTATCTATTTCTTACAGAGCATTTCAAAATAAATCAAGTCACCTTGAAATGCAGGCTGTGATACCACAGACGCCCAAGACAATCCACTGAGGAGTTCTCAACTGGAGAGTGTATACCTTTCTCTGTTTCTCCCATATTTCCAGTTATGCAGTTCCACCTCCAGTACTCAGACACCTCTATGATCTGCTGCAATTCACTGTAACATCAGAAAACTACCCATCTTCTTCAGTGGGTTTAAAGAGCAGCTTGCTCTTTTAGTGAATTAGAGGAGTCCAGTAAGCCCTGACGCTGGCATGAAGCAAGAATATGGCTGGGAGGAATAAAAATGGCGAGTGATAAATGAGAAGTAGCAGCTCTCCCTTTTAAAGGTAATGAGCTACTATGTCAGCTCACCAAATACCATGGAACCATATCATCAGTGTAGTCACTGTGCCAATCAATTAAAAATAGCAGTTTTAACTTTATTGTAAAATCACTTGAACAGGCAGGGAACCTTGATAACTTTTTCCCAATTTACATCTTATTCTCTTCTGTTTGTCTTCGAGGGAAGCTCACAACAGCAAAAAGAGATCAACAACTTAGAAGATCAGTAAAATTAAATTATACCAAGGCTCAAAATTAAAATGCCAAATGGTATTTTAAATGTTTCTTCCTTCAGACATAAAAATTAATTTTAAAACCACAACACTGCAATAATAGAGAATTCACTGTCTATAGTTTAAGAAAAAAAAGCACTTGGAGTATTTAATTCATTTATCTTGAGATGAAAGCCTGTTCTAAATAAAATGCATAAAACCCACAACTGGTTTATATTTTAAAAGTTGACATTTCATTCTTCAAATACCCAGACGATATCCTTACAAATGCTTATGCCTAAACTTCTACTTCTGTTCTATACTGAATATACTGAAGCAGGAAGTTCACCTAGATTTGCCAGAAAAATTTCATTCTTAATTATTAAATTATTTTCTACGGTAGCAAATTAAGAAGTCAGTAAATCAGCTTTTCTGAGGCTGAAAACATAGTGCTCCACCAGTATCAGTACTACGAGGAACAGATAGGGAAGTCGAATGCAGCTCCCTACAGTAAGTCTCCTTCAAGCCAAAATTTTACCTGTAAGCTCGTCAAGGCCAAGATCACGCAGTTTCAAATTCTAAAGCAGTGTACAAAACTGTGCTCACTGTTATGTAACTACTACAAATAAAAATTTTAGAGCTATATGAATTTTACACTTCCTGTAATGAAAGCAGTGGTGAAAGATGAACAGCTTTTAAGACATAAGCCCCAAAACTGTCGTCTTCAAGGCTACAAAACTAAACACTGTAACAAACAGCTACCTTCTTAAATGCTTCTAAACCCACATTCCTAAGAAGCAGGATGTATCAGAAAGACACTAGCCATACTCTGAGATGCAAAAGAAAGGAGAGTAATCAAAAAAAGATGGACAAGAGAAGAGATGCAAGAGCATCAAAATAAGAACTGGGGAAACAAACAAATAAAAAAACACCCCACACCCCAAAAATGTAAGCCATGTCAGATTTAAAAGTTGTGATTGTTTACACTTTCACTACCTCCTTTCCATACTACTGGTGGGCCCTCACAGGAAGCAGTGTAACACATGCACAGCAACACTATTAAGTAACAGAAGTGGTTACATCAGCATTTTGTGCTGTGAAGGAGTGAGAGCAGGGACTATGCTTATACAAAGTGTACATGCCACCTTCCTTCTGAACTGGATTTGAACAGCAACATTCTTCAAAGAAGGGGCAAAATATTTGTGTGAACAGTGGTTAATATTTGTGATTTTTGTTTGGATTCACAGTGCTCAGAAAAAGCTACTATATCTCCTGAGAAAAGTGTTGCAAGAGTATGGATGCTTAAATGTATCTAGGTGATCATTATAGTTTTAATGCAAAGAAAAGTTTTTCTCTACTATTAAAAACAAAACAAAACAACCTCAACACTTCCACATTGCACTCTGAATACATTTCTTTAAATTAAACAATCAGATCACGTGTCAGAATGGGCACTGCGGATCATTCGCACAACGCTACATTTTTAATCAGGCAACAGTACTTCACACAACATTAACAGAAACTCTTCCTTTCAGTGATTTACACTCCAGTTCAGTCTGTAAAAACATTTTTGAGGCTGAAAGTTTCTAGGAATGTTAAATGTTATATGCAGCTACTGAGAGAAGAAAATAACATTCCATAAATGAAAGCCAAAACTACTTACGTTTCAAAACAGCGATCCACGTTGTCTGACATCAGAAGTAGCATGCATAGCTGTTCCAGTGCTATTAGCTGCATATCCCTTTCATCTCCCTGCCCCATCTGCAGCCATTCCAGCAACGTGTCTGGGTCCACATCTGCCATGTTTGGGTTTTTTTCTTTAAAAAAAAAAAGCGCCGCCTCCACTTAAATTAAAAAGTACAAAAAATATCCTTTAATTGTTCAAGCCACACTAACTTGAGCACAATTAATGCCTCTCTTCAGCCAGGCCTAGGCTTTTGCAGTTTTCACCTGGAAAGAAAAAGGGAAAAAATAAAAATTATCATCACAATCTTGTCTTTAAACTTTTTGGATTTGCTCCTCTCTAAAATGTATAGCATATTTTTGGGCTGACATTAAGAGAAATTCCACATATTTGACCAGCAATCTTTTTTTTTTTCCAAGCTTTATACGTGAGTAAAGAGTAATGAGTTTGTTCTGTTTCATTGTAAATAAATCTCTAGTTCCAGCTGACAATCAAGCAAGACTTAGAGCCTACCCTTATTCATAGGGTAACTCAAAATTAAAACTTAAGTAGAAAAACTGTTCTTAACCCTTTCGTATATGCTCAAAGCTAATATAAGGACAAATAGTGCTCTCTTGCCTATCCCCTTTCCTTTAATATCACTTTATAATAAAGTGTCCAACTTTCTGAAAGATGGATGACCTCCTCATTGAAGTAGTCAAATATAAAGAGACATCAAATGTCACATTTTAAATACAAACCCACAAAACAAAAATATTGAGATGTACAACTAAAGACTTGGAGAATCTGCAAAAGTTGTATTAATCCTTCATCTTTTAAAATAGCATTTGAACATAAGGAAAATAAGCCTTTTAAGTCAAAGGATAAAAAAGACAATTTAAGAATCACTTCCATTTTCAAGAGTTAGAGATGTTGTTTTGGGGTTTTTTTAGAAAAAAATGTATCTAATTCATACTTTTAAAAAAACGCAGTGAATAATTCAAATAATTCATGTACATAAAAGGAAAACAACATTATTTGCTGGCCCAATGCCATAGTTGTACATGCAAGCTGAAGACCAAATATCTCGTAACTAAAACATTAAGAGATATTTTTGACCTATGTGCTTGCTTTTTACTTTGTGTTTTACTAACAAATAATCAAATTAACCTCCCATGCCTAAGAACACAGCAAACGTGACTATTTTCATATAAAAGCTAAAACAAAGGTTACAAACCAATCTCTCCAAATTAAACATACAAGAAAAAAATTGACTATTTTTTAAATACAGTTTATAAAAAAAGAACAAGTTTACCAAACTCATAGATAAATATGAAGTGCTGGACAGCATCCCCACAAATTGGGGGGGGGGGGGAGCTCGACCTGGACAAAGTCTGCCTACTTGTTTACTTGCTGCTAATGAGTTAATAGTTAAAAAATAACTCCACCAAGGGCACATCTACAAAAGGGAATCAGAAATTGGTATTACATGGAGAAATGGACACTGAATCAGCAGTGCTGTTTCACAATAGCTTTGAACTCAAATATGTGACAAAAGTATGACAGATATGATTTTTTAATAATTTAGGACTGTAACGACATTACAGATCACTCAATTACTGCTTTCCACATATATATTTGTTATTGCTGCAGTATTGCTGTAAAAAGCAATTCAAATGTTACTAAATTCATGTTCTCTGCTTTAAACAATGTCTATGATCCTCCGAGCTGTTTACAGACTATATTTCCTGTTCCAAGGCTAAATAAAACTACTTTCAGCCAGTACAAGGGGGATCGTACCGTAAGTATAGTACGTCTCCTTAACGCGACTAAATGATTAACTTCGGGGGGGGGAAGGGTGAAGGCAACAGAAACAAGAAAATTAAGAGAGACAGTGAAAGTGGGGTAAGTTTACTACAGGCACCTGCTGTTCTTCCACCCCAGGCGGGCTCTAACCAGACGGAAACGAACCACCGAGCAGAAAACAGAGCAAGGCGAGAGGCCGGGGCTCCCAAGAGAGCTGCACCAGAAAAGGGGCCAGGCCGCAGCTAAACTCAACCCCACCGCCCGGGCCTACACACACAGACACAGCAGACGGGCCCCAGGCCAGCGAGCGGGGATCTGGGGCCCCCTCCCCACACCCGGCCTCCCGGGGAAGAGGAGCCCTCGCACCGCCTCCCCCCTCCTCGCCGCCCCCGCGCACAGGCGAGCCGGCGGCGTGAGGGGCTCCCGGGCTGCGCCGGGGGAGATCTTCCGGCACCCGCCGCCGCCCCCGTCTAGGGCCCCGGCCCACAGCCGGGCCTCCCGGCCCGCTCCCTCCGAGCCTGCCGACACCGACCCGCCAGGCCCGGGCAGCGACGCTCGAGTTCCTGGCGAGCCGCAGGCCTCGCAGGGTGACCCGGCCTGGCGGCTCAGGAAAGGCGCCGTCTCCCCAGCGCCAGCAGGAGCGGCCCCGCACCCTCCCCGCTCCCGCCGCTCACCTCGGCCTCCCAGAGCCTCTTCGCCGGAGCCGACCCCTCCTCAGCGCCGCGGGGAGACAGGGGGAAAGGCGAGGCGGCAGCAGCCCGAGCCCCGCAGCAGGCGGCAGCCAGCGGCATCCATGGCGCTCCGCCCGGCACTGGATTGGGTGGGAGGAGGGGGAAGGAAGCCGCGCCGCGGCCTCGGGGGGAGGAGCTGGCGCCGGCCGAGCGGCCGCTGGGGGCGCTGCGGGAGCGGCCCGGTCGCCTCCCGCCTCCCGCCTGCGCGGCGAGGGCCCGCCCCGCACTCGCGGGAGAGCGCTGCCGGCGCGCCGCGGCTCCCGGTCCCGCTCCTCCCCGTGCCGCCGCCGGCGGAGCCGCTGCCGCGGCCCGGCCTGCGCCTGAGCCGGCCTCCCGGGCCCGCCGAGGCGAGAGGGGGCCCGCGCTTCCGCACCCGCTAATGGAGGGGCCGGGGCCGCCGACGCAAGGGCCGCGGGGGCTGCGCTCCCCTCGGGCGCGCCGTGCCCGGCCCCAGCTCAGCTCCCTCTGCCTGAGGGGAGCCTCGGGCCCGGCTTCCCCGCCCCGGCCCCGTAAGGGCCTTCTCGGCCAGGCGCCAGCCTTGGGGGTGGGGTCCCGGTCCCACAGGGTGAGCGGCCGCCCTCCACGTTGCGGAGCGGGAGGCGAGGCTTGTCGAGCATGTCCGCCGGCTCGCCCCAGGCTTGGGTGGCCTTTCCCTGCTTGCATGGGGTTTTTTTAATTTCTGATTACAGGTCATTTTATTTCATGCCATATTTAGGTTATTTACTTCAATATAGTAGCCTTTATATTTACGGAGGGGGGGGCTTCTACCTTGCAGAGCCCACTCTTGAAAACACTTCCATCCACCTCCAGCGCCTCCGTTAAAGGGGCGATGGTGAAGAGATTTAAACGTCGCAGTAATGGGCCTTTCAGAGCAGAGGTTTTAACTTGCCCTTGCCCTGTGGTGAATCTGAGATACTGCAACTGTACTGTGTGGCTTGAGACACGTTCTGCAGCAGAGTAGCCCCCTGCCACACGCTGCAAAATGCTGTGCGGTTACCTTGCGTATGATCAAAAAACACAGGAAGCAAACTGCTATAAATTTAAAATGAAGGACTAAAAGGACTTTATAGCAAACTACTGTAAATTTAAAATGAAGGACTAAAAGCAAAAGATCTTCAAAATAATTTCCTTCTCTGTAGGATGACATGTGTTTTTCTAAGGAATTTAAGCCTATTAATATAAGTACAGTAAATAAGATTATTGTACATTTGAATGTCACCCCTACCTACCTCATAGACATTTCCTGTAATTAGGAGGCTAAAACTACATGCTGAACAAAAAGGCAGTAGCAGTCATGCTCCGTTAAAACTTGCCGAATGCAGAAATTTTTATTGTTTGGTGTTGTAATAACACCTCTAGAAAGTGTTACCTTTATTGCTGTAGGGTTTTTTTCAGGATACAAGAACAGTAGTGCCTTTGTCTTTTTCTGAGTTCTGAGGCAGCTTAGCCTTCCTGTCTTACCGTATTATGTCTCTCTTTACTGCCACTTGTTCCAGCCCTACCGAGATTAAATGTTTATCCTTTGCCTGTGTTTGCCCTTTGGAGGTCAGCAAGACTTCTTATATGCTTAAAGTTAAGGACATGAGGCAGTAGGAAGACTGAGTCTGCAGTCTTTAAATTTAGAAGCCTGATCTTTCACTTTCACTGGTGCAGAAGCAGCAGCAGAATTAGGCCAAACTTTCGAGAACTGCATCTGCTAAGTGACCTCACTCCTGTTGCATGATGCTAGCACAGTTTCCTTTGCTTTTTATTATTAAGAGAGGTTTCAATTAAAGCAACGTTATGGATTTCTTCTGAAGACCAAAAACAAATGCTGATTTTCAATTGTAAAGGCCAAAATCTTTGAAGTCAAACAAGTGTTTCACTCTCTGCACATTGGGTGCACTTTCTGCTTAGGTATCTTTGGACAGATAGATGGTTATCCATGGAGAAGATGAGGTTATCAAAATATAGATTAATTTAGGAACAAAATCAAAAGTTTAAATATTGTGCATGCAAAGAATATAAATAGTGGATTTTAAATACTGTTAAGTAGGAGTACAACACTTAAAAATACTGGAAATAGCTTTCAGTGCTGTACATCTTTATTTCTAAATGGATAAACATGAATACTTCCATGTTCTGTTGCATTAATTGCCCAATTTGATATATCCTATAATTTTTTTTTATATTAAGGGAAGTATATCAAGTAATGTATTACAGCTTTAGTCATGAATCAGGATTTTTTTTCATTGTGAGACATTCGTAATATTTAAGACTTTGCTGGTGATTTTTGTTCTTCGTTATAAGATTTCTTCTCCCTAGAATGAATCTGAAAAAGAAGAAATGATCTGCTGACTAGATAATCTCTGCTTTATTGTTTATATACTTCTTACAATACATATGTTCATGGTCTGATTAATACTTTTTCCACTTCACGTGCTGACTGGGCATTCAAATTATTTTGCAGTTGTCAGAGAGTACTCCATTGAAAGATATCACAGCAAGTGATACCCCTCAAGTTACTGTTTCAGACTCCCTCTGTGTACAGCACTGATACAGACTAAGACTACCTCTCCAAAAGTGACTGCTCTCTAATATTTAATAAGAAGGAAATCACTAGCAAATAAGAGTACAGTTAGTGGATAAGAAAGACATAAGAATTGCATCAGTCATTTTTACGGAATTACTTGCTTTCATTTGAATTTTCATATGAACAAGGTTTTGTTGAGACCCCCAAATTTCAGGCCTGTGGCTATCATTTGATTAGTGCTAGCCCTAAGTGTATTGAGGAGGAAGGGCTTTACGTGGATTGGTGCAGCCAGCCAGGGAAGGCAAGTAATGCCATGTACTGAAGTGACGAGTAATGGCTCTTGGCTGTCGTAGCTGCTTTGAAGAAAATCGTGCTGAGCATTGTGTGAAACTTGCAAAAACAACTACAGTTCCCCATACTTGTACAATGTACGTATTATTCATTCAGTTAGAAAATGGCCTAAATTCTAACACCAGCTGACACGCACTTCATGTATGACCTTGGCCTAATCCTTTAATCACTGCATGTCTCTGTTTCCTCCTTTATAAAAAAAGAAGATCGTAATGCTGGAGTCAGAAATGTCTTCGCATTTATGGAACTGTGAGTTGCTGAGGCATGTTACTATATTAAGTCTTAAATAACACTATAAAACAGAATTCCTCTTTATGACTAGACTTGAGCAGACCACACATGTAAGTGACTGAGGATGCTTTTGGAAATTAGGTCACATAGGGTCAACGTAGACTGACCTTTGTAGAGTGTGATATTGACCAATGACTAGCATTTTTGCTGTGTATTTACCTGGAAATTAAAACTTGGCTTTAAAAGAGAAAACATCAGTACAGTTACTGTCATAATACTATGTCAGGGACACATGCACCACAGAGAAATATGCCATGGAGGGTAGCAAGGGTCAGGGATTGGAGAGTGGCGGATGCAGAGAGCTTCTGAGACGTTATAAAGGACACCCCACTTGAGACAGCTACTCGATAAGAAGACATCGCAGGTGTTCTCAAAAAGTTTTGATTGTGTTTGAAAAGACGTCATGTTTGGCTAGAATTTTGTAAAATCTTTGCGGGACGGAAAAAAAACCCCATGTTTTTTCACTTATAGCTCAAAGAAAAATAACATTTATTACTGCTTTTATATTATATTTAGGCTGGTGTTTTCTATATGGTTTTAGCTGATAGTAGAAGGAAAAAGTCTTTCACGGGTACTGTTGATGTCACAGCATGATAGCAAGGATTGTAAGCTTCAGATAGGAATGATTGGGCTTTTCTTACAGAAAATACAGAACTCTGGCCAAAAATCAAACTGAAAAACACTTGCAATTCAAACAAAACAAGAAGTCTCAGATTCGTCTGTATATTTTTAATTGATATGGAAGCTAGAACCTAGTATAATTGATGTTTTTGTTAGCTGTACTGCCCACCTCTGTACACATGCCAAGTTGATGTTTCCAAAAATATCACTCCTCTAGAATAAATGGATCAGAGGGTGACATAAACAGACCCTGAACACCTCCACAAATTTAATTGAGAAGTTTATGCTAAAGGCCAGTGCTGTGTCCAGCCAAATAAAACAGTTAGGATATTTTTGGATTGTTTATCCTTTTGCTTTAACACTTTTTTATCTACCACCCACACAATAATGTAGTAGAAAACACTGAAAGTTCCTACTCCTCCAGAAAAAAAAAAATTAACAATTCCATAGATGTTTCATTTTCTTGATGAATGTTACACTTTTAAAGAAAAAGTTAATAAATGTTGACTACACATTTCAAAGCAAGGAGGTCAGGTATTACAGAAACTTCCTTGCTATATCAGGCAAGGTTTAGTTTTACAGAATTTGGCTATTTAAACTTATTTACTTCTTCAGCATATTGTTAAAAAGATTTTATTCTAGAAAACTTATTTTTCCATAAATAAAATGCAGTTGGTAAAAGCTTTTTTATTTAAATCCTTCTATGTTATCATGGTCTCTTCTTAGCCACTTCACTGTTGCACAAGCCTGGGGAGCGCAAACACAGTGTCAGCGTCTTGACTTTCCAAAAGTATGTGTCAGTTTTTGCAGCCCTGGCAATCACGGAACAGTTCTGTGCCAGCTGCACGGCGCGGCGTGTTTGCCGTGTGCGGTCCTGCGCAATCTGTTGTGGCGGGCGCTGTGTGAGAGGTCGCCTCTTCGGGAGTCCAAGTGTTGCAATTACACGTGTTGATGTGGTGAGCGCATGACTAACGTTGACGTGATAAATGTGTGAGTGACACGCTGGTGGCTGGTGTTTACAGAGGTACGGGACTGAGTCATTGCTCTTCTTGTTCGACTCCTCCTCAGGAGAGTGTCAACTTCCTGGAAGGTTCTTATCCTCGGAGCTGAGTGAATGACCATGCAGATGTACGGAAGAGCATGGTTTTCAGAAAACTGCAAATACTCCGAAATTACCTTTTCTTCTTTCTGAAATTATTGTTCAAAATAATATACATTATAGTGCTTTTTCCTAAGTAAACTCACCTATGTGGTTTTGGTTTTTTTAAAGTGTAAGTTGACATTTTGGTGTTGCAGCCTGGGGAGTGAGAAGTGGGTAAACTTTATATCACTTAACTCCTTTTATCTCAGTTTACCTTCAGCTATATCACTTATTTGGACATGAAATAGAAGGCAACCCGTCATCACAGCCTGCCCTCACTCATGTTCCTTCCACCTCTGATTGCCAAAGGGAAAGTGAGGCAGAAGTCAGGCAACCGTTTTCTATTTCAGGCTGGTAGCTGTACCCCGTCCACCAGTAACATCGGCAACAGCAATAAATCTCAGTCCAAGACAAGTGCAAGGAAAGATCACAGTATTTCTTACTGTTTTTAATGGCACAGACTAGGTTCTAACCTTCTGAATCAGAAGATTAATCAAGATTTGGGATTTGTTCCTCCTAGTTTTACTCATTGTTATGGGAGTAAAACACATGTAATCCTAGCAAGCATCTGATGTGGGTCCCAAAATTTCAATGAAGTATTATAAATTAATTTCAATCATCATCTGTGCTGATGAGAAGACTTACAATAAGAAGAAAGTGTCTTAATCACCAAGTGATTCTTCTATATTCTGGGATTAAAAAACCCCACCTACTTAGAATTTTACTGGAAAGAGTGTAGTTTTTACAGACTTAAAAGCTTACTAATGCCTTTTACTATTGTAATGAAATTATGCCCTGTTCACCACCTGTTGAATGTCTTGACATGTAAAAAGAACAAACAGTCTCAAGCTCCTAAAACCTGAATTTATGGATTAGTTGCTAACTGGAAAGAGCTACATCCTTCATTCAAACCAGGAAAAATCAACAGAATATTATGGTGGAGCATGGCAAAGTTCAATGCTAGCACTGTCCTAGGGCCCATGAGACAGACAACAAAAAATTGTATCATTTACTAATGAAACAGGAAAACTTTCTTGCCCCACTGGTGGCTCTTAGGGAAAATGGGAAAGTACTGTACTTTGCTAATGGTTTGTTTGTTCAGAAAGGTAATCTGTGCACTCTGCAAGCTCAATTAAGCCATGGATTGTGTGGTTCATAGGAAAGGTGCCATTCAAACAACTTAAATCCTTGTCAGAAGTGATGAAATGACTTAAATTGGAATTGTAGTAGTGAGATGAAACCAGGTTTCTGCAGATCCTCAAGTCTATATTCCTGCAAGGAAAGAATAGGCATTCCTTAAGGAATATGTTACAGGTAGTAACCTGTGTACCTGATTTTCTCTTAATTAGTTTTTATTAATAAATGAAGATCACATTGTGCATGTATTGGGATTTGTCCTTCACTGTAACCTTTGGACTTATTCCCAGGCTACAAACTGTATTAAATAGAACTGGCTGAAAATGGGAAAATTATTTTGCAAGGAGAGATGAATGACTTTTAATTTCAACAGGGTTGATTTTAATTCTTTGCCAGTTGCTAGTGAATGCAGGAAATGATGCTGGGGGGGATTCCTCCTATTTTCTTAACATTGGCTTTCCTTTTGCTACTCTACTTTTTTTGAGCTTCCTTAACAGAAATATTTTTTAAAAAGAGCAAAAATAACCCCCAAAGCTCAGAGCCCTGAAATTCATTCTGTTACGTTGAACGTGAGGAAAAGGATGAGAAACACAACCCTTCCCAGGACATTAAAAACAAATCCTGTTTAGAAAATATCTTAGAAGAAGCAGGTTTTGAATGAGAAACTCTTATGTCTCAAACGTACTTATACTAGGCTGTATTGGATTAAACAGCACCTCTGGCAGAAGAAAAAAAGTGGATATACAGTGATGAAGGCTCAAAACATTACCCTTGCTCACTACATTTCAAACTGTGACCCAGGCCAATTAAAGAAAATCTTTTTGATCTCACAGTAGAGGGCTTTGTGGCAGAGCTGCATGTTTGTAGGAGAATAAGGGGCCATGGGAGAAAATTGGTATAAATATCAAATTATTTGCCTAAGAGCTTTCAGTTAACTAACACAAATGTAAGGAAACTGATAAGTATACTTACTTCTTAAGGCCTATAATGCATGGTTATTGACCTATTTTTGAAAAGTTTCATCACCTGTGTTTTAACTCCATAGAGGTTCAGAGATCCACATGATGAGTGAGTGAGTAGCACAGGATAAATGATTCATACCCATTTATCTTGTTGCACCCTACATTTTACCTTTTGGACACCCATTGACTTATGCTGGTAAGATGGGATTTCCATGAACAGGTCACAAATTACTCCAACTACTGCACAGGGTTTTGTATTTCAGTTCTTGTGTACTTGGTATCAATACCTTCAAAAATGAGGCTAGCTGTAAAGTATTTACGATCTCATTCCAGCCCAAGTTGCTGCTGCTAAGCTTTTAATATCGGTGTCCTGTTTGCATTGACTCTTAGTTATATATGGTAAGACACCAGCATTATTTTGTTATGCAAGCATATTGTACTTGCTTTTCCTATTGGTTCTGTGTTATAGGGTTGTATTTTTATACTGTAAAACATTATCTCATTGGGGTTTTGCTGTCTGTATAAATTTCTGTGTAAACACTGATCCCAGTGGACACAGGTAACTTATTAAAATGACTAAGTATTGTGTGTCTGTGTTCTTGCATCAAAGCAAGAATGTACTCTACCCAGTTTTTTCATACAGTGCCAGCCTTAAAATCAGCAGGCCAAATTATCTTTGTAAAGAAATGCTATTCTACTGAAGTCAATAAGGCCTCACCAGTTTGGGCCAGCAGGCAATTTGGCTCAAATACTAGCACCTATTATAGGAGTTTAGCTAAACTGAGTCTCCAGAAATATAAAGTTTTGTACAAGATTCTTAGCTGGCTTGACATTTTTACGGTGAGACCCAGGCACCAAAGCACTTGAATCAGACATTTTGATTCTAGTCTATCTCCAGCAAAAGATTAATCCACTAGAGTCCGTGTCATACGATAACTCTTGAATCAAGAATACCATTCCCTTCTGTAGAATTAAGTTCAACAGATCCAGTGGCTGATCTCATGTGTTCATTTAAGGAGCAGCAAGTTGCAGATTTAAAGAGTACAAAGAGCGGAGAGTGCATTTGTAGACTTTCTGCTTGTATTTCAATGAGAAGCAGCATTGAGATTGCCTCTTGGAAGCTAATTTTTAGGGAGCGTCAGAGTTATTTTGATAGAGAAATGTTACCTGCTTACAATGTGTTCTCGTAGTAAGCGGTGTGCTGCACTGATGATGTCAGCAGTTATTGTTGGTAGAAATATTTGTCTATGTCATTTTTGCAGTAACATTTCATGTACAATTATGTTTGTATGTGATTACAGCTCCTTGACTACAACAGTTAGTCTATGTCCCAGTCCCTGCTCTGACCCTGATGGGATCAGTAATAGCCTGGGTCTGCTGAATCTTATGCTAGGGATTCCCAAGTATTTCATATTGGAGGATCAGTGTCATTGGTAGGAATTTTTAATATTGAAATATTGAAAGGCCCCAACTGAGATTCAGGCCTCACTGTACGTGTGATAAAAGACATCTCCACCCCAGAGTTTACAGTAAACAGAGAACTCAGACAAATGCTACAAAGCAGATCAGAGACTAACATAATCCATGCTGATAAGCTGCGTAGTAGTTTAACTCTGAAGTCCCATACTCCCACTTCTACATGTTAGTGGTCTCCCAACTATATTGAGCTAACTCTTTTCCTTGCGCAAAGAAAGCCAAGAGGAAACCAGAAGCTGCTCTGTATCTGCGCTCCATATGGATCATGGCTGCAAGCTAGCCTGCATCTCCCAGCCCAGGGGTGACCCACCGAGACAAGGAAGATGCACCCAGAGGGAAGGATTCTGTCCTGGTGCTGGAAAGAAAGGGAGCACAGCTAGAAGGGAGCCGGCCTTCCCAGCGTCACACCAGCTCAGAGCTTCTTTCCCTACTGGGAAACTTAGATAACAAATCAAAGCTAGAATCCAGCCCCGTCTCACGGGCAGGGCTGGTACCTCTGCCTAGGAAGATTGCCCAATATTTAGCATTACTAGTAATTCAATGGGAAAGTAATGAGCAATGTTTTAAGAAAAACAACCGATTACTGGCCACAGAAGTCATATGCAAATATACTTGCAAGTTAACTCAAGCAGGTAATCTCCAGAAGCAGGCTTAAGACAGACATTTAGAGGTAAATTGTGCCTTCCATCACAGTATTGTACCCCACCGGTGTATGAAATTCAGGATGAAATCAGTAGGTGTTTGTGCATGTAACTGTGGGCAGAAATTAGCCCAAAAGCACATTTGAAAGTCAGAGACTTCCTCCCATGGTGTTAGGCAAGAAAGATGAGACTTCTGTGTTCAGGGTCAGGCACCTCATGTATACTTTAGCAAGAACTGTGCTGTACCAACAGGATATCCTGTTTTAAATAATAAAAATAATGAAAGACTTCAAGATTGTAGCCCCATCTGCTTTTCTTCTTTGCCTTGATTAACAATTATGGTAGGAAACAGGATCCTGGGACTGATACCCTGATGTCTCCTAAAATGGTTAGAAGATGCCAGCATCAAAACATTCTTAGCTGTAAAGCCACACACAACTTTGTCTGTCCTATAAGCTAAATGTCTGACTCGTTACTGTCTTCCAGTATTAACATGAACCTATTGTAGGATGATTTGCTCTGACACAGCAGTTTTAGACACCCCACATGGCTGCTTTAGTTGTGCAGCAGAATTTGGAATATAAAGAGAGTGTGTGTAGTTACCACCTCTAATCTGTAAATCATAGTTGATTATTTGTAGGGACATTCCAAAACAAGAGAATTTGAAAACACCATCACCATTACCACACATCTGCATTCATCGTTTTTAATGAAAAGGTAGCTCATTAGAATTGTACCGTGAGGTACATTACACATTTATCTTAAAAAGAATTGGCACCCTAGGTTAGTACATCATTAGTATGGCTGAATTCTATATAAGGGGGTGCTGACACTGTGTTAACTCCAGGTTTGTTTCATTCCCCACCCCACTTCTGTAGCAAATTTAAGCAGCTTTTTGCAACTGGCAGAAGCCAGCACAGTGCTGGTGCATACTGACGCTTCCTGGCTCAGCTCAGTGATGCTTGATGCTTTATGCTGTTAGAGTAAGCACAAATCACAGGTGAGGACTAAAAGCAGACCTAATAATTAATATCTAAAGCAATCCTGTCAGCACAAGTTGTGATTTATAAAAACGGAGAATAGCAAACTATAAAATCATGTAAAACTAATCTTCCAAAAACTATCTTGAACTACTGATCTTCAAATGTGTAGTTGCATTAGAGAAGGGCATTGAGGATTATCTTGTCTGATGGTCTTAGACATAGCTACAGATAAGACTGGCAAGTGAAATTAAATATTAGTAGAAATTATGTAAATAAAAATGATATTTTCAGTATCACTTCACAGTGATGCTGCTGGGTTTCCTTTCAGGCAACCTGTATTGGTAGAGCTATTTGGCACAGTCGCTCTTAAGACCAGTCCCAACTGATACAATATCTTTCTTCCTCAGGCCCTTTCATGTCAGATGTGGAGCATTTCTGGGACTGTAGCAACACTTACCCCACCACTCCCGTGAAAGAGCTTCCCATTCTCTTTGCACATACCCAATACCACTAACACCAGCTCTCTTCTTGGTGCAGAGTTTTCACAGGAGTTTAAAAGATTTTTAAGGAAACACATTTTGGTCTCTGCAGTGCCTTAAATAGTTCTCCAAAATTCTAACATACGTGGAGAAAATAGTTTGTTGAGTTTTCCATCCTTCAAACAAACCTCTCCCACATCATCCTTCAAATGACAGACACATCCTACATGTAAACCTCTTATTAAGATCAAGCAGAACTGAGAGGAGGAAGCCAGGAGTACCAGAGTCCCCCCCTCCAGTTCACAGGCACGCCTAAGTACAAGATTTCCTTCGCCACTATCCTGCTTCCCCTCCTCTCCCAGCAGGATAATCGCTCCGTGGGTCCATACAGTACCTCCAGGCCTGGGGGTGGGGGTAGCAATGCAGGCTGTGCCTACCTGATAGGCCATTGCAAACACTTCTCCAAAAAAACTAAACCACTTAAATACCAATGATATAACATTTCTGAAAATTAGCCCCCTCTACTATGGTGCTGGTTTTGGCTGGGGTAGAGTTAATGTTCTTCACAGTAGCTAGTATGGGGCTATGTTTTGGATTTGTGCTGGAAACAGCATTGATAACACAGAGATGTTTTCGTTGCTGCTGAGCAGTGCTTGCACACAGTCAAGGCCTCTTCTGCCTCTCACCCCACCCCACCAGCGAGGAGGCTGGGGGTGCACAAGGAGTTGGGAGGGGACACAGCCGGGACAGCTGACCCCAGCTCACCACAGGGATATTCCAGACCATATGGCGTCATGCTCAGCATATAAAGCTGGGGGAAAAAGAAGGAAGGGGTGGACATGGAAGTGATGGCGTTTGTCTTCCCAAGTAACTGTTAGGCGTGATGGAGCCCTGCTTTCCTGGAGATGGCTGAACACCTGCCTGCCCATGGGAAGGAGTGAATGAATTCCTTGCTTTGCTTTGCTTGTGTGCACGGCTTTTGCTTTCCCTATTAAACTGTCTTTATCTCAACCCATGAGTTTTCTCACTTATACCCTTCCGATTCTCTCCCCCATCCCACCGGAGGGGAGTGAGCAAGCGGCTGCGTGGTGCTCAGTTGCTGGCTGGGGTTAAACCACAACAACTGCTTTTTTTTTCTTCCCAGAAATGATAACATGTCTAAATCCAATTTGCAGTAAGTTCAAAATTTTCCTTTGCAGTCTGTCCAATCTTTTTTCCTCCCTTTCTCCAATTTTCACTCCCGACTAAGGTTTATGTGCAAAGTAACTTGAAATTCCAGGAAATTCCAGTATTTTAAATCAAAGTTTGGCTACCAAAATGCTTGGATTTTATTTAAATCATGCTTAAGTGTTGCTCAGGCTGTTGCTTTCAGCTTTCAGAGCCATTGGATCAAAATGCTCTTTGTAGGATAACCTTATGCTCAGCCTCACGGCAAAGTTCGGATCAGACCAGAAGTTGTCTGAAGAGAGCAATAAGTGGTGGACCTACATGAAAAAAAAATGGGTAACACATTTTTGTCTGTTTCAATACTTAAACCAGTTCCACAAACTTCAGCTTGAAAACCAAGGAGTATCAGTGACTGATCAGATATGACAAATACTTGAGAAAATGTAAAAAGATTAAGTTTATCTCATTACCACCCTTTCACGAAAGTATCCCATCTGTCTTTTTGATTCTAAACTATTTTGAACAAGAAGTGGAGTAGTGTGATTTTAGACCAGAAACAACCCAGGGAAAAAAGCTTCCCTACACTTAGCTTATGTAAACACTTTACCATATAATGATAAATAGTCAAATTTCCAAAATTCACAAGTAATGTTGTCAAATTGTTATTAAATTTTTGGAGGTTTCCTGTGATGATTTTGTTTTCAGAATACTGTCTTCCTTGTTCTAATGTTAATTACTGAGAATTTATTCATCAGTCCTAGTGATCTAGTTAGTAGAATAGGGGTCAACAGTGACTGAATTGTAGTTCAGCTAAGAAATGGGATAATCTTGGATTTATAAATGGGAGAAGTTTAAAAGCTCAACCGCTTCATAATCGTCATTCTGCAGTGGAACAACTCTGTCATCAAGGTCAATTCATCGGCATTGGTGTTGCTGTGAAGGAATTCCGAGGCTTTGATTTCTAGAGAGCACTTGCTACTGAGCAACTATTAGGACTTCTTAACCAGATAACCTGCGCAACAGGTATCTTATTTGCATGACAGTAGTCCATGTGGCCTCAATATATGTCTATAAAAGTCGATAAAGCTGGCACTTCGTGAATAGTTAGACCCTCTCAGGGGTTGGGATGGAGGAGACAAACAAGGGCACGGCAATATTCAGTCTTCACAGAATGTTTTCTCTGGCACCTCCATGATTTGTTTCCGTTTCCCCTCTCTCCCCAAAAGGGTGGCAAGCAGGTTTATTTGCGCTTTTGAAAATCAGTTCCCTTCTTAGGCCCTACTTGGTGCAGACTGTGTTATCAGCAGCTTCCATTTCTTCAGAACTGGGGAGGAAGAACAAGCTATAATTAAAGGCTGAAGGTATTTACCCTCTCTTCCCTGCCCCGAAGAACTGAGCTGTTGCCAGGCAGTGCAGGCAGTTGGCAGTTCCCTGGGATCACAAGAACCGGGAACCAGGAATCGCGCTCCGGGCCCAGCTACCTGCCCTAGAAAAACTCATCTGCCACTCAACAGCGACAAACACTTCCCAACTCTCTCCACATTCTTTCTGGCCTCTGAAAGCCCCTCCGAGGAATGGTCTTCATTTCCAAAGGCTACCCACCGGTTTAGGTCAAAATCCTAATTGAAGAGTGGTGAAAATTTTGCAACTCAAGTAACTCCCTGTAAGTAATTTCAAAATCTTTTAGTGAAAACATACAAAGTGTGTATGCACGGGTGTTGTAACCAATCCTGAAAAGGGAATGGAAACAAGAGCCTTTGTGTGTCTGCTCTTGCAGTTGATGAGTTACATCATTTCAAACTTGTCCTCCTGCTTTGCATACGATTTAATAGCTTTCTTTTTTTGCATGGAACAAACAGTGCTTTCTGATGAAGTTTCTGTCATTGCGGTGACTGTTTTCATGGTTTACTCAGAGACCGTACAGAACGTGATCCAGTTGTGGCTGCTTTGCGCATTTCATTAACAGGTCTAGATTCCCAGTATTGCATGCAAGTAATTTTGCATTACTTTTTATAGTAATGTGATTAACTTGTTTCATCCTGTGCTGCTAGCACAAAGTGTTTTGCTTTGATTTACGTGGATGGTTGGCAGTCTCTTGTTTTCCTGATGATGAATAATGGGCAGTACAAAACAGAACAAGCAAAGCTAACGTACCATAAAATTGTGTGAACTTCACAAATCAGAGTAGTTTCATCTGTAAAATATTTTATAGGATTCCAGTCAACTATTAAGCTATGATATCTCACACAGGCCATTTTGAAGCAATGAATCAACCAGGTAACTGATTTAATTATTATTTTATCTTCCTTCTCTTACTACCCATGCGCATGTCTCGTTCTGCTTCCCATTTCCTTCCTCTCCGTCCTGTCCTAATCCTTCAGCATTTGTTTGATTTGAAATGTAATCCCTCGAGAACGTTGTTGCTTCCTCTGCAGCCTTTGTATTTGCTCCTTTCCTCCTGCTTTTCCCTCTGGCCTGCCCCATCTTCACAGCAATCTCTCCTGGTTCACTGTCTGGAGCATATTGCCCTCTAGCACTTGTACCCAGCAGAAGTCACTCAGCAAGTCATGGCTGGGTGTTGGCTACCTGAAGGTGAGGAAGACAACCAGAAAAGATCTCTGACAGTGAGTTGCACACGGTTCTGGGATATTAGCATGAACAGGAACTGGATTTTAAATACTTGTCCTGTCTGCCTCAGTTCTTGCACATACTAGAAATAGATATGAAAAAAGTAAAAAAGATTCAGTTGTTTTGGGGGGCATCCTGTGTGGTCTAGGTACAGCTTCAAAACCTAGAGAGTGAGGAGACAATCCCTGACAGTTAATATATCTGATGAGAAAATATATCCTGAAGGAGAAAATTATGGCACTGAAAGCCATTCCTTTAGTTAATGTCCAGAACAAGCCAGTGAAGAATACAGTTTCGAATCCTGACCACCAGCTGTAAAGTTGATCCAGCCAAGATGTACCGCAGCCTGGAACAGCCGGTTTCCGCAGGCAGTAGCAGGCACTTTGTGAGCTGCTATGTCTCTTCTCACTGACGTATCGAAGCCACTGGAAGGTTTTGGCAAATTTTGTGTAATGGTCTCTTTGATCTGTGGCCAGTACATCCAATAGCCTTTCCCCTTCTGTCTTGGCCAGAGAAGCTCCAGAAGTCTTTATGAATGACTAAATCATTTCAGTTTGTGGTTCTGAATGTTGCTGCAAGCACACAGAACTGAGCAGGACACTGTGTGGATAAATACCCATGCGATGACAGCCTTCAGCAACTGCTGCTCTGGAGGACGTCAAGGAGAGACATGCTTGCATTATGGCACAGACCAATGTGAAGAAGAGCTCACTTCTATGTATCGTTTGGATTTATCCACTAAGTCTAGGTGCATTTGACTACCAACAGTCTCAGCATGGATCCAGGCCACCGGCAGTTGCTGAGGAACACACACACACAGCTTAGTGTTCCTGAGCGGTGGTAGCTGCACGGTCTAGTGCGATCCCAGAACAGGCACCTGTGTGGACAGGTACTTAAAGAAACCTACTAGAAAGGTGGGACATTGTCTCCTTGGGGAAAAAAATGGTATTCACTCATAGCTTCCTCAGGTCCAGCTGCCCTCAGACATAGAAAACTACTTTGGTAGTTCACACCATGCCCACTGACTGTCTTTCCTCCTTGTGTCTACAGGACAGGGCTATGGCCTTTTTGCCATGTCTCCAAGGCTATGTGGGGAAATGGGGATAGAAGGCTGCAAGCCTTTAAGCCCTGAGGGTTCGTATGTATCTATATTTACTGTATGGTTCAGAGGGTGCCTAGAACTATAGACGGGTTGTGGCTCCTACTCAAGACCGCTCGTTCTTGAGTACTTCTCTTCAACCAGCTTGGGAATTCTCATTTTACAAAAGTAAATTATTCTCAGATTTGTTGGCCTCAAAAGAGAACAAGGAGGAATATGGACTAAAAAAAGCCCGTCTACCCTCTCACCCTCCCCCTGACCACGTTACTGTGTCACTTCACTCCCTGGCAGCTAAACACTAGATTGCATCATGCCTCAGACTGGAGGTGAAAAAACATTTACTTTCATTGTCTCTTCTACTACCCCCCTTCATCCCATCCTTGCTCATTTAATAAATATAGTTGATGAAGTATCACAAAGAAAACCTGATTTTTTCCTATAGGCAAATTCTTTTATTCCTCTAACTGAATTTCAGGTAAATTTGGTGGCAACGGCTTGAACCAGTTATCCTTGTATCTGTTTCCTGTAGAACATGCATACATTTGTGACAATTTTTTCTTGGTGTTTGTCATGAACCTTACATGAGAGAGGATGCGGTGAAGAGCATTTGCCTTCATAATGATAGGTTGTATTTTCAAATTGCATAATATTTCTATTTTTACATATAAATCAAAATTGTTTCCAGAATCCCTGAGGCCTGTACTTCCACTGAAAATATGTCTCATACAAAACCTTCTCCTTTTCTTGCAGAAAAGGATACTGAGAACTGAGGCACCAGGCAGAAAAAAAATGCTTACAAAAATCAAATCAAATCAAGATCTTCCCCAGAGAAGGTTAAAATAAAAAAAAAAATTCCCACTAGTAGCAACAGGGAATCTCAGCAATTTTATATCGCATTTCATTGGCAATGAGATAATTCACATAAATTTCAATACATGAATATTAAAATTGTTTTTTAAGAAAATCCAACTTTAGGCTAGACAATTGCAATTCATAAGGCAGTAGCTTAGAATAGGATTTTATCAATCTTTGCCATTACTAAATTTAGCTTCTTACCAGCAACCTTTAGAAACAGACTTTCCTCATCTGCAAGCTTCTTTACATATACATACACACAACGCATTTTTCTGTGCAATAACTGGACAAACTGGCACATATACTAATACGCACACTGAGAGCAGGCTCTGCTGCGGCTGGTATCCATCATCCCGATTAGTTTTCTCCTGCAAGCGCTGCCATTAAGCAGCTGGAGTGCAAGCACAGAGGAAGGGGATTTGACGCCACATTCTGCCTTCTAGAATCTGATTCTGCGCTTCAGATGACGGGGACTATGGAAGTGGGAATTGGACCATAGAGCGAAATTAATATTCGGCTGCAGAGTGAGTGAATTTGGGTTAATCTATCACAGATTACTTCAGGAGGTTTTGGAAGCCTGCTCTTGCTTTGACCTGTTTCTCAAACAAAATCTTCAGCCCTACTTTTGCTATATTTAGATGTCACTTCCCCTTTCATTGTTATATGTAATAAACCATTTATTCTCCAGAGAATCCGGAGAACATTTTGGGGGGCGGGGGAGGGGGAAAAGACCTACAACTGTACATCAAAACCAAAATAAGAACCACACAACATTTTGGAGAGGTTGGTGGTGTAGCACTGGCATCCTTAGTGTTCCCTTGCACAGACAACATGATGTATCAAATGCATCTGTTTTATTTTATTCTACGTAATCAATTTCAATACTCATTACCCAAAAATATGTTAGGGGCAGGTAAAGCATGTCATATCCGGCCAAATATGCTTTTTGATTCTTATATCTTTGAAGCTATACCCCACTGTCATTAAATAGCTTGAGCGGTATCTGTAAAAATGAAGTGCTTGTTACATACTTCAGCTAATTGAATTGGAGTCCTGTGTGAAATGTCGTCTATGGCAACAGCTCCAATGTTGCTCAGATGAGAGCGCTATGGACAAATCTGAGCATTGTTTTAACACTTGGCTGCATGAAAGTACAGCTTAACTTTATTTTATTGGCTGTTTTTAAAGACTGGAGGTTGCAACTCAACAACTATTTCATTATGGCTTTATTTTACGAGAAACTTCACTTGTCAATGTGCAATCAAGCCACACAGGTTTCCTGTGTGGAACAAAAAGCAGTGTCTAGGAATGCCCACAGGATCAGGGCTGCAGAGTGCTGGCCAAGTGGCACTACTTTCAAGACACAAGGAAGTGACTCTTCCGTGGTTTTTGACACCACCGTGCAGAGAAATAGAATAGTCTACCTTGCTGTATGTTCTTTTATTCAAAAACTGAACAGAAAGGGTTAATTTTCTAAGGATTTTTCCCCTTGCTTTCTTGCCTTGCTTGAAGTATCATTTGCCAAATTTTTCAACTGGAAGAAAACATGAGCAGTTTATTAGTAGAGGCCTTGACTGATTTAAACCACTGTCAGGAAACCATATGGTCTTCTAGCTTCTGACTTGCTATTTACTGGTAAAATAAGAGTTTCATTTCAGGAAGCTGAAAACAAAAAAGTTTATAACTAGCAGTGAGATTAGGGATGAAGCTTTAGAGGAGACTGTCACAGTGACCCCGCATAGTTATTGCCACAGATACATCCAACTTCCTTCGACTTAAAACTGTATTGAAAATCCATTGAATTAGCTGCCCAACCCCTACTAAGTAGTATTACTATTACTTCTGACAAACCAGCAGACTATCCTAGATCACTCCACCCCTCCTGCAATTGCGACAACTCACATTGTTACTGCTGTGGCAGTTTTGGAAAAAAAAAATCCCTTTAGAAATTCCAATTATTAACCAACTTTTATTAATAAAACCCTGGTATGCTTTCTATGCATTTGGTAATCCTATTTTGTGGTGATATGTGCATTGTTTGATGCATCTCTCAGCCTGAAGGCGACTGCTGCACCTTGGAGCACACCAGGTCAGTCTCGGCCTAAGCAAGACTATTAGAAATGCTGTTTATTCAGCTGGAGTGGTACAGACTTGTAGCCGATTAAAAACAACCACATCCCAACTGTGTGATGCTTTTGCATGATTTTGACTAATTCTGTTTTGTTGCAGTCAACAGAAATTTGCTTGCAAATAATTTTTGCATGGCACTTAAATACTACATTCTGTGATGTGCCCATATTTTTATATATATGCAGTTAAGGTTAGGCATAGGCAGGACTTTTTGTCACACAAAAATATTAAACTTTTTAAATAAACAGTGGAAACATACAAAGTAAATATGCATGCAGGCCACATGCTTCATTGCAAAGACAATTTACTGGTGCTTGTAGAGAAATGGCAAGAAAAACAATCAGCAAGGAAGCATAGGACACAGGGAGCAGTAGCAGTAAAAGTGAGACTTTGGTTTATAGCTAAACATGTTTAGCTCTTTTTGTTTGGGTAAACATTAAGAGCTTGAATGCCAAGCAATGCCTTAAAAAAAGAAGAGTGGTATTAGAACCAAAACTGCTCTGTGGTCTTACTTATTTCTTCAGGAAAAATGAAATTTATGCGAGTTCCTCGTAAGTAAACAAGACTGCATCAAAGATATCTGATATCTAAAAGCCAAATTCTTTTTATAACTGAAACAAGATTATATCTGTAAGATCCATTTATAAAACCTTAAATGAGTAGATTTATTCACGTGATCCAACTGATTGTTTTAAGTGTACATAATAAAGCACAACTCAGGGCACAGATTTTTTACTCTGTGGATAAATTAATTATCTGGATAAATGCAGCTCACATGTATGTCCTAATTTACAGTAGACATTAAGAATTAGCAGTGGTTCTCTATTGAATCTAGTTTTTGTTTCTGCATTTAGAATACACAGAAGTGTTGAAAATGGTGCTTTTCCACACATGGCTACAAGACTTGACCAAGAAACATCAAATCCCATAATTACAGCACTTCTCAGTGACTCGGATGTGAGCTACTACAATGAGATCCTCTAAGAAATCTAGAACTAAGCTCTTCTAAACTTTAATTTTTGGCTTTTAACAGCTTTGCTTGGTGCTCTTGCAACTTGAGCATGCTTCTTAAAAGTTTTTGAGCAAAGTAGGATTTAATCAGATTGTATTAGCAAACATTAAAAATTGTTAGTGAAAGAAAGGTTAATGCTTATTAGCATTTCTTATGTTAATTCATAACTCTTATACATTACAGAAAATGAAACAAGTAGCCACATATACTTATTGTGGCAGCTAACTTTCTCAGCAGTACTTTTGGCCACTTTGATAGTAAACATGACATGAGTTTCATTTAAAAGTTTGAAGTCCCATAAGAATCTCTATGATTTTCCAGAATTGGCCTTGGGGAAAAAAGGGAATGTACCCAGAGTAAACTTTGAAGGGAAAAATAATGAGATAAAAAAATTACTAATGAGATAAAGATGAGTAACTGCCAAATTTAATGTAACTCCCTTTCAACACAGCCAACAACTACAGCTTTGACTGCAATGAAGAGGTGGAACAAAGAAAGAACTTCTGGTTCTCCAGGGAAGGATGGAAGGCATCTCAGCCATCTTCCCATAGTTCACACATTTCAGCATTTGGCACAGAACAGGTATTTACACATATAAAGTCTGTCTCCCTGATCCTACTTATTTACCCATTGTGCTATACAGAACAGAGGAAGACCTGCAATATCAAGTCACAGACCTTGGTGCATCCAGCCCAAACATTTCTTATTAGTTTCCTTGTGGCAGCATACAAATATTTTTTTCCCGTTACTGGAGTCCTTAGAGCTCCTCTGCTATTGGGTAAAATGACTAAGACAAATCTTAAGTGAAGAAAATTAGCTTTATTTATGTAAATTAGAAAAATGAATTGTTAGAACTTTGGTCAAATGGTTAATTCTGTACAATTTACAATTATATACAAAACTTATAATAAAATACAGTACATCACACTTTTCCTGAGTCACGGTATGTTTCTCAGTTCTGTAAATCTTTTTTTTTTCCTCTTTTTTTTTTTTAAGGTAATTAGATTCAAGAAGGAAATACTATCCTCAGTTTGATAGTGCTTGGTTTAGATAATACTGGTATTAAGAAGTCAATACACTATATGTAGAAAATACTTTATAGCCATTGCAATTTTGATAGTTATTTTTCTGTATTAAAATATGTTCCTTGATAAAAATGTTAATTAAATACTCCTTATTATCAGTTTGTTGCACTTTATTTGACACAGGACAAGCTGATTCAAACATGTCCATCTCTCATTGCAGAGATGCATAAATTTAGGTGAGTTATATGTATATATAACCAACCATTTAAAGATAGGAAACACACATCCAGATAGAGCAGATGTCTGAATCGAGGCACAGTATATTAAAATTGCTGTCCTATCCTGGACAAGATATGTAAGCTTCAATTGCCTGGCTAGCCTAATACAAAATTAACACAAGTGTACATCCTGAAAAGTGAGACTATGTCAAGCAGCAAGGCACCAAGCCTGCAAATACTTACATATGCATAATAGTCCCACTGTGTAAAGCACTATGGAGTCCTCAGTGAAGAAGCATTGTAGAGCTGTATTTAACAGCATCTGTTAAATCTCAGCCAGCTCAAGAAGTTATTAGGATTAAAGCTATAAATATTACCTTTATTGAGTTGAATTTTTTGAGATCAACAATCATCTATTGTAAGGCGTACAAGGATATTTAATCTGTTTCCTTAACGATGCAGTGTGTTAAATTAGTAATTAGGATAGATTATAACCTGCAAGTTAATTTATGTCCCAGTTAAATCAAAAAACCAATCAGGGTAACTTATTTTTGACAAACATTGATTTAAAACAAAATTAATTTTACTTAATGGCTAAGTGTGGGCTGCTCCTAAATATATCTACAGTAAAGTTCACTATACTTTTTTAATATAGGCATGTGCATTTCTGGTATTTTAGTCCAAAATAATAAAAAAATACAGATTAGATGACCTCTGATAAACTTCTTAAACACTATGAATAAATGTAAGAATTCTTACACTAACAGAAAGTTATCTAGAGATTTGCTTTCTCTTAAAAACCTTCTGTAATACTTCAGTGCAAACTGAAATATGAGATCAAGTCATAGTGATCCTACTCTGATTAGAAATTAAAAGGGACATTTTTTGCTGTTGATCTCAAAGTGCGTAAATTGACAATATGAGACTTCAAAGAAAATTGGTCTTTAGCTGAATGCTTGAACTTTTCGCAGGATTCTTTGCATGTTTAGCAGTCTTCACTTTGATGCTTTCTTGATTGCCTTTTACAGCTGACTCTAGCCTCGCTTTCATAGTTGGAGAGGAAGCCATTAGTTTTTTAAAAACTGATGAGTACTGTGGACCAATCTGCATCAGATTTTGCAAAGCAAACTCATGTAGATTTTTTGCTGAGTTTGTAGCAGAAACCAGGGCATTTTCATCCAAAAGAAAGGAAATAAGCATGGGAAGAAGGCAGGCCACCAAATGAGCACCTATAAACATTGAAAACACAACTTAAATATAAACTTTTTAAAAACAGCTTCAAATTCTAACTAGAAGTATTTCTCGAAGTTAACATTTAACACCAACTATAAAGCTGCAAATGTTATTTGAACTGTATGGTAAAAAGAACCAACATTCTTGTTAGCAATTAGCATTCAGGACTGGATTCCTAGCGGTTGTTTTGTTTTAATCTGTTACTTATGGCAACTTTCAGCGTGTCTAATGTTTTGGATACTAGTAATGGAAGTAACTTACGGTGCTCTTCCTCAGCAGTGGCTGTAAGAGCTGTAACCATCTTTATTCCCTCCTGAATGACTTGAAGTTCAGCAGCATTTTCAGGTTTTGCTTTTTCCGTTTCCTGCAGTTTTCCCACAATGGATGGTGCTAAAGAATGAATATAAGGATATGACACGGTTTTGTTTGGATGCTGAAAGATGGAGTGCAGCAGCTGGTAGCACTTATACTGTACCTAAAGGGAAAAAAAAAAATTTGCAGTTACAAAGTGTTGTCCTTAAAAATACATGTCAGTGTTTTAAAACTCACAGCTTGTCAGATAAAATTTTAGGGAGAGGAAAAATGTGCCTCACAGCTTGAAAATTTATCAGGTTGCAGGCTGCTAATGCAGAATATTTTATAGAAGCATTATAATTTGTAATAAAATTATTAAGAGAAACTAGATCATGCTTCCTGTTTCCTTCCACCAAGTCCTACATCTTCCTACATTTTTGAGTTAAGGAAAAAATATTTTTGTGTGAAGATTATGTCTTAGTACTATTTTGAAAATCTACTTTTTTTTGCAAAAATACAGCTGACTGAAAATAGGTGCTTAAAATGTAAGCATTACCTCTGTCAAACTGTAGGCACAATGTTAAAAAGCCTCAAATGGTGCAGTAGCTTGCATGTCATTGGAAATCAGTAAGACTGGAACTGCAAGTTCCTACATAATTTCTGAAAGGCTCAGATGCCTAAACACTTGGATAAAATTTGCAAATGCACACTACCATTTTCTTGCAGTCATATTTGGCATCCCCAGGTTCCTATCAGTGGAAACCAATGTTTATAATACTACAAATGTATTAATATATAAAGAAGTACTTTCTTACAGCTATTTCTCAAGTAAAGGTAACTTTGTTTAATTTTTTGTTACTACGTGAATATATACAGAGAAGATGCAAGGGAACCAGTTTACCGTGAATTCTCACAGTCATACATGAAATCTAATGCATGTTATTTTCAGAGCTGGACTTTAAGAGTGAGGAAGTCCCAACTCCTAGAAAAGCCATTTGCATTTGCAATAATAAACACAATTTTTTTTCCTGATACGTTGGTTTTTTAGATGAAGAATAGTAACAGATGAGCTGTGGCACTACAATCTAAAGCAACTACGTAAAAATATTTATACTAGGTCGGAACAAAGCATTAATCTAGTTCAATATGCTGCCTCCAGCCAGGGCCAGGAGCTGATGCTTATGGGACAGTATAAGTTATGTAGCGGTACTTGCTCCAGCTCCCAAAGACCCACAGCTGAAGTATTTCCTGTGCAAAAGATAGTATCTGTGTGTTGAAGATAAAACGAACAAATAAAATGAAACAGGTGCCTGAAAAACCACACAACTGTATCATGTACTTATCAATGTATAAAGCTCTGAGTCTGATGCAATTAAAAAAAAAATCATAGGAATACAGAATTGTATACAGAGTAAAAAAACAATAAAATGCACTGCTGGACATGTCCTTGCTAACTTGTTCAAACTGTATTTTAAAATACAACACATAGTCAGGACAGAATTAACTGGAATCAACACACAGGACAAGTGAAACAACTGAACAGAAAAGTAGCTAGAATCCTTCTAATATGATACCGAAATTCTTATAACTTCACCAGTACTTACAAGAGGGTCTTTTGAGTCAAGTGTTATTTTAAACTTCTCAATACAACGCTTTTGAAGGCACTCTACGGTAGTAACTTCTGGACTGGTAGACATAACAAATACTGTAATAGCAGTAAGCAGACTAACTTCATCAAGTTCTTGGAGAAGCCCATCTACTATCAACAAAGCAAGCAGTCTGTTAGATTTGCATTAAAAAGTAATTCTATGAATTCAAGTGTTACAAAGAGGTGGAATAGAAATATCAACGTCTACATTTCTTTAGGAATCTCTTTTTTCAAATACATGACATACTCTGATGGACTGATATGGACTTTTACTGTAATAAAAGCCAAAGCCAAAATGGGAATTTAGGGGTGATTATATGCATATTTAGAAATAACAGGATACTTCTATTCCATTGTTCCTCTGTATAAAAGTACAGTAAATATCTTTGAAGAGCTGGTATGACATATTAGGGTACAACCTATTTTGAGAATAATATAAAATTTGCATTAAGAACATATATTCTTTTGCTATAACTTAAAAACCCAGCAGTATAAACAAAAGTTCCAACAACTTAGAGATTAAACATAAGGAATGATAAAAGTACTACAAACTTGGGAAGTTGAAGAAGCAGCACACAGAAAACTAAGACAATATTTTTTCTTGAACTACTGTTTTAATACCCTTTGCTTCAATACAGACACTAATTCTTTGTGGCAAGCGTGCACGCAGTACAGCTGTCTTTTATGCTCAACTGTACACTGAGGCCATAACTCCTGTTTATACCATCGTACCATGTAACTACATTGTGGCACTACATAATACAGGGGTAAGCCTGCAATCCCACATTTATAACTTTACTGATGATGACTTCTTATATGAACTGTAGGGACGAGATTGCACTATAGTTTCAACAGTACTTGGTAGCCAACTAATTCTCCTGTGACTAAGATATTAGTCTTTAAGATGTGCATAAATTTAATTTAAATAAAACCAAACCACCTTTCACCCAAACATTTTTTCTTTTGTTTTTTAAACACACAAACCCAAAATTTGTGCTTACCTTGATCCCAACAGTCAAGCACTGTGACCAAAGCACTACGTAGAAGATCAGTCCAAGCAGTCCGACTCTTCTCTGCTCGAGCCATCGGAGAAGACAAGAGTCCTTTAAGAGCTTGTAGAGATGCAGCAACCGTCAAAGGTAACTGGCCATCTCGCAATTTCACAGCAGTTTCTTTAAGTACTCCAATAATTAGGTACAAGATAGTAGGAAGAACTGAAACACTTCCTGTAAAACAAAGCAAATTAATTTCACAGAAGTTAAAAAAATTCAGGTACCTTTCAAATTAAAAAAAAATTGAAGCCGTTTTCTTGGATTCTCTTTTTTATTTGTAATTTGTCATTCTTAATCACCTATGTGAATGGGGGCACTGGTAATTTGAAGAAAGATTTGAACTATCATGTGTCTTGCTGTAGCAAACATGGAGTCAGACTGCTTAAGTGAAGTTAAACCTTTTCCCCTTTTAAATTAGCATTGTATATCTTCTCCTTGATGATTTTATTATATGAAGTGTGGAATTATGTCATGTTCAGAGAAAAGCAAGAACAGAAAGATGAGAACCACTAAGGAGCAGAAGAAGAGAAGGTATGGAAGTATACAAAGTACTGAATAGTAGAAAACAAATTATGAGCATCTAAGCATATTTTGCAATGAAGACAAAGCAGTGAAGGAAATTAATAGGGGGTAATTTCAAAACTGGTAAGAGGAAATACTTCTCCCACATGATGTGTAGTTAGCCAAGGATGTCATTGCTCCAGGAAATCACTAAAGTCAAGAATTTAGTAAGATTAATAAGAAGAGGATCTCAGACTAAAAATGTGTAACAAAAATTCCTAGAATTATAATAAAAAACTCTAACAAATATTTTGGAAAAGGGAAGACCTAAGGAGAGAAGCAGATTGTCCCACAGCCTACTGAATGGATCTTCATCTCACCCTGAGAATCTGACAGTTGACCTGTCAGAATAAGAGACTATTAAAAAAAACAACTGCAGGAATAACTTGGCATAGCAGTTTTGCATATTCTTATGTCTTTGAATCTAATAGTAATACAGAATTCTGCACATATTGGAGACAATCTAGAAATCTGCATACTTATGTTTTGCTCCTATCTTAAGTTCTGATTCAGCAAAGCACAGAGTTAAGCATATGGCTTAATATGCGTATGTCCTTCCCTAATCAGCAAAATGCTTATGTTTTTAAGATTTTAATATACTGATGTTCGTGAGAGACCTGTTGAATAATGAATGTCTCTGACATATGCATCAGTATTTTCTGAACCTGAGGACATCTACCTTCTATTTTTAAACAGCCAAGTCGCTGAAAATTGACTTTGGAATTCAGTAGGAAATGCAGTTCATGAGCATAATTTATTTGAAAATTTTATTATGCATACATATAATGACAGGTGCCCGAAGTAAGAGACATGGTAGTCACAGGACTATAACTTCAGTTACCTATTAAAGGGGAAAAAATGATGCAACTCCACACAGGAATTATCTTTTCTTTGATTATATGAGTTGACTTTTGGAGATGCTTCCTTATTCAACTGACTGTATAAGCAAGCTTAAGCTCCTCATTTTAGTCACCTGGCTTAAACGCTCAGGTTCTCTAGTTTAAATATCCCATCTGGTCTGATCCTGCAAGCTGTTAGTTTGTGGAATAACTTGAACAGCTAAAGACAAAAAGAACTACAGGGAGAAAAGAAAAATCACAGATTATTTTTCGTACAAGATAGTTGCCCTCAGATCTAAGTGATGCTAAGTTTGTTTCCTTTTGCTTTGAACTGATAAATAATGAGTTGCAGATGGAGAAGAGAAATCATACCATCAGCCTACAATGATAGGAAGAACTGCCTACTATTCCATTTGGAGTATGCTATCCCCTGAAGAAGAATCTTGTAATGGAGAACAAATTAAGAAAAAAGAAAAAATTTCCAGGGCTGGTAAATGCAAAAATTTGCATAAAGTGTAACACAGATACCTAAGGTGGGAACACAGGAGTCGGGCAGAAATGGTTTATAGGTGTGGCTGTAACAGTATCGAAAGATCATATGTATGAATACGATATTGGGAGGTGGTGGGGGGGAACCATCTTAAAGTCTGGAGTGAATCCAAAATGAATCATGGGTAAAAGTCAACTAATCTGAGAAATCAACTGTAACTCCTTACAGTGGTTTTCTAATGTTCAAATGATGACTTTTAGTGAAAGGTAACATGATACATTTCCCTTTTAAATTTAATTTATGTCTGCATTATAAATTCCAGAATAGACAATTCAAGTAGAATATAATCATGTAGCTATCGTATACTTCCCTGTACAAAATGAATCTATTAATTGCACTGCTACATGTGGGAGGAAAAGAAAAAGTGCTCCTTTAATTGCTTTAGTTTTGTAACTTGTTTTGTAATCTGACAGTAAAAAAAAAATAATTAGAACAGGAAATTGTCACAAGCAAATCAACAAAACTTGCTGCCAGATTTATCCAGCTGAGAAAATTAGGTGATAACAAGGGGGCTCAGAAGAGCCCAATATTCTTTCATTAATCTTTTCTTGTGATGAAACAGCGTACCTTCAGGAGAGCAGATTGCAGGAACATCAGAGAGAATAACTAATGCTGCTGCTACCAGTCTGCTTCCATCTTCTGACAATAACAGATGTTTTCCAGATTGAACTGCAGGGCTACAAGTTAATTTAGGGTTGAGCTGGGGAAGCTGTCTGACAAGAATACAAACACACAACTCCAGTGTTGCGAAGACTAATGATTTCCCAGGCACCAGTCCTCCTGTATCTTTGCCTTCTCCAAATTCTGGTAATGTTTCCTTTTCTGCAGCACCATCATCAACTAAAACAAAAAGAAGAAATATGGCAGAAATCTGCAGTCTGTACCTTGTTTCCAAAAAGTTCACTTCTTAAGACTGTTTCATCACCAAGTGACAGTCTTGATACATATGTATGTGCATGCATGTGTATTGAAAGTTCTACCTGCAAACATCCATCCTTCTGAATAAGCAAACTATGCACTGATTGTCAAAAAGCAAAAGTGTGTGCAATAGATTTAGGCATACAACGTGCTGAGGTACTATGCCAATATGATGTCACCTGATGTAAGTGTTTTGATTCTTCTCCCAGTTTTTTTTCTTTTAGAAAATGAACTGTAGGAAGTTACTATCAGAGTAACTAGTGGAGTCTGGCTTGTTAACAGCTGTGTGTGCTGAGTCTCTCTGTTGCTCTACTGCAGCTGATCTCAGCTTTTCACTAAGACTCCTCCCTCCCTGACACCACACAAGACTATCCAAACTGCAGTTTCTCCAGTTTTCCTCCTCACTTCATGTCTTCTAGTCACCACCAAAACCACCTGCTATCTATCATACCACCCCAATTTCTTATGTCAGGCACCTGGACTGACTTAAGTAAACCAGGAGTAGTCACCAACTGTGAAACACTTCAATTAAGATGCATCTTGGAATATCACCTTCAAGAATCTAGTTTTCCAAGAAAGAATTGCTTTAACCCTGATAATATGTATTCAACATCTCATACACTACTGTACCTTCTGCACTTCTCCGCTTTTCCTTCACATGTTCCTGAGCTGCAAAAACAATCAGCCGAACCACTTCAAGGGCAGCAAGCTGAATATCAGGTGATTCTCTGGTCAGTATCAGTCGATGCAAAACATTCAGTAGCTCTACACCCAACTCCTACAGTAAAAGAAATGCTTAATATATTCCCATTTTAATGCAGGAATTTTAGAAACTTGTTAATATTTGTTAAAGCCAACAGTCTCACTCTTATTAATCTCACTAAGAAACACAGTATAATTGATACAATCACAGGAGTTAGCATTTTCTTCAACATCTAGCTCCTAGCTCCCAGTAGCAGCAGTCCTGCTCAGTTGTCCCAACAGAATAGTAATCATGTACAATATGCATGTACAACGTGCATGTACAGCAATAGTAATCATGTACAACATATACAAACAGTAATCATAAGGCACTTAAAACTACTAAAAAACCCTCAAGTAATCTTTATCTTATGGCTTTTTAACTCGTGAAGGTGGGGATACTACATTGTATCCCTCCTACAGTATATGCATTTCCTTGGAGAGAGCACCAGTAGTCAGCATAACCTGGCCATGTCCACAGGCTTTATCACTTTTGCTGTGTTAGACAATTGCATGGCACACAGGATGGTATAAAGCTTAATTTAAAGAAAAAAAAAAAGGAATCGTTGCTTCTTTTTAGGATCACTGGTGTGTTGTGGGTTTTTTGGTTTTGCCTTTTCTTTTTTTAAAAATACCACTGCTTTTGTCCAGTTTCCTTTTATCATCTTCAATATTTACAACAGAATTAATTGAACTGTCCCTTGACAGAGAGAGTAAGAGAACTTTTTTTCCTGGAATTCTGTCTTTACCTGGCTCTCATCCTACTCATCTAATTACTCCTTCCTGATGAAATGCCCTCAAGTTCTCTGCCCCCTCACTGTCTTCTTACAGGTTCCATGCTGTGCTCTTTTCCTCTCCTCCTTCTACAGCTTTGGATTTTGGTAAAGCATATAATTCACCTACTACTTATGCGTTGAAGGTTACTGGATATACAATAGAGAGTAGAGATACTGTTCAAACTAAAATTATGCCTTAGTTCTGGGGGGGCTTTTGATCATTAAGACATTACCTGATCACCACCTATTTTAGACCTCGGCCACGGAACATCAAAGAGTGCCTGTAGGGCATGTAAGCAGGCAATAATGTTCTCCATTGCTGCATCTGATCGAGGAGAGCAGAGAAATTCCACACTAATTCCTGTAAGCATGAGAAGAAAAAAGCCATATGTGCTTGAAATTTTAAGAATTAATTTTGTCAATTACTAAGTAACCTAACAGTAGGTTGAGCAGACATAGAAATAGCATTTGCATTTTATATTAAGTGAATTCATCTTCTATTGCTAATATCTTGGGGCAAGAACTCTATTTCCCTCAAATCAATGAAAGAACTTCAGCTTCTAGACAGTATAAGACACAATTATAACTGACTATTAACATAAATAATTTTTTTTAAAAAGAGCAATTTCTGAGTAAAAGCACTGAACTCTAGGGCCAATGAATAGGCAGACAATTCATAATGAGTATATAGCAGAATATTTGCCTAATCACACTGATTTATGTAAGAGAAGAAAATAACAGAGAAAATAATAGTTCACAAACTCAAAGGCTAAGGCTTTATCTTCCCATTTTACAAAAATGCTAAAGATTGCAGCTACCACAACTGGATCACCAGCTAAGTAAATTACATGAAGCTAAGCTTGCAATCCTAGAGCAGATAAAAACAATCACTTTTCTCTGAGCTTTCAGGACTCTTCAGATGACTTTTTATTACATTGGAGATAAACTTCATATAAACTGTGATCCATATTCTCATCCAAGTTGTACAGCTGTAATTCCAAAATGTGTGATGACTTGGGAAACTGATCAATGTACACTAAAGAACAGCTGCGCAACAGAAAGCGTCCGTGTTTTAAGTTCTTTCAGTTCCTCTGTAGGATGTGAAAATGAACAAGTGGAATATGTTCAGAAGCAGAATAAACAAGCCAGGTGTCCATGGTAAAGTATATGAAATTTGAAGCACTAATCCAGTAGTACAGGAAGCAGGGGAAATGAGCAGCTTTTGTATAAGAGGTCCCACTTTTAACTGAGGGAGCAATGGAGTTCAAAAGGAGCTGGGTCTGTGCAGGAAGACTAGGATTCAAAAGAAGCCATATGCATCTCAGTCATACAAACCCATTCCAAAAAGGGATTACAAAAGAAGGATACAAAAGACAGACCAAAGAAAAAAAAATACAACCAGAAATGCCTAGTTGTGCAAATTTAGTGAACTGGGACTGAATTCAACTGCCTGACTAGCCTCTGCAGTAGCGGAGGCTTAAACAGAGCTTTATGTGAACTTAAGGAAACACTTTTTTACTGTGAGGTGACCGAGCACTGGCACAGGTTGCCCAGAGAGGTTGTGGAGTCTCCATCCATGGAGATATTCAAAAGCTGTCTGGACACGGTCCTGGGCAACTGGCTTTAGGTGGCCCTGCTTGAGCAGGGGGTGGTGGGCAAGATGACTTCCACACAACCCTTCCAACCTACACACTATTCTGTGATGTAAAACTGTACTTCAGTGATGCTAAACTGTACACTCTGTAATTGTAGTGCTACAACCGTGATAAAAATCCACCCTTGAACTTGCATGTTTATGAGCAGAGCACTAAGCACTTGTTTAGGACTTGTTTAGCTCACACTTAAGGTTTTTTCTACCACATTTGGGAAAATGCTTTACAATTTTCTCACTAGGACTTAAAATTCTTCTGACTGTATATTTTTTTAAGAGATGCAATATTCAACGATGCAGTTAAATGTGAATAATTAAATCTTTGTTTGCTAACGGTTTTATCTATTAAAAATGACATTTTGTGTTACAGCATCTAGACAGATTATGCACTCACTAACCCAAGATAAGATGAAATCTGTCAGTATTCACATCCTCAGGAGATTTCATCAAGGGCCTGGTAGAAGAATCTTGACACATTGTAGTTGGGGTGACAGGTCTAGAGAGATTAATAACTCCTTCATCTGGATCAACAGCGATAAAACCTGTGCTAGTAAGCCATAATGCTGTAGCATAAAGTATCAGTGCCCAGGAGTTGTAGTAATGAGGTCTGGCATTTTCAATTGTCTCTGCTGTATAAAATGTACCACCTGCAAGAAGAGAAGTTATAGTTTTAAGGATGCCATTTATTTTCAACTACCATATTTTTCTCATTCTTATAAAAGGGGATTCTTCTTTTTATTGGCATCATATTTACTGTATTTTATGTATGACTTTTTTTTTTTTTTTAAATACGGGCAATATTAAAATTCAGGCTAATAAGGGCACTTCATTTAGATTTATTTGGATAGAATCCAATACAATCACCTTTTTCTTCTTTCAATCATATAATTACACAACAAACAAGAATACCAAACAAACAACTTCTCACATCAGTGAAACCTCTGTTCTCAAAAGCAGTCTTTATCTTTAGATAGGTACACAAGTATGCATATTCTCTATACAATTTAATCTTACTGTGATCTTAACACAAGTCAGCTAGGACATTAATGATGTGCACTTACAAGTGACCTATGAAAATACAATTGATTTGCCTTCTTACCTTCAGCAGGTAGTTGTGATGCATATTCTGAAGGCAAAGTTAAGAGAGCAAAATCCTGAAGTGCAGCAAGCCAGAGCTTGTTCAGTGTTCCAAGATCTGCCTGTACTAAGTCCAGAAGTCCACTGGCTGAAGATGTTACATCTCTATAGCTTTCTTCTGCAGAGTTGGCAATTTTTAAACAGTGATTGTGTGCATCACTTTGATTTTTCTGCTTTTCAACTGCAACTATGTAAACCTGTTTATATATTTGGAGAGAGATTTACAAATATTAACACTTGGAAAACTACTGTGATCATTAGTGTGACTGCCTGTTGAGCGGGCATGAGGTTTCCTAGAATCTATTTCTGCTTCAAGTCCATTAGGCATGGGTGAAAAAGCACTTATTTTCTAAACCTTCTGAATCCACTCCCCCAGCTAATCTTGATGCAAGAGTTCCAATAAAAGGAAACCTACTAAAATCCCTAAACATAGCTGCAGTTAACTTCCCTGCTCTTAAACATTAATATATTACTTGTCCAGCTTCAGCTTCCAACCATCAAACCCTGTTATAGTTATAGCTACAAGACTGAAGAACTTATTATCAAATAATATACCTACAATCATGATCCTGAAACCACAGTCAAATCATTCCTAAATCTTCTTTTAACTGAAATAGCATATTGCACTTGCAACCAGCTTCTCAAAACTATGTATTACCCCTGTGTTAGCAGTAAAGAATGACGAGTACAGTCTTGCATCATTTGCAAACTTCGGGTGTTACCATCAATAGGTTAACTTCAATGGGAGAAGGTCAATTTCCCTAGATGCCTCTCTCGTTATTGAAAAATATAGGCTTGAGAATGTTTCAGACCAGCAGCCCTCTTTAGTCTCTCCAAAATGCCCCTGCAGGGAAGCTCTTCTCCTCAACTATAAAGGATACACAGGAGACCAGTTCAGCTAATCTAAAGTTAGCTTTTGTGAGTAGCTATCTCCTGCAGTTACAATTTCTGTATCTTTTTCAAGATGGCTAGTTGTAGTGGTTTGACCCAGGCCAGCAACTGAGCACCCATCAAGCCACTCTCTCACTCCTCCCCACAACAGGATGGGGAATTCCTTCAAATTCTGGAAAGAAGAAATAGGCAAGATCCTAAGTGAGAAGGAACTGCCTAAGGCTTAAGTGAAATATTTGTAAATTACAGGTCACAAAAGCTTATCCCTGGTTTACTTTGTCATAGTTTCTCATATCCAAGATCCAGTTTATACAAAGTTTGCTTTGAAGACTTCCAGTGATCTTAATTATAGACTGGAACAATCTACAGATCTTCACTTCTTACAGTTGAGCCTCACATCTAGTCTGAATTTTGTCTCAGCTTCTGACCAGTCATAGGTTATTGTTATATGCCATTAAAAACCTTTTCTCCATATAATAATTTTAAATTTAATCACAGCACCTGATCTTTTCCTGAATAGATTAAATAGACTGATCTACTTAAATCTCTCAGTGTAAACATGTTTTCAAGATTTTTTATTCCCACTTGCTAGCTTTTCTCCAATGGCTTTCCTATTTTGCCAATATCCTTTCTCAAGTATGGACACCAGGGGTTGGTATGTTTTTCTACAAATGTTCACATAAAAGCTATCTATTGCTTGCTTTCTCCTTCGAAATAGCTCCCTGGTTATATACAGAAATATCATATTAACTACATAACATGCTCATATTTAGCTGGCTATCAACTGTCAGCATCCAAGGTCATTATCAGTGCTTTCTAAGACACATCTTCTAGATATTATGTACATTGTTCACATTTTTTATTTTTAAATATCTAACCTTGCATTTACATGTATTAAAACAGGCATTCACGTGAGCTGACTTTAAGGCAGTTAGCCAATGCAGTACTGAACTGACATTGTTAACTCACAAGAACTACCTGTAAGAAATTAAATGCCAACAGACAATGAGAAAAATGATACCTATTTAAAATGGTACGTTCAGTGGACCATCACCATAGCCATTTATACCACGCCAATTTAAAATTAATATTGAAACATTAGAACATGTTAAGAAATTCATATTTCTTAAGTACTAGACATATTTCTTAATATATAGTATAATACAAACAGTTTAACTGGCAGTGCTTTTGTCAAGTTTACAAAGTTCATGTACTGTTCAGAGGTATCAAAGCAAAGCAAAGGACCAACAACTTCTATTTAATGAAGCATGTAAGAAATTCCCAAAACCATTCTGTCTGAAAGGTTCTAACTTACCTACCAGATATCAAGACTATCATTACAGAGCTGTTCCACTAACCTCTGCCCAAGCCTTAAGCACAGCCAGTATCTCCATAGTTGAGGTGCTTTCATTATATTGCTGACTTTGTGCTTCTTTCCCAGCCTGCACCTTTACCAAAGAGGATACAAGCAACTGGTGAACCCTTCGAAGGTCATTAAGATCACTTACAACACCACTTGCTATCCAGGCACTGCATACCTAGTGTTATAAAACAGAAATAGTGAGAAACGAGAGTCAAACACCACTGGATACTCTTTTTTCCATCTGTAAAATTACGAAAATCAGATTTAATTTCTACTGAGGTACAGTTACTCTCGGATAATAATCAATGTTAAATGACATTACAGTTTAGTATACATAAGTAATGAAAGACAAAAACATTAGAGGGATGTCATAAATAACAGCCAAAGTATCAGCTGCCACAAAGTTTCTCAACAGATTTTAAAGTGCATAAAATCTTTCAGTTGTTACAATATAGAGGTAACATAAGTGACATTTTGTGGGCATTGAGGATTTGAGGCAAGATGACTTATTTCCTTTTTCTTGTGTGGAGTATCAAGGAAAAAGAAAATTTCAGAGGGTCTATTACCTAAGACTTCTGACTTTCAACACTTGCCTGACATGCTTTTGCTGTGACATCAGGAGGAGTTTCAGGAGCAAAGGCAGGCCTAAGTGCTGCTCCAACCTAAAGAGAAGTTATACAACATTTAATACATAGTGAACAATTAACTAAATAATTACTTTTCATAAGCAGGCTTTGTTGCAGTTTTCGTTAATAAGGGAAGTTTCCTCTTCATTTTTGCACAGACAGTTTCAGTAAGTGTGACGGTGTGCTTCCCCTGCCCCCGACCTTTATCTCCTGTAACCCTGCTTAGGTGATAACCACCAGTGGTGATTGTAATGGATGCATCTGGTCACGATGGCTGCATCGGCTCAAAGTGAATTCAGGAGACAGATAACAACACAATAGCCTAGGGCTATTGTGCCATGCGCCCACCGAAGAAACTAAAACCTGTGGTCGGCATGCAAATATGACTATGGGTCAATCGTCTTATTCCCATAAATAGTGAGCAGCCCAAGAGGCCTTTGAGCTCTCCTGCACGGCAGCAGGCTGCACGCCAGGATCTCCCCTTGAGCAGGGACGCCTCTCAAGGTTACTCCTCGAGGCTGAGAGATTCCTTGCCGCAACAGATCCTCGGTAAGTGACTAATAGCATGCTAAACTTTGAAATCTTAGCTAAGTGATATAAAGGATTGATTGCGCATATATAATCCTTTAGATATAAACCGTTGACCAAGTCTGGGACTAGGACTGGATCTAGCCGCACCTAGACTCCTCTCTGAGGAGGATTTTAGAAAGCAAGGGGATCCTTCCGAACCTCATGACTCAACGGGAGGGTCTCCCTGACAGTTTTGTCTGACCCTGTCCTCTATGCAGTAAATAATCAAGTGTGCCTCGCCATCGAATCTTGTTAAAACACTGTCGCATTGAACTTTGTTAACTCCCTATTCTGTATCAATAAACTATATTTTTACTTCTCTCTTACGAGTGAAGTGCATGCTCACTCCATCCGCGACAGTAAGGTTAAAGAACAGGGAGACAGTTGCAGTCATACTTTTATTGTTTTGTTTTGCTTACACTGAAGACACGGTTCTCTTTGAGAGGGGTCTTCAAAGTTGGTTCTGTTTTTTGCACAGTCTAAAACTGAAACAGAAACCTCTTCCTTCCTGAACTCTTGACTTGATGAGAAGCCCTCAAAAGAAAAACCAATGTTCCAAACCATGAAAGACTTGTAAGACACCTAATGAGTGACATTTCCTTACTCATTCCTTACTCAGAAAGAATACAGATTAAGGAAGCAAACAGCTGAAGTTGGTCAGCTTTGCAAAGTAAAAGAAGGGGAGAGCGCAAACCCTGTTTGCCTAATAAAGAACCTACAAACATATACTTACCAGGTTGCAGAGATTTCACCCCCTCTCACTGTTGAAAGCTATTTCACCAAAGGCTAATGAAAATTTCCCTTGCTGCTTTACCTGATATCTGAAAACTCAGACTTAAGTCTGATGGTCTTCAGGATGAAAGTACAAAGTGTAGTATAAGTACTACAAATACAAGTTTGTGAAAATAAGTGAAGAGGAGTTGTTTTTAATGACAATTAATGACAGTTTCTTAAGACCCCCTAAAGCTCAGACTTCATTTAAGGAACTTCTGAACAAGATTTCAGGAACCAATTACTTAAGTCTGGAAAATCTACATCCATCTATTTCTGGTTATTGTTATGAGAAAAAAAATTGACAAGAAAAAGACTAGATATTTAACTGCTTCACATCTCTTCAACTTCTATGAAACAGTTGATGAGAAGATCTATTCATAGTATTAGCAGACACAGTTTAAGGGTAGAGAAGGTTAAAAGGAGAATTAATAGCTCTACTTGTGACCTGCTTGATGGTTTTGGACAGCAAGGACAGATAGTGTATTTTTTTTCCCTTGGTAGTTCCAGACTAGATCAAGGCACTTCTCCTTTCCCACAAAGAAGTGCCCGTAGAATAGAATTCTAATGGCAAAAGCAAGATCAAAGTGGGTTAGGATGTCTTCAGTGTCAGGTTGTCTCCATTTCTATGAGATAAAGTGATCTGACTTATTCAATGCCTGCTAGAAATTGAAGAATGGGAGCCAGATGAGGCTTAACACAGCTGCCTGTCATATTTAACGCAAGTGCAGTCTGGGATGCAAAATGATCAGGACATCTTTTCTGTAATTTTCAACCAAGACTTAACTGAAATAGACCTTGTGAGTACAATCCATGCTTTTACCTCCTCTAGCTTATTTATTGACGAAGATCTCCTAGTGTGATCTCTGGTTTGCAAAGGCTACTTATTTCTAAGCAGAGTTTTAAATTATAGTTGTTCCTAATATTTCTTGCAATACTTCTGCACTTTGAAACCAATGCTTTCCAAAAAAACCCCAATGTTCTATTTTCTTTTCACTGTATTCAAACAGGGAAGAGGGAAAAATGCTGCAACTTTAAAAACTTTGGGGCTAAAACATATATCAACTGAAAAGATGCTTTCTAAGGAAGTTAAGGCCAAAGAAATTAATAGTTTCAGTAACTAACTGAAACCCAACTCAAGCACTATACACTGCAAAAAGCAAACTTATTTTAGTGATTAACTGTAACTCTAAACTTTTCTAAGTTATTAGCAATAGTGCTTACATTGGCTTGATACTGCTCCAGAATAACATGACCTGGAAACTCTGGTTCTGGAACAGCTGCAAACTTCCGAACAACAATTAGCAACGTTTGAAGTCCAGAAAGACGAAGTTGATCACTATGATCTGTGGCAGCCATAAAAGCCATACGGATCAAGTCAGCTAAATGCAATACCAAAAAGTCATCTGAAGAGGAAACAGAAATTAAAAAGGAAACAGTTTTATTAAATTTAGCTTTAGACATAATATATTTTATAAGACTGCTTCCAACATTTTCAAAATGTATATTTTACATTTTACCTTACCACATATCGAGGATTCACTTAAGGCAGCTTACACATACAACAGTCTCACTTGGATATCTTATGTTAGCTGATCTAGGCTCCTTTCCATTTGAATGTAAAAAGAACAAAAAAACCCACCTTAGAATAAAGCATAAATATCTTTATGTGTAAGGCAGATTTTCTAAGAGTTTTGAGGAAAACACCTCCAGATAAACATAGAGAGATACTGAAAATTTGCACTGTGTTTCTACTGGTAATTATGCAAATTATGGAAAGAAAAAAAGTTATGTTTTTTAGTCATACTCCCAGATACCAAACTGTGATGTGGTAGGCTGGTGCCAGCTATCACTTCTGATTGCCAATGCTTATGCAGAAACAATGGCTTCCTACACGTATGCCATGGTACTATAACGAGGAAAGTGAGTGTAAATGCTGCAGTGATATGCCAATATTTTGGCAAATAAAAATTGCTCTACACCTTAATAAATATAGGCTTCTAATCAGAGTAATTAAAGGTTTCAACGATTACAAACAACATATTTATGATGAATTTCATTAAGATGCAAAGAGCTAACATTTATTTTAAGCATGCTTTGCATTCTGTGAAATTCTTTCAGTGCTTAACACATACCTCTTGAATCACGTTGTTTTCTTTCCTGAGCCAAAGTTATGTCAAAATGTGCACTGCCTGCATTTTCACACTGGCTTATAATTTTACAAACACACTCTGCAGCAAAAACTCTGGTAGACCATCGTGGATTACTGAAAGGATGGAACCTCTCATCGGTGTCTGATGTTAATACAGATGCATCATCCACTTTGGCAGTTTCCTCTTCTTGAGTAGTATCTACTGAAGCTACTGTATTGAAATCTGTATTTAGGACACAGGGGGAAAAAAAGAAGAAATGTAATATTCTTTCTTACTGTAACTGAAAACTACAGAAGGACTCATAAGAAAATCTCTTCAAAGTCCATCTCTAGCCTCCTATTCACTATGACTCCCTTCAACCTTGGTGTCTTAAAGTAAATGCTAGAATTAAAAATAAAACGTAACAAAACTGTCTGCATTTGGTTGATATTACTTGCTGGAAGACAAGATCAATACCACAAAAGTAAATTAAGAACTGCAGTGAAAGAAGTGAAAGAAAAAAAACCCTTCTAAAATAAGTGTGACACATTAGAAGCTAGTACCTTTCCAAATCAAAAAATATAAATCCAAGAAGTTTTCCTCCTGCACTGCAGGTAAAAGAAATTCCCTACCCCACCCCCCCCACCCCCCATATTCAGCACAGTAATTAATTTTATCTGCTCAGGAGTTTCATTATTATATAGTCGGTCTGCATCATTCCTATTATTAATAGAAGAGAGGGTCTGAATATTTTTCCTGTAGGTACTTGCACAAGCTCAAATGTATTCTGCTTTTCCATTTCTGATATGGAAATAAGTTAACATTAGGAGTATAAATCAATAAGAAAATGAACAGGCAAGACATAATAGAACGTTTACAAAAGTTTGTTGAATAGGGAAAAGGCAATCAGAAGGGAGAAAGTCATATACCTTCTGAAAGAACTAAGGGTCCAGTGTTTCAATATGAAGGACAATGATACACTTCATAAATGTCAAACATTCAAGAAACAAGAATACTTTCCCTCAATGACATACTGTACTGCTGCAGGCCTTATTTTCATTGTGTTCTCAAATATAGTGTATTAGGACTTACCAGCTGAGGCAGCAAGAACATCTTTACAAAGCTTCAGCCAAAAAGAGAGCTTTTCAACTGCCATTGAAGTAAGCATATGAGTCATAGTCTCTTTGATATCTTGGCACAATCTTTCATCCAATTCTTTGTCCAGCAAGCCCAGCAATGCCCCCTCCAGGCCTATTTCTCTGATGTTAACATCTGCTAAGAGCAAAGTCTGTGAGCTGAATGCTATACATCACAAAACTGCAGTAATGACCACAGAAACCCCACTGAAGGTTGCACACAGAGTATCTTGTGAACAAGTATCTAGCCCTGAAATACTTTCGAAATAATAGTATTCATTGCTTTAATACCATGTTTAAATCATCTAAGTACAAAACAAACTTTGAACTTTTACAGAAACATACTAACAACAGGAAGAAAGTTACCCCAAGGAAAAAAAAAAAGGAATCCTACTCTGAATTTCACAGCATTACCATCACCATAGCGTCTGAGCTCCTGAAAAAAAAATTACTTTTGTCCATCTGATTCCTCACTCATACAGTAATACTAAACCAATGTTTTAACTTGAAAGGGAAGTTAAAATTATTCTCCAACAAAGCTCAAAACCAGACACATGGAAATAATTTGTTAAATGAATATGGCCAATTTTTATTTGCTCAATATTACCAATATTAAAAATCAGCAGTTTTACAAATGGCTATAGTCGACCTTTTCTGAGAATTTCCAAATAAGCTTGAATTGAAATTCAAAGTGAAATAATTTATTACCACCATCCCCTCACAGGAAGGCACATGAGGATGAACCAGTAATCATTCTCAGGCTTTTTAGCAGAAAACCCAAACCTTTAGGAAGTTAAAAATTCTAGGGACCCCAGCTAATCATTACTTAACTAGTTCTTCAAAGAGTTAGTTCTTCAAAGAGTCAAGAGAAACTTTCTTCAACAGGTATTGTACACCTTTCCTCAATGACAGATTTTTAATTTAAGAAGAGATTTATGTGGGAAAATAAAATTATGAATATGCATGTAAAATGGAGGACTATGAAGCAGTTACTATGACAGCTACTAGCTAGATAGGCTTAGGTTTCTCTGGAACTCCACTTGCATTTTCTCATTTAGTGACCCTTACTATCTACAGTATATGAAAAGCAATAGTATCTTCATTTTATCACTAAGAAAGGGTTTGGATGCTTCCATAATTTGGTACTATATAGTGAACTGAAGCAGAAAACCTTTCTGAGTTAAAGATTTCAAGAACATAGCAAAGTTTTCACACCTATAGGAGAGGGTGTTTAAAATTCACTACCAATGTGTCAAGCTCTTTGATCTCAAAACTTCAATACGTTACCTGGAGTAAAATCTTCTCTGCTCTCTTTAACTAATGCAACAGCATATTCTGATACCTCAGCAGCTTCTCTTTGCACAAGCTGACGTAAGCAAGCTACCACTGCACGTCTCAATAGTAAGTATGAGCTACAGAGATTCACCTGAAACATGCAAGAAGAAACAGTAAGATGGCTAACAAACCTTTATAGTGATACCTCAGTAAGGCCGGTATTTTCTAAACAACTGCAGTTATGACAAATCCATGAAGTCAGTAAGCATGTAATTGATGCTATTTTTGCTCAGCTTTTTTTTTTTTTTTACCCCAAATGAAAGGTTTTGCAACTCATATAATCAATTTTAACATATCAGTACTTTTAACATTTTCTCTCCAAAGGTAACTTATAAGACTGGTTTGAGGCTGGATCCAACTCCCACTGATATCAGTAGAAAGACCCCCATTAACTTCAATGACAGCTGAATCATGGTCTCAATGAACAATTAACACTATTCTTTGACTACAGGGTATATATAATGGGCTTGAAAACTCAGTGCAAGAGAAAATTACTCAAATCATCCTCAGATGTAACTAGAGAAATGGCAATGTTACCAAGGGTGAGACAGTCAATCACACTTTAGAAAATCCGAACTCCATGCATGAAAGGAAGTTTATAAGAAAAGGCAAAGAGAACACTGCTGCAATTTCATCGCAAAAAATATTATATACTCAGATTACATTAAACTATGTTTTAGAGAAGGTGAGAAGAAGGGGGAGAGTTACTGGTGCATGTATCACACTGAGACAAGTCAGCTCTTCTGAGCAGTTTCTAGCAAAAAGGTTTACAGCATCACCATATTTTAACACCACCAGGCCAGTGTTTGTTTTTTATACTGAAAAATACATGATAATAGATTCATTATTACAGGAACAAGGAAAAACACTTTAAAAACCCAAGACATAGCCTCAAGTTTGTTTTGTTAGAGTGAAGCTTTCTGATTTTTATTTGCTTGCTTTCAATTTTAAGAACATTCTGAAGGGGATCCCAAAGATACAATGAACCAGCTGTGTGGCCAGGCAAGATGGCTACACCAATATTTATGCAGCTTCTTTTAAATTAAATTTAGGTTACCATCAAAAAAGTTATTCTCTACAACTAAGCAATTGTGTACCCTTAGCTGTCACTATCCTTAAAATAGAGCTGAGTGTCTGCTGCAGGGAAACCTTGCAGTAAGGTTGTGCTCCTCATTTGTCAGCAACAGATCAATATATGTTAGTCAAAATGACTGATATATATTAGTTAATATACAGTTAAAGAGAACAACTTAAGGACAGAAAGAGTAAGTGATACAGAATTTCAGCTTTGTTACGTTAACAAAACTAAGCTTCGTCTTCTGAATTTCTATGCATGCACATGAATCTACAATACTCAGAATTACATATTTACTACACACAAAGATACACTCTCTGCATAATTCTTCTAAAAGAAAAGAAACCTGACTCAATAAGTATGTCTGCAAGATACTTTAACTGAAACTTTAAAAACAACAAGTGAGGCTTTTAATGCAACATTTATGCAAGCAGGCTACACATTCTACTTCAAGTTGGACATGCAAAAATTGCGTGCTCATTTTTAATAGGGAAAAACAGAAGATCCAATTCAGGCTACTGAATAATGCAAGATGCATATTTTGCATCTCTCTCATTCTCCCACATTCTAAGCAGGGGACAGGACTAAATAACAGACACAAAATGCAAGCATCACATACAAACTTAAATGAACAAACAGTTCCCTTTCTGTGCTTAACACATTAAAAACAAAATTATGCCTCACTAAGCACATAAATGAAATGTACATCTGCCATCTTCAGAAAGTTAGGAAGGGTCTGGTTAGGATGACAATCAAATGTCACTTGACATGCTAAAAGAAATTACATTAAAATGGTTAAAAGGAAAAGATAAAAGATGAAATAAAAAACACCACTGCAAAAGTTTAGGATTAACAAGGCACAGGGACCTACCAACACAGAATTATCCAACAAGATTTCCTGCACAAAAACAAATGACAAACCAGTCATGACAAAACCAAAATACAGATACAAGTATACAGTGATACCAACCACACATGGAGACCGTTACATGTAAATTCAGCATATATTAAAATTCAGAATCTTATCTCAAACATACCAAAACTCTAATTTGCTTCGTTCATTTATCTTATATTTAATGTTGAACACACTTAAATTGCTGCCCCTAAAATTAGTATTTAAACAGTACCAAGACAACAGCACAGCATAGTTATTGACATTGTATACTTATCATGTTCCAAAATATCTAATATCTTGCAGCTGAAAACTGGTGTTCACTACATCATAAGCTTACACAGATAACCTCTTTAGAAGTCTGCGCTCACCTAAGTTAGCTTTAGAGCTAATGTTAGACATGATTAAAAGCCTATAATTTCTATTCTGCTGGAACCAAGAATTTAACTGACAGGATAAGCATTGCTGTTAGATGCAAAGCCCTGCGAAAAAAGATCCAATTGACAAACAAGGAATACTTTCAGAAGCTGAAGAAGGGAAGCTAGATAATGACAGCCACATGAACACAATTTAAAAAAAAAAAAAAGCCAAGCCAGTGAAGTTGCGTATCCATTGCCTGAGTCATGTTTTGTTAGTGCTAGCATAGCCACAAACTGAATGGTCTAAATACTCTGGGGACCTGAACTATCTCATGCTCTAGGGGGTGGGAAGACAGGTGGAGGAGGCAGCTCACAGCTGCTCACAGCAATTGTGTTAGCATGCCTAATGTGTTAGCATGCTACACTTACTTAGAAAAGAGAAACAGAAAGAAAAGAAGAGAGAAACAGAAAGAAAAGAAGAGGAAAAATTGGGGGGGTGGGGGGGGGGGAAGGAGAATGTCTATTACAGAATTTTAAAAACACAAGTTTGAAGACATAGAAATTTTCCAGAAACCTTGGGGAAAAAGGGTGGAGAGGGGAACTGGGTCAAATGTTACTTACAAAAAATTAAAATTCTTTGCACATTTGTTTTCAAGATTTTATGAGTGAGAATTCATGTTTCTATGGACAGAAGGTGAAAAGATCACTTATCTGACCCCAGATTCTTTGCCTCTCCTGTTTTTCTGCCTTAAATAAAGAACGCAGTGGTGACTATCCACAGTATCTAGTGCCCAGCTTTTATACTCTACTTCCCCTTAAGGCTTCAAAATGCATTGCAAAGGAGGACAGTCACACCTTGTTCTCCACTTGCAGAAATTTAAACTCATGGAGAATGACTTCTGAGGGTCACCTTGCAAGCCAACAACAGATTTCAGGTCCAGTCCAATAGTTTATTCTGCTTCCCCAGTGAGATGGTGCTTTAGTGGGTGGAAACTACATGGATGGGTGGTGAGTTTTACAAATGCAGAAGTCTGCTTGTGCAATGATCTTCTCACAGACCTGCAAAGCACACACTCAAACCTTCTTTGTTTATGACACTCTTGAGAGACCTGTTGACGTTTACTGAATTGTCAGTGTCAGCCATAGTTCTGTAACAAGTTCATGAGAATGAGAAAAGTTCATCCATGTAAGGCCACTGACTTTGGTGGACTCCTCCCCTGTGAAGCTCACAATCATTTCTGGGGTAGAGGTGAACACACACACGTGTACAGATGCACGAACACACACACTCGAGCCAGGAACCATGCTTCTTCTTAATTGAGTAATTTAATGTTATAAAGTTCATAAAGTACTGTATGAAGTACTTTGAGACAATTTGTAAAAACAATAAAAATCAGGAATATCGTATAGACAAGACAACTTTATTATGACACCCTCTTTATTAGTAGGTATTTGCTATTTGTTAGAGACAACGTACTGTATGTGGAAGCAGACTGTACATGGACTTACATATGATCCCAAATGCTAATACATCCTCTGAGCAAGAGAGTGACTTACATGATTTGTTGTGATTTTATCACTGTAAGAAAAACTTAGTTTACCCAGAGAAGAGAAAACTATAGCTGGTATATGTTAAAAGAAAGAACACTCAGATGAGTTCCAGTTCTTCTGCAACTAGTATATCCAATGCCTAACAATGTGGGGCTGAACAAGCTTCTCCTTCAATTTTTCCTGGCTCCCACAATTATGTTTCTAGTCAAACTGAATAAAGATAAATGGAAGGAATCCAAACTTTATACAAAATCAATATAGGGTTACTATCAATATACAAGTGCTACCCAGGGGAAGATGTGAATAAGAACTGTGTTAAGATAGGCAAGAGAGACTAAAAAACCCCCACCATACTTTATTGTCTGTGGTTTTTTGTTTCTCTCTGATTTACAGGGAGACTAGATGGTGTGTTTTTTTTTTTTAAAAAAAACAAACACCACAAAACCAAACCAACCTAAAAAAACCCCCCTAGCTAGTCCCTGAAAACCCACCAAGGCTAATAACTACCAGAAAATTATTATTGCTTTCTTCATAGAACTAAGTGCTTCAGAAGAGCAGCTATTCACAGACAGAGAGACTGGGGGGGGGGGGCGGGGGGGGGCACACAAAAAAAAAAAAAAAAAATAAACAAAACAAAAAACCAGCAATCAAACAAAAACCCCTACCTCTTTGTCAAATAGGGCTGAAAAAGAGTTTTGTTTATTTTTCCAAAGACCTAGTTTGACTATTACTTATGTAATGGTCAGAAATTTTTATACTGACTGCCAAGAAGTCAGTACACTGAAACATTAGTGGTACAGAAATTACAAAATAGAGAAATCTACAATTTTTAACCATCATGAAAAAACAAACCCAAACAAAACAATTCTCAGCAATTAGTATGCACAATTTTTTTTAAATCAATCCTTCACCTAAGACAAAGAAGCAGCAGAGGAAAAAAACTGGCCAACATAAAATAGCTGGTAAAAATCCAGCACAAAGTTGTAATGGATGGTATATCCTGCCAGACAACTGGCCTTAATAAGAGCAGCAGAATGCACTTGCAGGCAGTTCAGAAGGCCAAGATTTCTACAGAATGTGCTCATCCTCTAAAGGGGAAGCAGAAACTGGGAGAAAAAACCCCCAAAACAGAGAATACTTGCCTGTAGGAGGATATGAAACACCTCACCCCTACACAATGATCAGTTTCTCTGCTTGAAGAAGCATCTGCATTTTTTAAGTGTTTCTGAACAAAATGTTTTAAAATATGAGGATATAGACTGGTAAACGTATACTCACACATAGGCAGCTTACAAGGCTAGACAAGTTGACATGTCGAGGAGCAAACATGTGAAGCTGCTGAAGGCAAGAGATGGCTTGAGCCTGAACAAGGCAGTCAGGATTATCCTGCATCACTGCACAGCCCAGGAGGCAGGAAGTTCTTAAGGCTGAAACTGTTGTACTGCTGCCTATATTTGGAAGAAAAAAAGGTTTTTGTTTTTAAAACATAATTTATTTTTTTTTTTCAAAACATGATAACATGTCTTCTTCCCAAGCCACACATAACGCTCATCCTCTTGACGGATGCTTTCTATATCTGTGTTATACTCTGGTATCAATGAGTAACGGTCACATTACTCTCTGGAAATTTCAGTGTCTGGCTACTTAAAAGTTGATTTAGATGCAAATTTTAAATGTCTGCATCATAACTAAGACATAGACTGACTCTTGAAATATGGATACCTTCTGTTTTCATCCTAAATCTAAGAATTTTCAGCCCAAGGCAAGGCTTGGAGAACCAGTTCAAACAAAGGAAAAGATGTCAAAGAGAGACACTATTTTTTGAAAACTAGCAGGCACATCATCTTGATTGGATAAACTCATGGCCTGTGAAATACTGTCTTACAACGAGGAAAAAACTTAGCATGCACTTATTTGTTGACAAAATTTGAATTACACATTCAAACCATGTTTAGCAATTTTGTTACTAAACCAAACAAAGCTGACACTATTGTATGTTGCATACCTTGCAACTCAGGGCCCAGCGTGGTAATAAGTGCATTTAAACAGCGACCAAGGCTTTGGTGAACTTCAGCATAAGCAGGAGGCACAGTCAACAACAACATGAGAACAAGAGATAAGGTAGGTTCCACATGCACGTGATACAAGGGGCCAGCTAAATCTACTATCAGTGACAGAGAGTGTAGTGCCCATGCCTGTAAAATAAGAAAAGCATTCATGTAACGTCTATATGATAGAATGAACAGAAGATCTTTTCATAATGTGATAGTTCAAGTGAAATTCAGTAATGAAGTGTAATAAAAGTTGCACTTTTAGGTTCCAAAGGGACAAATAGAGAGGTTATAGAAAGAAACTTTAAGAACCTGATGCTTAATAAGCCATTTTGAATATTTTACAAGGAACTGTATGTTCTGCAATGAAAGAACCATTTTAAATTTCTAATTGTTAATTAAAAAAAAAATCTAATCGTAAATTAATTTAATAGTGATTATTATTCCTCAGATACATTCTACTCTTTGTAAAATTTCTTATAGTTCCATGTGTAAGAACAAGAGAATTATGGAAAAAATACAACACAGTTGCTGAAACAACATATTGTTTTAGTCTCCGTTACTTTGCACCAATAGCCACATCTGTTTCATGCCAACATACAGTTCTTCTCTGTGTAAAGATATTGTAGATAAAGCTTAAAAAAATTATTTAACTCAGATTTAGACAATTACATGGAATACACTCAACGTCTCTTAAAGCTATTCAGATAGGTAACAGTTTTAGCCACAGAGAAATAATTTGAATTAGTCTTCAAAACATCTTGCCTTATTCAAGGAAGTATATTGACCAAGTTCTACAGCATTCACATTCTACAAATCCCTGGTATTTACTACATAACCCTTCAACAAAAAATGCTGTGAGGTAAACATCGTAGCAGAGACAAAAACTGACATGAACAAAAAAACCTAGGTACTGTCTAGTCAAGGTTAAGATACAGGTGAACATGTAATTAATCAATCCCTAAAACATCAGATGTTGTTTTTGAAGCCAGCATGTCTTAGCCTTATCAGCCTCACTGATCATTAAATAAGAACCTCCCATATCTCATCACAGTTCTTTCTTGGAAGGTGGATTTTGAGCAGCGGCTATGGTTTTCATTGCCTTTGCGCTCCAGCCATCACCTGTGAGGTACACCTAAGAGGCTGTGAAGTGTTATTCTTACAAGAAAAAACTTATACTCCAGAATATAAATCAGTTCATTTGTAACATAACATTTTTAGATAAGTGACAAGTACCTGTACATCAGGAGAAGTACTGTCCTGAGATAAAGTATAAAGGATTCCAACACATGCATTCAGGTGCTGAGTAGAACCTATTCCTCCTAGGTACCTATGCAGACAGCCCAGAGCCAAAGAATGACCTGTTCTTGATACCACATCCCTAGCAGATTTTAGCCTATTAATTATAAGGAAAGAAAGGTGTTAGTGTAATCACCAAGACTGATGCTATGTAATAAGCACATCTACAAATGGAATTTCTAGTACATAATCAGCAAAATATTTTATTAGACATTGTTATATTGCCAAAATTCTAAGTTCATTTATAATCTCTTATCTGAAGGACGTACCAAGAATATTTTAGATATACTTAAATGATGTTGCTAGAACAGCAGCCAATTTATTTTATTTGAAAATCTACATGCTTTCTTAGACAATCTTCTTAAAGATCATCAAAACTAAGAAATACACACAGAAGACAGGCAGTGCTTATTCCTGTTAATTTCTGAAGTGACATCAAATTCTTGAAGGAAATCAGCTTTTAAAAATTATCATAATAGAGGCCAGGTCGATTTCTCAAACATTTTTATAAACTCAACCAGTAACTTACCACACTTTTTTTTTAACTTACTTGTCAAAACTGACTTGTGCTAATCCAGCAGTGAAGGCACTGTCAGAAACCACCTGTGCCAATCTGGCCAAACACTCGGCAGCAGCACATCTTAGGAGTGGGTTATTGCTTTCCAAGGCACCCATTACCAGTGTCAGGGCAGACCTTCTAACTTCTTCTGGACCTAAACTTCCCTTGCAGTTAGCCAAATGCTAAAAATAGATATCGAATATATTAAACAGCAAGACAGCATAGTAATCAGAATGTGTTTTTCTGTCAGTCATGCAAAAATTACAAGACCTGCAGAAGGAATTTGCTTTTCTTCCCCTTTTATCTGAGGAATTCCTCTGTTTTTATTTGCTGTTTTGTGAGTTAGAAGTCTAACTCCCGATAAGCGTACATCATAGCACAACATTATAATATCAACTTTCTGATTTTAAGAAATACTGGATAGATTGCAGTAGAACACAATAAACCAACACACTAGCATAAAATTCAGGAAATGACATCAAGAAGAAAACCAGCAAAAACAGAATAATGACACAAAGAAAAATCCCGGTCCAAAAAAAAGAGTATGAGCAAAAGCTACAACAGTTATCTAGATTGCATATTAAATATGCCCCAAATACAAATATTGTACAATGACAGGTCTTGCTTATTGTGAAAACATTTTGCCTTAGTTTGAAGAAAGCCTAGGAAGGGAAGAATGAAAACTGCACATGAACAGAGGAAAATACAAATAAACCATCAGGGAAAAGCAACAAACAGCAGATAGTTATGATATTACTTTATTTTACCAGTCGTTACTTTTTTATTTATACAGTAAGAAATATGAAAGAGACAGTGATAAAGACAGAAATGATACAAACAGAATTTTTCCATCTCTCTCCTACTTGAATGACACTAGTACGGGTGATAGTATACTACAGTGTACTAGAATGGGTTTCCCTAACCCTTAACATTAAAAAAAAAAAGGGAAAAATTAAACTGTGACTCTTCAGCACTTAAGAAGAGTGTGATATCACAAAAAAATATATTATCACAGAAAACAGGACTGATCTTCACCTTGACTGTTAATCAAAATAAGAACTTCTGTGTAGATACATTTGAACCAACAGATGCCATGTTTTAGTTACAGACAGAGAGAGAAACAAAGGAGAGAAACAAAGGAGAGAAACAAAGGAGAGAAACAAAGGAGAGAAACAAAGGAGAGAAACAAAGGAGAGAAACAAAGGAGAGAAACAAAGGAGAGAAACAAAGGAGAGAGAGGGGAGATTTACCTTTAAGGAAGTAGAAAAGGCTGACACAACATTAAGTTGTACTATTTGTTGCCGTGATCCTTTTGTTTGCTTTATGGAATTCAACAACTGTTCTAACACATGGAGCCTTAAACAAAAACAGAAAAGAAACCACAGAATTAAAATAAAATTAAATTAAAAAGCTTGATTTATTTCCTTAATTTTTAAAACACACAACAAAGCCTATCTATTATAGAAACAGAGGTGGAACAAATCTATTACCCTAACCCTTGCGCATTTCCCTTCAACTGGCATCCCTGTCTACTACAAAAAATTTTTGTATTCCATATTAGAACAGGTAATTACTCTACAAACATGAACTTTTTGCGTTTGTTTCCTTATAGCGTAGGTATTCACAGATAATAACTTAGATATAAGTAGCAGTAGACAGATGTTATTAAAAGGAACTGTGTATGGGAATGATGCATTTTGGCTTACAATTGAGAAAGGAGGAGGGAAAAGAAAAAGGAAAGGAAAATGCAGTTATCTGCAGCAATTAGTTCATGTCTTGAGAAACAGGTGAAGAAAACCAACCAGCAGCCTGGTGACAGTAGGGGCAAAAAGCCCAGACAAACAGAGAAAAAAAACCACACCAAAAAAGCAGTCAGTCAAGACAGAATAAGGAAGGAAATGCAAGTCAGAAGAACATATCATAAAGCATGTGGCAATTTTATTGCAGGTACGCTTATATACAAACAGCTGCCTTGGGATTACACTAAATCCTGAGAAGTCCAAGCAGTGAAGACATCAAGACTCAGGACTCGCATTCTAAGCACTCATCCCTTACAGGAAATTACAAAACCATCACCACCTATAAAGATCATGATCTGAGGTCTAACTACATTGGCTTTGAAAATATAAAACTGTTTAAAGTAAAAATAATTGATTTGCTCTAATGCGGCATTCAAGAAAATTACCAGCAGCACACAGAATAAGCAACCGCATGCAAAAATCTTGAGGAATTTCATCCTTCGGCAATCGGTGTGCTTATAAATGTGAAGCAAACCAAAATGCCATGTGTGCAGTAGGAAGATACATACACACAAACCCAAGAGAAGTCTGTGATCCCTTTCAAGCATTCTTGTACCTTGACAGAACTGTGTTAAGACACACACTCTGTTTCTTCCCATCCATTTTTTATGAAGAATGAGGCAGGATAAGGGTTAAATTTTACTACAGCTTCCTACCCCCTTTGTCCCTCTTTGGTTCTAAGGCATTTGGTAATTCTGTATTAAGCACTAATATAATTGTGTAATATCTCTTAAAATAACTTATATTTTGATCTGGCTATCGAAACAAAACATTATTTTTCTTGGTCAACAGAATTTATTATAACGACGGTAGCCTCTTATTGGATGCGCCTTTTCATTGTGAGTAACTTTAAGCAGAAAGTCTAATAATTTGTTAGTCTGAATTACATTATTCAGATGGTTTACAGAGTCCACTTATACAATTCATTATTCTTCCAGAATAATTTTCTTCTGTGTTCAATCTCAAACACTGTGACCATCGTTTAGCATCTCCCAAATTCCCCAACAGTTACAGTTACTACTTTACCTGTGAGATTCTGCTACATGGGAAAACATAACTCCAAAAAGACGAGTTGCTGCGCTGATAACAGACAATACAGGAGGTAGTGGTTTAGGTACTGAATCACCTTTTGCAACTTTCTCATAAATAGAGTAAGGGTCGTACTCCAGGCTGCCACCAGCTATGCTGTTACCTAAAAGGAGCTGTAAGAAGGAAAAAAGTGATAGCCATATTTTTGACCAAGTCAAAACCAGCACTGACGCAAATAACTAGAACTGTATGAAAATATAATACCACCATTATACTAGATTAAAAAGTACCTGCTCTTCGATAAATCGGTGGTCAGTCTCCTGCAGTGAGGGACCAAGTAAAAGGAGATCATTCTCATGACAAAGGGGTGGAAGCAAGAATGTAGAGGCATCGATCTGGCTATCTGGGACAGTCAAGTCAGCCACTAACTCTTTCAGAACAGCACAGAAGCTTCCTTTAAATTAAAAAAAATATTCAAAATTTTCAGTTAATTACTTGCCACAAGCAACTTTGGGAGCAAGATATTTATACTGAAATAGCAACATCCATCTAACATTTTTCTTAAGTCTTCAAATAGTTAATTGGAGAACACTCTTGCTACAGGGAAAACAACAGAGCACTACCTAAGATAAGCAAACTAAGCACACACAGCAATCTAGAAGCTGAAAACTGGAGACCTTTAGCTTTACAGAAGGCATAATGCCATACAAGTGCTAATCCAGTAAGTTAGTTACATTTACAATTAGAATAGAGGGGAAAAAGGCAGTTACAGACATATTTCTACTACAAATTTCCTGAAAATTAATGCTGTAGAATGTATTACATAACCACGCAGGAATACTTGGACTTGGCAAGCAGATGTAATTTAAAACATCCGTAAGTTTGGTAAATAACCAAAAGCTGCAGAATGTACTCCCCTGTTTCAGGAGTTTGCACTCAAAAAGCAAAGCATGAGGAATTTACTGTAGGTTACATTATGATAATTTACACTGGTAGTTAAAACTTTCACATATTTTTGTACATAATATTTCAGGCAAGATTGTGCATTATACATAAACAACATTAGGCATTCCGAGTCAGACTATTTTAGGTTATTAAATTAGTCCTTGCAGTGAGAGAACATTTCTAGTGCTGAACTGCATGTGATGAAAAAAGTCTGGCTTATCTGATAAGTAAGTTATGTTGAAAAACACTGCAGAACTGATCTTAAAGAACATACACACTCTTTATGCAAATATTACATCAGAATTTACCTCCAGAGCATTAAGATTGCAAAGTCAAGTTCTCATGAATTGGGAAATATCAGCATTAAGGGGGGCTTAACTCCACATAGCCAGTTCTTTGCATTCAGTTTTGTTGTTAGATGATCACACAATTACCCATTTGCACTAAAGTTGCTTATAATTTTTCAACACACAGAAGTTCCAGAAAGTGGGACAACCCAGTTTTCAGCACCTCATGAGCACAAGCAGAACCGTTTGTATAGCTGGAGCTGGTAGCTGCAACCAGCTATTTTACCCTTCCTAAATCCTGAATCTGTTCTGAGAAAGCTGACTTCCTTCCCCCTACCCTCCGAACTCCTGTTCCCATCAGCCTCTCTCCCCTGCAGGCATCTGTTGCTTTGCCTGCCTCCCTGACTAATTAGCAAGTACGTAATTTTTCCCAAAATGCTTAACTCAAATCTAAATGTAAAAGGTTAGCACTATCAAATATGTTCCCAGATGCACAGATAGTGTGTGAAAGGGACAGAAACTGAGTCTTTTAAAAAAACACAATAATGAAAAAGAACAACTAGAAACTGCTCTTTCATTAATTATTAGAGATCACAATTAAAAAAAATTTGAAAAATCCCCTTTCTATGAAAACGGCTTTTCAAATAAAGTTTAATGGAGATACTCAGCAATTTTTAACCAAATTAACATTTATTTTAGTCCCAGACACTTGGCCACCCTCAACAATGTCAAATGGTATTGTCCCAATGTAAAGCAGTTCAAAATCTTGAGCCAGAATGCTGTTCCAGCATTCTCGCTATTCATCTCATCCTATTAAGAAAGAGAAGTGAATGCTTGTATTCAATTTTATGGTTTAGGCAGTGGAACATAACAAGCACAAAAAGCTGAAGAATGAAAAGAACCCTAATGAGTTGTCTGACAAAACACATTAATTTCAGACCACAGAAAACATCAACAAATCTAATAATCAAAATTCAAACTACTGAAATGATTTGTGTGAAATTATCAAATTGGACATTATAATAATTAAGATTTTTATATTAACTCACAGGAAATAAATGTTTTAGCTGCAAAACCATGAGCACATCAGCATCCAAAACTAATGACATGTGAAAATGATCAAGAATATAAATAATCACCTTAGAAACAGAACCTGCTTTTCCCAGCTTAACAAGTTCATACTTTGTATCAGCTAAATTGCAAAGTCTTAACCGTTCACACATGACAGAAGACAGCATCTAGAACATGCTAAATGTTTTTCACTGACGTTCAAGTTAACCCAATACATTCTTCTCATATCTGTCATTTCTGAAATAATGCAAAAAATCATCTACTACTCATGCACACTCACAGTAAGCCTTCATAATTCTGCTGTTTGAGCAGATACTGATTTTTATTGATGACAGAAAGCAGCAAGAGGAACATCAGAGAGGCTGAAAGAGAGCAGGAAAGGACCAAGCAGAGCCTAAACAAGTCCTAGTATCTCCAGCCTCAGAAATCTAAAGGTTTGAGTTGAGAAAGAGGCTTGGAGCTATGGATAAAGAATCTGTTTTCAACTGTTTATTTTGCTGGGTATTTTGTTTTGTTCCTCTTCTGCTAAAAAAAAAAAATAAAAAAATAAAGCTTTGCACATTATTTGCAAATACTAAAAGCTTGACTTACAACTCCTAGTATATGCCCCCATCACCAATTTTCTCAAAAAGAAATAACTTGCACATTTCTAGCCTCTGGCTAACTACCCAGATTGAAGAAAATGAAAAGAAATAAAACCATAAAACCATGAACCGGTGAAAGCTTCTCATTCAGTGTGTCACCCTGAGCCATGCAAAATGTGCCAAGCTGTGCAACACAAGAGTACAGCTACTATTCTTCCTAGTGATAATGACTAAAATTAGACATCGAAAAAACACCCTGGGTTCCATAATCATACTGTTTTCCTAAATTATTTATTTTAAAAAAAATCCTAGTATTTGCAAATACAGAGTTTCTGCATGAAGCTGTCATACTGGAAATAATATGGAAAGAAAGGTATTTGTTTCAAACTTTACCTTAAAAACTTTTTTTGCATTTCTAAATGATACATACTTACATGTTAAAATATATAACAGACCTTGAAAATAAGTTCTGGCAACATATGCATTACCATTTTTTCCCCAGTCTCATACTGCTGTATTACAAACAGGTGAACAACTCTGAGACTACATCTGTCAAATGACTGGTTTGATTCTAAGGCTATTTACAAAGCTTTCAGCAGGTGACCACTTGTTTATAACAAACCTTTTAAGCTTTTTCTTTATTTATTGGTTCTAGATAGCAGCATCCTCAGCTAGGATGCGCTCTCACAAGATTCAGACTTTATGGGTCACACTGTAAAATACTGTCTGTTTTTCAATAAAGTTAGACCATATGCAAAAATTCCAAACAAACCAAGAAATTGCCAAAACCACCCACACCCAAATATCCGTGTTCTATAAAACATTACTCCTGTAATAAAAGAACCAAAGAAATAACTTGCTGTAAGGGATGGAGGTGTCATTTTCAGTCTTTTAAGTCCAAGTCGCAAATGAATATTATACACTATGCTTTGAGTGTTATATACAGACTTCTAATGTGACAGCAGCTTTAAGGCAAAAGTCAGGGATTTGTCCTTATGAAGATTCACTTAGCAGTTACCACTAGATGGAGCAGATTATTTGAGTAAGGATTCTCTGCATGATACAGAGGACACAGCCAATTCAGTGGCTGGCTGACCCATATTCTCTCTGTCCTGATGAAATACCCTGTACTTCTTTTTACAACTGTCAAACACTCTGGTTCCTTATTTCAGTCCATACAGTACTCTATGGCAAACTGTATTCACATGACAATGTAAAGATGACAAAGGTATTTAATGTTTTAGTTGAACTGTTAGACCTGTCTAACTACAGTGCATAGTTATTGGATTAGGGGATTAGATTTTAAATACTTCTAGTTATGTTCTGCTACAGAAAAGTGAGCCTATCCCCCCTTTTTTTTTAAATTTGTCTAAATACATTTTTTTTTTTTAATCCACAAACTGAACAGGATCAGATGAATATATCTGTAATATATAAGTCTACTTGAAGCAATTAAATTAAATTATTTTAATGGACTATATTCAATTGGTTTATGCTAAGATTACACCTTTTGGATTTAGGATTCAATGGAAAGTAAAAAAGGCATCAAAGTCAGTCAATTCTTCAAGTAGTTTAAAATTGCAAGGTTATCTACCTTCAAGTTTCAACTGAAAATAGGACAAAAGTCTGTGTTTGTAATAGGAGAGGGGAAAAAAAGTAGATCATGAACACTAGCTTTTCAAAACCATAGTGACTTCACTACAATTTCATCAACTCTAAATAGAGGGAATAAAATTTGTTTATTAGAAGAGGTGGAACTACTCCTTGCTAGCTTGAATATACGTTGAACAAAAACTTAAAAATGAGCCCATGGTATTTTTAACAGATATCTCTTTGTAAGAAAATACGTACCTTCATAGGTCTTTGGAGGCAATACTGCTAGTAATTCATAAAGTTTATGTCTGTAAACCATTGATGATGTTTTTAAAGAATTTCCATATGATTTATATATTGAAGAAAGCCTTAAAATATAAAAAGCGCATCAGAGATGTTAAAGACTTCAAGCATTATGCAACACTCCGGTTTCATTTGTACCACTCTACTGAATACTTTTAAAATCTATACATATTATAACTACAGTTTTGATTTGCATTACCAGTAGTAGAAGCAAAACAATTTATTTCACATGTTCTGTGAAACCTCTCTGTTCTCCATTCCCAGTCATTACTTCTACTTAATACTAGAGAAATAAATAAGCCTTTCTATTGCCTTTGATTGTACCTATATTTATTACAATTAACTTTTTTGTGGATATATCTCTGTAAATTTGAGTTTAGATCCCAAATACATTAAATCACTACATATTCTGAAAGCAAAAATTTAAAAATTATAAAACCCTTTTCCAGCTTAGCTCCAAATCCAAACATAAAAAATGCCCATCTATAAAACTTTTTCTCCAAGCATATTCTTGAACTTTTTTTTTATTTTATAAAAAATGATCACGCTTAAACACAAATGTGTATGTTTGATTAAAAAAGAAGAATAAAAACACTAACTTAACAAAACCATGCAATAATTTCTTCCCTAGCTTTTCTACATGGTACTGGAATCTGCAAGACACATTATGCCAGCTAAAGTCTTCAGCTATACAGCTGAATTCTACACTCTAATTTTTGTACTTTGAAAAGAAAGTTCTTTAGAAAGTGCACGCAATCAAATACAACAAGATTACTCTGTAGCTTTTCAAAACCAGAATCTCATTTAACAGTTTCATACACACACTTACTGTGTCAATAAATCAACAGCACTTGGGAGTGGAGGAAGAAGTCTCTGAACAACTTCATCCGTAAGAAGACCAGCACAGTGGGAAACAAAGCTTTTGATAGCTAGAAAAGGAATTGGATTTTAACTTACTTAGTGTGAGATATCTAGAAGAAAAAAAATCACGTTAGTGAAGTAATCGCATTATTACCTCACTAATAATTTAAAAGTAGAAGAAAGCATGCAAAAAACCATCTAAAGTATTTTAACCAATAATTTAAGAAACTGACAAAAATCTCAAATGAAGAAGGTCATATTTACAGATGCACTGTTTTGGTGTCTCAGCTTGGAAGTTCATACCCTGACTTTTAATTGCATATATAAATGCAAGCCTTTTTTGCTTTTTGTTATGAATTGAGTAATGGGATATAACTCAACTTCATCATAATTCCGTGATAATAATAAAAAAAAGAAAAAACAATGGGAGAAGGATGATGATCAGATGACCTACTGTTTACTTTGCTAGTTTTCTATTTAAATTTCGCTTAATTACTGTACCGTAAGAAACAACTTACATGTACACAAGTATTTTTCATTATTTACAGAAAATTAAACTTGAGTTAGTAGTTCAGAAAGCATCTAGAGAATATATAGTATTTAAAACCTATTTCCAAAAGGAAAAGAAAATATTTAAAGGTTAATTGTTTAGGTTACTTCTAAAAAGAAATTACTATTGAATTCCACACTTTCCAATAGATTTTAATAGTGTGAGAGGGGTGATCACTATACTAGGGTTCACATTTCTGCAATGCAAAGGACCCTTTAGTACTCTGGAATACATGACTGAAACGCATTAAGTATTTAAAGATTACTGGAGTAATCTCTTGGAAAACCAAATTCACAATATTTCATGATGAAAAACTGCAATCTACCAGACAGCAGCCAAATACATAGTACTCTCTACTGGCTGAGAATTGCAACTTCCTTATTGTAATTTTTACAATTAAAAAAAATGTATTGAGTCTTCCCACTCTCACAAATGTGTTTGAGTGACTCACCAATTCTATTTTGCTTACAGTAAGTCAGTTATTAGGAAACAGAACTGCTATTTACCAAATATAATAGACTGTATAAACAACAGAACATACCCTGGTTTGGATCCTCATTCATTACAGTGATATGTATGTTAAACAAGAGAAGAGAAGCAACCTTCCTGATACCATTAACTGCTTGGAAATCAACTGATTAGAAGAACAAGAGGAAAAACCCTCTTGGGTTTTTTGTTTGTTTCTTTGTTTTTCACAATAATGAAACACATGTATACAGATATAGATATATAGGTAAATATATATATACAAGCACGTATGTTGGGGAGTAAAAAAAAATCAATATGAAGTATCGTTGTTCTTTCAGAAGGAAAAACAAACAGCCAAACTATAAATATGTAGAGAAAGACACAGTAAATCCTGCTTACCACAGAGAGCACCAGCACGACCTTCCAGTGTTACTTGCCAGGTAAATGAATCTCCTCGTGTCTTCTCTGTTTCTAGGTCTTTAGGAGATGATGGGAAGATGCACTTCCACAGTAACAGCATTCGTGGCAGATGGTGTTGGACAACTGCAGGACCTGTAAGCGTTGACAGTTGTCATGCCAATGTAAGGATTAATAAAATTAAATTTTCTCTTTAGTTCTTTTATTTATGTTCACAAAACCATTACAGCTGTGAAAAAAACTTTATGCTACTTTCCCAGCCATCTCATATATAATTTCTCAAATGCTTACTGTCTTGGTACTCCATTTTCACAGAATCGTATAGGTTGGAAAAGACCTTTAAGATCATCGAGTCCAACCGTAAACCTAAGACTACCAAGACCACCACTACACCATGTCCCTAATACCTCCAGGGATGGCGACTCAACCACTTCCCTGGCAGCCTGTTCCAATGCTTGATAACCCTTTCAGTGAAGTAAAATTTCCTAATATCCCATCTAAACCTCCCCTGGCGCAACTTGAGGCCATTTCCTCTTGTCCCACCACTTGTTACCTGGGAGAAGAGACCGACCCCCACCTCTCTACAACCTCCTTTCAGGTAGTTGTAGAGAGTGATAAGGTCTCCCCTGAAGCCTCCTTTTCTCCAGGCTAAACAACCCCAGTTCCCTTAGCTGCTCCTCATAAAACTTCTGCTCTAGACCCTTCACCAGCTTCGTTGCCCTCCTCTGGACACGCTCCAGCACCTCAATGTCTCTCTTGTAGTGAGGGGCCCAAAACTGAACACAGTATTCGAGGTGCGGCCTCACCAGTGCCGAGTACAGGGGCACGATCACTTCCCTAGTCCTGCTGGCCACACTATTTTTGATACAAGCCAGGATGCCATTGGCTTTCTTGGCCACCTGGGCACACTGCTGGCTCATATTCAGGCAGCTGTCAACCAACACCCCCAGGTCCTTCTCTGCTGGGCAGCTTTCCAGCCACTCTTCCCCAGGCCTGTAGCGTTGCATGGGGTTGCTGTGGCCCAAGTGCAGGACCTGGCACTTGGCCTTGTTAAACCTCATACAATTGACCTCGGCCCATCGATCCAGCCTGTCCAGGTCCCTCTGCAGAGCCTTCCTACCCTCAAGCAGATCAACACTCCTGCACAACTTGGTGTCGTCTGCAAACTTACTGAGGGTGCACTCGATCCCTTCATCCAGATCATTGATAAAGACATTAAACAGAACTGGCCCCAACACAGAGCCCTGCGGAACACCGCTTGTGACTGGCCGCCAACTGAAGTAAACTCCATTCACCACCACTCTTTGGGCCCGGCCATCCAGCCAGTTCTTTACCCAGCGAAGAGTACACCCGTCCAAGCCATGAGCAGCCAGTTTCTCCAGGAGAATGCTGTGGAAAACCATGTCAAAGGCTTTACTGAAGTCTGAAGTCTGAAGTCTAGATAGACAACATCCACAGCCTTTCCCTCATCCACTAGGCGGGTCACCTTGTCGTAGAAGGAGATCAGGTTGGTCAAGCAGGACCTGCCTTTCCTGAACCCATGCTGGCTGGGCTTGATCCCTTGGTTATTCTCTACATGCCGTGTGATAGCACTCATACATAACTACATACCCACTGACACCTTTCATATATAACTACATACCCACTGACACCTTTACAAGTATGTCACCAAGCCAACTATAATCTCTGTTTTACTAAGTACAGACCCTGTGGATCAGCAGTATAGAAGACATGTAATAAGCAATAGTGGTGTTCAGAACAGCAAACATTTGTTATAGGTTAATGTACAAGGTGTGTTTTCCCTAATCTAAGAAAAAAACGGGAGCTGTTGGGCAGAAGTAATAGCTGAAAACATGAAAGGTGCCTTAAAAATATGAACAAAAAAAGATAAAATACATTCTTCATGAGTAATTTAGTGATCACAATCAATAATCTGACCACTAATAAATATCAGAAAGTTCTGTAAGATTTCAAATGCCTGACAAGAGGGAAATACAAATTATTAGCTCATTTTGTTCTGGGATAGTTCTTAAAAAATATCAGTGTAATTCTTTATGACCACGAAGACAATTGATTAGACTGACTTTGAAATTTATCTTCTGCATTTAATTAATAGAGGTCCCACCCAGTCACTGTTTTTCAGACATTGCTCCCAAGGAACTAATAGCAAATTTGGAAGAAATTACATTTTTATTTTAGAAAGTTTTTCTAAAGATTCTGATTTACATTGTTTATTAAGAATTATTTTGCAGTGTTAAATTAAATGAAACATCAAAAGAACTAAAGTCAGAGAAAGAACACAGAACAGCTTAATTTAGCTTAAGAAAAATTGTAGAAAGCTACCTAATGTCATGAGGGCCGCTATCAACAGCCATCCAGCCTGTGTTCGCTGCAGTGAAATGCGACTGTTCTGAGAAGCAGAACACAACAAATCCTCTGCTACTGTCATGATTACCTTCGAAGTTAAAGAGAAAAACAGAGCATCAGCATCTTAGTAACTATCAAATGATTTTTCAATACTCTTTGCTGTGATACTTAATCCTACTTCAGTGTCCCCAAATAGAATGCCATCTACTTCTCACACTACAGCAAGAAACTCAGGCTCATGAAGTTTGCATGAGCTCATGCAATGACCAACTTCAGTACTAGTCTGGGACGGCTTCAACAGTTCCTGTGGGGTACTAGGTAAGTTACTTTGCTGCTTTGTCCCCTTCTTTTATCAGGAGTAAAATGAGAGCTGACAATTCTCACAGGAATATGTGTGGCAAGGATAAAAGTGTTCTGATATTCTGTTGATGCCACTATGTAGAAAAAGGAGAGCATGAGACCTACAAATTAGAGCTCAGAAGAAGCGGTGAAAGAGGTAACGATCTTTTTCTCCCTGTTTTAGAATAAGGTCTATCATTCTCTCTGACAGTTTTTAATCAACAAATGGTACAACTAAACAAACAAGTTAGAATGGTATGGTAGAGTTAGAATTAATCCTATCTTAGCTTCTCCACAATAATTGCACGTGCCTACTATTATGTGCTAAATGCAAGGTGACAATCTGCACTTGTTACCAAAGCCCAAGCTACCTAGAATTTACACGGAGGAGCACACAGTATGTCTATGGACAATTACCACACTATGGCTACAACTTCAACAAGTGTTCTGCAAATGGTTTGCTTCAATTACATTTCACATATACCAACAAAGTATTTCTTATATCTTGCATTATGTCTGGTTGCCAAAACAAATTGCTTGTATCATTAAAAGCCTCAGAATAGCCAATTTCCTTCTATAATTTTTTTGCACACTATAATTTATTTGGACAGTATAGAGAGCATCCTTCTATAATTTATTTGAAAAATTATAAAGCTTCATGCAAGTTCGCACATGAAAGTTTGCTTCATGAAAGTTTGAAATTTGTACACTTCCAAAAGTTAATGAAATATTAAGAGTCTGAAAATATCAGTTTCCCCAATTCCATAATGCGATCAGAAGGTTGCAAATGAAGACATTTATTTTGACAGATTCTTGATAGATTTAAAATATTTGGTTCTAAAATTAAAATGGCACCCTTGTTAAATTATACTTTTAAAAATTACTAACAGCTTAGTATACTTAAATTATCTGATAAACAAGCATCCTAGAAAGGATTTAATTTAATGATTTCTGACAATTTTTCTCTCTGTGTGCTAGGAGAAGTGTCTTATTTTTGAAGGATTTTTTTAAACTGAAGTATAAGCACTAGTACAGAATGATAAATATCTACAAACCCACTAATTATTTTGTTCTCTTGAATAGGTTCCACCTGCAACCCTAACCACCCTCTCAAAGGAAACTGCAATAATATAAAACAGCTTCTGTCCAGGTCACTACTGTCTACATTTGATATTTCCTTTTCAAAACTGCTCTATTTAACACTGGTCTCTTTCAGCTCCTCAGAAGAGGAGCTAGTCTGGAATCTGGCAGTGTTCCTAGGACAGAATGGAAAAGGGCTTCTGTCAGCTCCTCTGTTCTCCCCCCTGCCAGCTTAGTACAGAATACAGTGTTTCTCCCACACTTTTCTGTGCCCTCCCATACCTCCTCCTGGCCCTATTTCATCCTATTCTATTCTTCTAAAAGAAGTCTTCATTAAGAATTATGTTTCTCTGTTAAATAGAAACTTTAGCTCGGCTTAGGTATATATTATTTGAATGGCACTTCTTATCTATATAACTGGGCAAATGATACTCATTTTGTTCTTTCCCCATGGTCCTTCAGTAATCATGAGGAAAAGTTTTTAAAAGCTAAGAAAAACAGGCGCTTTTTTTATGTTTATAAACTGTTTCATCAGCAGTTGGGACTTTCAATGTTGAGAACTGTAGCTAGCAATGTCTGTTAAGGAGTGACGTGGAACTGTTAGTACTCAACAATGCTGAAAGGGTGGGCTGGAATCACTGCAAGGGACATTTTTCCTAATGCACTAAAGCATTCCTTTCATCTTACAGTGGTGTAATAACAAGAAAAAAACCACAATCCTTGTGTCAAAGTGTGCCACTTCTTCTCCAATGTCCACTGGCTCCGAAACAGGTATTTTCAGAACTGAGAATGTAAGTTTCCACATTATGCAGAGAATTAGCATGTACTGCTGATATTTGTGTTGCACCATGGTTTTCCAACTGTGAGTAACTCCATGGATAAAGTTTGCATTGAGATGGAAACAGCTTCTTCTCCTGGGCTGTATTTCCACATCTGCATATCTCTAAAACTTCAGAGCACAGTATATCCTATCTGCACTAGTGAAGAGATTGGTACAAGCATCTTAGACTATGTTAATGCAAGAAATTGGTTTCTGTTAAATTCTGTAAAACAAAATGAAAGCGTGTATGTGTTGGACTTGATTAAAGATTTTGTTGGACTTGACCAAAGATTTCCAAGATAATACATAATTGCTGTTATTGGTGTAAGCACTGACTAAACTGTACACTGGAGAGTCATTGATGGGCCTGGGAAATGTTAATTTGGCTTAATCTGTGGTTGAATGAGTTTCCTTCCAGGAAACTTATTTCTAACATCACAGCATGCAATAGATCTGTATGTATACTTCTAATTATTTTTTAATAAAAGAAAGATCTTTTCCTTTGTCAAAGTCTGATACATTTCAGCTGTATGTACTCCAGACTAGCCTTTTCTCACCATTAACACTGCTGAAATGTCAGCTTTCTAATTTAAGCCAATGTCAAACTGGGCCAGAATTGCAGAAGGTTTGATCTTGCTGTAAAGAATTTAGTTTGAAATTCTGAAAAACGTAACTTTACTCAAGAAATGTTTTCTCCATGTAAACCTTTTCTTAGACTGTTCAATTTAAGTCCTTACAGCTCCACAGAACTGACCTCTATCCCAAAACAACACACAAACTTCTCCCCTAATAAACTTCTCCTTTAGAAAAAGGTAGCAGTATGAGTGGTTAATAAAGTCGTTAGTGACATTTCCTGAGAAATTCACAGTCCTGACACCTGAGAAAAATGCTTATTTGAGTTATGTATGCTTCAAAATCCCCTTCTTGAGGAAAGAAAATATCTCATCAGTATACTGGGTTATGTGATCACATCATAAAGAATACATGCAAATACTACTGCAAAAAGATCAAGGAACTGCCTATAAGTAAGGCATTCAGACCATACCTTCCCTTTTCCATGTGGAATTCCTAAAGGACTGTGTTTTACTGCACCCAGCAAAGCAGCAACAGCAAAACTGTAGCCAGTTACTGCTTCTGGGGAGGATTTCAATGCACTAAGACGGTCAATGCACCGATCCAACAGTAGGGACACATAGGAGGGCAATGCTACTGCAATACAGCGTAAACACCAAGCTGCTGTTAGTCTAACTGAAATGCTGGGATGAAGAATGACAGAAATTACTGCTTCCAGAACTCCTGAAAAAGAAAATGCAAAAACACACTTAAGAAATAGGCAAGCAGATTGTCAAACAAGCAAAAATGTATACAGAGGACTGGTGAACATACCACTATCCAGTTTATGTACTTCTCTTTAAAAAGTAGTATTGATTTTTATTGTGAAATATTTCTTATGGAATTTAAATACTTCAATACTTTTCAAAAAAAGTTACCCTGAATGAAAAGTAACAATATGGAAAAAACCTAACATATTACGCAGTTATTCACCAACATGCATAGCAAATATCTGTAAGTATTCTCAAGAAAGCAGAAATTCATGCAGTGCAAACAGATGTCCACTTGAACCCATCCAGAAAAAAAAAATTCTCACTGCAGCTAAATGAAAACAATTAAGGTAGATGAAGATACCCAGCTCAAACTGATTTACTATAAACATTACAAAGTGTTGGACTTTAAATACATCCCTTAATGGAGTTAAATTTGATACTGATTTTTTTTTTTAATTAACATACTAGTACAGGCTGGAGAAGACACAGAACTCTTTAGGCAACGCCTGAAGATCTCCTACAGCATGTGAAGTAACCAACTTCCCCTCTTCCTTTTTTTTTTTTTTTGTTTTTTTAAGTTTAGTGGAAGAAAACAGAAAAGGATAGAAGAACTAAGGAGGTCCAGGTGAGGAAACTGCACTCCAGAAAAAAGGTTGCTATAGTCAATGCCAGACAAAGGATCCCAACAGATTTGAAAGAACTGACAGTCCAGCCATAATAAGTCAGAGAAAATCACAGTGAACAAAGGAATATATTTTGTACTCTGGTTCACAAAATAATTAAGGGCTTGTACCTGTACTGGAGTCTTGTAGTAATGGTGCTGCTGTAGTTCCTAAGCCATGGATGAGACTCCCGAGTTCCTGAAGTGCACACACGAGCACATGCTGACTTGCTGTTACATCTGTTGTACTAATTCTTGTTTCCAAGTTACTGTCACTCATTGCAGCATCTGATAACACAATATAGGAAGATCCCCATGAAATCATTACCAAAATGAAATAAACAGATCGGAAAAAGGATTTTGCTATGATAAGTTGTTTATATTACCAAATGAGCTTTTATCATTACCATTTTTATTAATGACCAAACTGTTTTCATAAAGGTTTACCCTCACTGAGACAAGTACGTTTCTATTACTCAAATGGATAGCATAGTAATGTCTGTGAGGGCAGGAGGGTAGATAAAATGGAAACTACCAAATTGCTTATCTTTAAGTGATGGGGAACAGTGGCTAGTAAGAAGCATGCTATTCTCAGCCTCACCAAAAGTGACTTGAAGAGGTCATGCTTTGATATAACTTGCCAGATTTTACTACATAGTAGGAAAAAAGAAAGGGAAGGAAAGAGTGAAATAGTGTGAGAGCAAGCGAGCGAGATGCTGGGGGCAGGGAATTAAAAGGGAGGGAAAAATCTGGATTTTTTTGAAAGTTCATCTTTTGAGACACAAATGATTGTGTCAGTTTAGACATTTAACATGTAGATATTTAACTAGGATACAATATGCAGCCGTACACCAGGGGACGACTGGTTATGCCCAGCATTCTCTTTCTTTTCGCCTACAAGGACGATGGTGGGAGATCAGCAGCTTTTTTTTGGAAGCTGTGTACAAGACTTTGTCATGCAAGAGATCTGTTTTCTCCAGGAGAAATGCTCATTTTGTCAATTAGGAACAAATGCTTCTTTTTTGAACCATCAGTAGTGTCAGCTGCTCTGAACAGGAAGGCAAAATCTGGCTAGACATATATTAACTGCCAATTTAACTTATTTTACAATACTGTCTATATTTTATTACTGCATATATTTATTATTTTGTCATATTTGTAATTGGTTAAATTACATTCACCAGGGAAGAAGTGTTAAAAAAAGATGTTTACACTTGTGTGGATACACACATGCAGAAACACAGACACACACAAACAAATAACCAGCCCAAGTTAAAAACAAAGCAGTCCATCAAAAGCCCTCTACATTATTATGGTAATAAATCAGCACTATATATTCTATTTCTGCAGTCTCTGGATTAGAAGTTGCACAATCACTTAAAAAAGGAAAAACAGAGGCTCAGATGGATAATCTTGTTAGACCCATACCCACAACTTTCTTCAGTTTCCAGATGGCCTGACAAATCTCCTTGGCAGCTGCAATTTGAGCTTTTTCCCCAAGAAGGCCTCCTACTGTAGCTCGAAGGATAAATGAAACACAGCGGCGACAGCCGATAGCATCCGTCTGACTCTGAATAGCCTTAGGGTGAGACTGAGACACGAGATCTAGAATATGGGAAAGGAAGGCAGAGAAGTTCCTTTCAAGCCATTGTGCTCCTAATGTAGAGACAAATACCACATATGCCTGGAAGAGATTTGAAAAGAAGCCATATTTTAGAGCAAAATAGTCTGGAAAACCACTGCCAGCTATCCCACATACATAATTTTTTTTTATGTCTGCACATTGCCACAACTAGAATGTCACTAAACTGAGATTATTTATACATGTATGCATCCATAAATCACATACATTCTCACTTCAGGTAGCTTCAGGTTTTTTGGATCTATTTAAATCATTTAAATTACTACCAAAACTGTACAAGCAATATTGCAGCCTGGTTTGACTGTAACTTAATTCAAGCTGCTTGCCCATGTTATTTCATTCCAGAGTGTGAGAAATGGCAGTTTACCCTGCACAGGCACTTGTTATGTAAAACATTGTGTTTGGTCTCACTGAACAACAGCTTCCAGCTATTTAACATTCTGCACGTGGAACCCAAATTTAATGTATGAATGCATTTTAAGAACTACTATGTTACAAAACTATAACCCATAACCCTGAGAGAATTTTGTTATTATAGGCTTTGAATTAGGGAATATTTGCAGCCCCCAAGCACTGTTCTTCATCTCACTGAATTTTAATTGTTTGCCTTGCAATGGAGGTACCGTAAAAAGACTATATCACAACAAAGAGAAAGAATGCAGTCACTTTACAAATCTAATCACCACAAGACCATTTATTTTGCCACATAATATGCTCTCCTACAAATGTCTTCCATGTGCCTGTGTTAGATTTTTTTTTTAAATGGATAGACGTGCTACCATCAAGAAAAGGGAATACAAAAAATGAGAATATGCAAATGAACACACAAAATTCATCATAAGAAAGTTCACAAATACTACCCATATCAATGAACTTCTGTATTTGCCTCATACATACTTTGTCTGCGTCCAATACTAACAAATAAATTATTCACGTAAAAGAAAGTGAAGTACTGTAGATGGAGAAACTGTACTATTAGATGCTGTCAGCATCTAATAGCTCTTGAAAAATACTACTTAGCCTTCATAATGTACCAGTACATTACCCCTGTTTTACAGATTTCAAAAGTGAGGAATTCAACAAGATAAATAGACTTGTGAAGAGTCATACTGCCATGGCTATATCTTGAACTACCTCTTGAACCTGGCTGTGTCTTGGACACATATAAATTCTTCCATATCTGAGAAGTAATCTTCAGTGTTTTGCTTATTTTTAAATTTATAATAAGCTGCAATTCACATAATAATTAATACATTTTATAACAGCAAACATTTTCTACTTACAGGTACTGATATACGCACAATTTCTCAAGGTTTTTTTATAGAAACATTGTACTATTTTAACTGTTCTGATACAGCTAGAATGTACCATCTAGCACAGGTACTATTGTGTTAACATAGAAATGCATGAAAAGGAGACAGCCTCCAAACCCAGTACAAATAGTCAAAACACTGAACTGAAATATCTATTCCTGGAAAACGAATAAAACCACCATGTATACAGAACACCCTAGGAGTCTGGCATGCATTTTCTAGGCAAATAGCTGTCAAAGTATTATTGTTCCCCAGCTTTTCAGTCTCTCTGCCACAAGTTAATGCTTCCACCCAGCATGATCTGAGCATAGAAGACAATTTGTGAGCACCTTCTAGCTGTTTCAGTGCAAAGTCTGGCAGCTTCTATCAGTAACTCAAGCTAATTTACAGATTTTTTGCACTGTAGAAGTTGAAATGCACTGAAAAATTCCCTTACTGGCAAAGGGGATGAATAAAATAGCTGTGAGGACTGTAACATACTAAAATAATCACAGCTGTTTGATATGTAAATGTTCACCATGACCTTTAGTCTTGATTCACAGGTTTAACATTTGAATATCTAGGTCTTTGCACATAAATGCGCTTTAAGATAATATTTACAGGAAGAAGCCAGTCTGATATTATCTGAAAAATTTATACTGTTTTTACCAGCATGCACTATATGGTCTGACTTCAGTCCTGCTCAGTTAACAAGATTCTATCCTCTAAGTGAGCATCCTGGAACACAGCAAAACAGATATTTGTTCTTTTCCACTAAGTTCTGTTTTCCTTATTTTTCATGCACTTACTTAAAGCAGAACCATTCTTTCAGAATGGGATTGGGAATGTCCCTATATAGAAGGAAACTATTCCAAGTTCAAAGAATTCTTTTAACTTCCCCCTTTCATTTCTAGACATAAGGTATTAAGTTTTAAATTAAAAATTTGAGGAAAGTACTTATTTATATCACTTACTTGAAATTCATATCATGTGAAGCTTTCACAAGTAATATATATTTAATTTTGAAAATTTCAAACTATCAGGTAAACAATAAGCAACATCAGAAATCTTTTTTTCTTTTCTTTCTAGCATAACTCAAGATGTAAATCCTTATTTTAAATTACTTACATTTTGCCACAGATACAAAAAAGTACGAAGTAAGAGATACATGGAGAACAAAACAGTCATTATAGGAATGTTTAGCAATCTCAGAAAATCATAAATAATGTAATCCAAACCTGGGTTACTCCAACTCTAACATCTCTGCTGACTGAACTGGTCCCTTTCAACATATCGCCACTGGCTCGTAGAAATCCACAACTTCCACGTAGAAATCCAGTTCCCAGTAGCTCCATCACTTCTTCCAAAGAGATTCTGCGGAAGTTATGCCTGGTGGATGCTAAGAACAGATGTAAATCTTTAGAGTAATAGCTCTGTAAAACTTGTTACATTTTAGAAGAAAAGTTTCAACTCTAATAATTTTAGAAAAAACAATTTGCACAAATTCAGTAGCACAACCAAATCCAAATACTGTTTGAGCATAATTTCACAAGAGAAACTAAGACATTTCACCCACAATATTTCTCAAGTTTTTCTGCTTCAGCTATCTTTAAATAGTTTAGGCCATCACCTAATATGTATACATATATTTACCCTCCCTCAGTATTTACCATCTAATCCAAGCTCCCTTTGCAAAAAGGTCTGTATGGCCTACTCCGACCACCCAAAGCTTCATGAAAGCCTTGACTCTAACTCATTCCAGCTTACCGCCAAAGACAACCCTCTATTCCAAACTCCAGACAGGGCAGATTATCATTCTGCTATGCTTAGCCAGATAAGGGCACAGCAACAAGGCCTCTTAGAAAAAAAAGCATCTCACCTTAGTATTATATTAGCTCTCCAAAACAATGAGAATAATGGAATATGTTTACAATCTTCTAGGAAAATTATTTATCCCTAGCTCCTATGCTGTTGTTTTATTTCTTGATAGAAAGTTCATTTAAAATACATGCTGGGACATGTGTACGCAAACATAGCATGATGACTGCATAGTGTGCAAACTAAATGACCTAAAATCTTCACTGCATTTTTCATTCTCTTTGAAGTATTGTATTGGGAAAAGAAGTGAGAGGATTTAAGATAATCATGTCCAAAAAAATAAAAAAACAACCCAACATCAGCAGGTTATCAGATACAAAGCAGAAACCAGGACTATGCAATTCTTCATGCTTTGCTCCCTCTACTTCTCCTCCAGCCCCTTCTAGCCCACCTAGCTTGTGTCTCACTTAGCTCTAACTTGTTTTTAACCTAGTCCTTCCCCACTAAAAATAACCATCAAAACAGCTGATGAGCTTCTTGTATTTCTAAAGTGCTAAGGTAAGATTATATAACTACATTGCTTACAAAGATTAAGAAAAACTACTGAGTTTATAAAGAGGTCAGAGTATTATTTTTTTAACTTTAAATGAGAAAAGATAAGTGCTAATTGTTTTCTGTAACTCAATAATTGTTTCCAAAGAGATTCTTAGAAAAATACTTTCTAAATCAAGACTTCAGAGTCTCCAATGCAAATACACAGCCTCAAGAATTTTGAAAGGCAGCAAGTTGGGCTTAAAGGCATGTAATTTTGTCATTTGCTGCTTATTGCACTGAAGGTCTTCTCTTATGCCATTAAAAGCAGAACAAACAGTCCGAATGACACTTAATCAGCATCCTGTTGTATTTCATTTAGATTACAGTTAAATATTCAGCTTTGGACTCCTAAGATTGGACTAAAAATGCCCAGTCTGAATGACACCAAAGATTTGAGATGTTAACTTTGTGCGAGGATACTTCAGTTGGATCAAGTACTGTCTGTCAGCAAAAACTGTTACATACTCTTGTTGAGTGAACAAAACCGCATGCTCATTTCTGCTTCTGATCACATTTGTACTGCTAGACAATCCAGATGTGGAATTGATGATTGTGGAAAAACAGCTTGAAAAGATATCCTTAACTCTTTAGTTTGACAAAGAGACACTCCCTCAAATCTTAGTGTTTTCTACACTGTTGAAATTAATCTTGCCTTTAAATTCTTGAGGCTACTAATTTCTCTCCATATGATAACAATCTTGTAACAGAGCCAACTAGTTTTATCAAATATTTTTCTTTGTTTATGATTTTATAAATATATATATATATATATATGGGTTAGCACAACAAAAACCACAGCACTTCACAAGAAAAATGTTACAAAAAACACCAAAACAGAGATATGCACAGCCAGATGGAGTTTACACTGTGATTTTACTTCGGGCTTCAACAGAACGTGACAGTTTCTGATCATCTGACAGATTTTTACAGATGAGGAATCAGCAAACGAAGTACATCCTTTACCTGTTGTCTGTTTAGATGTTAGAGCTCTAGCCAATACTGTGCCTAAAAGTTTTGAAACTGCTAATCGTACATCATAGTTGGAACCTTCAAAGGATTTAAAACACAAGGTCACAACACTATCCAGGTCTGTACTCCACATAAATACTGCTTCGTTCTGAAGTTCAAGAAGACACTAGACAAAAAAGGGAAATAAAAATGTTTTGATGTGGAAAAGCACTGAATACAAATTTTAGCTTGCTACATAATACACAGAGTTAACAAAATAAGCATGTTGCTTCATACTAAAGTGACTTGAATTTTTGCTGCCAAGGCAATATCAAAGAAATAAAGATAAGCAAACAATGTGTTTACTGCTGTGTTCATCATCCATTAAAATAGAATTTTATTTAGGGAGCTTACTTAATAAAAGCAGCTATTTTTAAGCACTTTACCTTTGCAGCAGCACAACGGACTGCCATGGATCGATCTGTCAAACAAGATCGGGCAGCTTTGTAAATATCTCTGTGACAGGGGATAGCAGCAGCTCCTAAACCATTTAATATACTTTGCAAACTAAGCATGATTTCATAACGACCTTGAGACTGAAAAATGAAAAAGAGAAATGTTAAAGTTTTGTAACCCTAAGCTCCTTGGAAATACAAAATGCTGACTACTGAAATACCGAAACCACTGTTTACTTGTTTTAGACTTTTAGAGATCTTTTTATGCGAATGTGAGTTAAAGCAGATAACTTGCTCTATAACACTATAAGCAAGTGAAAATAGTAATTCTATGTTCTACTGGAAAGTACTCACTAGCAGTTTAAAACTCAAAACATGAAGTACAAGCTGGAGCAAAAATGTTCTCATTAATAAGGCAATTAGATTTTCTAGTTTATCAAGTTCTTTCATGAAATCAGCTTGAGAATAGCTATGATCCATCCTTTACAGTCATAATCCATTAACTCTCCAGTAATTCTTTGGAATTTAGACATTGATATTTATCCTATGTCTTTCCACAATTTTTTCATATTTTGGTATCATGCACTTTCTCCTATTCATTGGTCCAGCTACCAACAGTAAACATCCTATTATTTTTCCAGTCATTTTTTTAAACATGCTGTTCCAATACCTCTGCATTCTTCATTGCTTTAAGCACATTCCCAACGGTGTCAGTAAAACTGTTTCCCAAAATTCTTCCCAATTTTTTGTATAAATAGCCCAAGCATACCACCGCAGCACTAAAACAAAAGCAAATCCAAAGACGCGTGAAAATGGATGCAGTAATAGATGAACGGGATTAAGACGACTAACGTAATCAATGGGCAAACAACAAAATAACTAAATAGAATGTCCCAAAAATGTAAGTGGATTATCAAAAGTGGATTATTTAAAAAAAAAAAAAAAAAAAATAAAAGAGGTCTGTGTGTGGCACATACTCACGCTGTAGGAGAAATGCGGATAGAAGGGTTGGGAAAATAACTTGGATAATACAAGAATTCAGGTAATGCAATCTTCCAATAAATTTTACAATAGGAATACAATTTTCATATCCACCTTTAAACCTTAACATTAATTTCTAACTAAGCATGCCCTGCATCATGTAGTCTATGGCACTGTGCTACAACAGATGCTGCTAGAAGTAGCCAGGGACAGGTTTATTTACAACTCAATGGTCAATAGTAGACTGCAAATGGTCTAGTAATTAAAATTCTGGCATTTATGTATAACAATACATAATAAGGAAACACCTTGAAGGAAATAAAAGTATAAGCCCATGTCCTTTTCACAGCACACAGATTCTGAATTTAGTTTCCAGGTGAAATACCTGACAACTAGAGTCTGTGTCCTCATTGGCATCTCCTTCAGCAAAAGTAAAAATTGCTAAATATTGAGCAAAAAAAAGAAAGAAATAAAGAAAGAGTTGCTTAATTAAAGAATGTTTTCCTTTGAATAATTAATTAAGGAAAACACTTGGTGTTGACAGATCTATAACTAAACAAATTAATTTTTTGAATACAAAGAAAAAAGAAATTATATCTTTAATCAGCATTCAGCTCTTTGGCCAGACCTACTTAAATATGCAGTGACACTGCTCAGCACCCCCTTCAAGAAAACAACATTTTACTTATTGCCCAACTGAATTCAAGTTTCACATAAAATCTCATACTGAACACATTCTTAATTAGAAAAATGCATTTAATATTAATAGTAATTCCCTAAATGACAAAGCACAGTAAGAAAAACAAAACTGATATTCTTTATCTCTTATCATAGCAAAATCCTATTTTCGTTAAAGCAACATGTTTCATTATTGCTTTTATCCAACTCAGTACACACCAACAGTTTGGATTTTAATTTTGTTCATGGTGTGGCTGGGCATAAAATTACAATTGCACCATCTTACTACAAAATTGATCATCTGACGGTCACAGATACTCTCTTTAATTAGTTTCAAGACTAAATAATATATTTCACATCATAACCCAAGGAGGAATATTTTAAAAATATATAACAAAAAACCACCAAACCAGAACTACCTTATTACATGATGGTATAACCTGCAAACACTCTTACATGGTTGGCTGTACCGCCATGTGCTTAAGTGTTGTAGGAAAGAGTCAATTAGTGTTGAAAAGTGATTTCTAGCAACAAACTGGCAATATTTGTTGATGAGTAACATTTAGTCAACTAAAGTTGAGAATCCAGCTGCTTCTGCACATCAATATTTCAGCTTCTATAAAAGCTCAAAGCATAGGACTTAGGAAGCTCTTCTGACTGCCTTCTAGACTTGTATCATGGCTCTAGTTGTCTATTTTTTTTCCCACAAATGTTTCTTCACTAAGTCCAAACTGTATTAACTATGGAGTCATTTTATCTGTCAAATCCCAAGCAACGGCCAGAAGTTTCCAAGGAAGCCTGTAAATTTATACAAGTTTGGCAGGGAAAAGCCTCTCTGCCTGTGTTTTTTCCTCCCTGGCAGCACACCTCCATTTTGATATATGACTCTCTCTATAAGATACCTTTAAGGTGTTTTCTCTCAAATTTTGCCTTAACAATTGTACTTGGGGAGGTACCAACAAAAATGCAGAACTAAGATACTTAAACATGTGGTAAAATAGCACTGAGATCAGCTATGAAAGCTTGCTGACCAGCCAAATGCTTTCAAAATGCTTATGGTTTAAAAACAGCCCTAGTGGATATTTTTAAAACTTTGTAATTTAAAGTAAAGTAATAAGCTGTATTCATACTACATGACCTGTTTATCTGATCTGATATAGCATTCACATCACGCTCAATTTTAGTAGGAGATGAGCACCTAACTAAGGTTCTTCTTAAAATGCTTGCCTAAAACATTTCCATCTTCCACCTATATGAAGGAATAAAAATGATAACTTATGAGATAAGAGAACAATTCACTGGAAACTGTATTTAAAGGAGCTTCCAGGTGAATCAACATATTGTGAACAAATGATGGCAAAGTGTTGCTACCATACAACATGGGCATGTATGCTAAATAAGGACAGATGGTAAACAAAGACAACACTTTAATCAAGATTTAAAAAAAAAAAAAAAAAGCAGTCTTTCTTCACAGAACACCAAGTATTCCATATACTTGCAGCCAAAGATGAAAGATTTTACTCAATAAAGAGTTCTGTAGTTCCAATTATTTTTCTGTAGCCTGTTGTCTAATGTCAGTACTATAAGAAATCCGTTTTCCAAACCTTTTTTGAAGTAAACCATATTTTACTGCTACCTTTTTCTCCACTTCATCTTTTATTTCCTCTCCTCACTACTGCGTACATACCCAGCAGGATTCTGAACACTGCCACCTCTCTCTTTCTCCCCCAGCTAGTTCTCTGCTTTCAGAGTCTGGATATCTGCCATTTCGGTCTGTCTTTGCCATTTCTGCCTTACTGCCAATGGACTCCATCATCCCATTCCCTCCAGTGTGGCACCTTGCAGCCGAAGCAAGGAAGACCCACAGAGCTCTGTCCCATACTACAGCTCACATATAATGTTAATGCATCTCACTGTTGAGGAGCCACTATTATAGCAGTAATTTACTTTGCAGGACTAAAACCCTTCATAGCAAACTTATTCTTAACTCAAAAGACTGCACAAGAGGTCAATTGGAACAAGAGGGAAACAAAAAAATATTATGATATTGAAAATACAACTGACTCTTGCAAAAATCTATTTTCAGGAAACTTGGGTTGTCAGAAACAGGATTAGTATGTGAAGCAAAGAAGGAAGACAGATTCTGCTCTGCTTTGTGTACTGTATCATTAATGCACAATGATGTTTTACTATCTCTACCTTTAATTTTCTTCACTATAGTGAAAGATGTGCATTGTTTCAGGAATCAAAGTTATTAATAATATTGCTGTACCTTAAGATTTGGTTTCACATCCTGCAGTAACAGTTCACGTTTCTCTGTTCTGCTGGCTAGGCTTTAGGCGTTTAGTTCAAACATTTCAGATGTTTCTAACTAACTATATCCAGTTTCCCAGCTGGATTAAGAAAAGTACTCAATAACTGTTTCGCTTGTTGTCCTTCTCTGTTTTACTGCTCTGCTCAGCAGTATACTACCTCCTCCTTGTTTTTCAAACACCTGCCCACTCATAACTGTGTTATCCATTGCTGGTATTCTCTCTGGTCTGACTTTCAATTGTCTGGCTGGAGATCACAAACTCTTTTCTACCCTTTTGGTTCCTGCTGCACACATACAATATCTACACATTCTTTGTTTTATTATCTGTCCTGTGGTAGTGAACTCAGATGCATCACATCAGGTAATTTTTTTTTTCTTTTACTAACATTAAATAAGTTACTTATGAAAAGCTTTCTTCATCTTTTTTGTAACAAGCAGCGTTTGTTTGACTTGCTGTAAAGCGTGGTTTATTCAATGTGGCAATATGTATTGCAAGCTGGTTTTGTCCCCTCACTGAACAAAAACATAAAGCATAAACCAGCCTCAGTCTACCCTATTACCTTAAAGCATACTATGGTCATTATAGTTCCGAATGATAGCAACAAGTTTAGCATTCCTATGCTCCTAAATAAATTAATTTAGCTTAGCTTTCAAATCACTTAATGCATTTCTTTCCAGTGGATCCAGTAAATACTAGCCAGCTAGGTAGGTCAAATTTTGTTCTAACATATGCAACCTACACTGACTCCCATAAGCCACCAAATTATCTCTGCATTAAATGCTTCAAAAGTAATGTGATTTTAAAGCGTTTTAATGCACTTAAAGTAGTTTTAAAGCGATTTTATGTTACATTTATGTGAATAATAACAAGAAACTTCTAAATAAGGAAGAAAAATATATTTTAAGCTTATAATATATTCAACTTTCAAGGGCAATTTATGTTGTAAAGTACTGACTGACCCTTTCCCCCCCTCAACATGCAGCTGAACTTCTTACTTAAAACTTTCCAGTAAAGACACAGAAAGGAATATATAAAATGCTACACAAGTACTTAACCACTCATAATTCTACCCTGAAGGCAGCATACATTAAATGATTAAAATAAAATTGTTACAATACCTAGAGGGAAGGAAGCAATTTGAATTTGCTTTCAGGTTTCAGATGAATTCAGTTTCTCTTTGTAATACTCAAGTCTAAAAATTTTAGAGATGTAACACCAAAGAAAAAATTACTTTTTACAGCTAGATACACCCACAATAATGATACTAGTCAGCAAAGCTCCCAAATTCTGTGTGTCATATGGTACAAAGCTTCTACTGGACAATGGGCAGAAATGAGGGAGCATACCTTCTCCTACATTAACTTCTCACCATGTAAATCTGTCTCTCTTGTTATTACTGGATTTGAAGTCTGGGGTTAAAAAAAATACTTACAGTTTCGTAGGCAGATAACTTGGTGAATCATCTTTACTCCGAATGAGTTCATTGCATTTGTCAATTGTTTGGTAAACGGAAAAAGTGTCTCCAGTGCTATAAAGTACAGCTAAATTCTTGGCAACAAGCCGTCTGGTAGGAGGTCCTGGTGAATTGTTTAATAAAGAAGTCAATTGTTCAACCAGTTTCTTCTGGTTTTCCCTTATATCAGCCTGGAAATAAAATCAGTAACCACTTAAATTTCAGTTAAATTTAAAAGTTAGTTAAAGATAATTAATGCTAATTCTCTTTACTTTTCATTATTACCATACTGATACTCTGATATTTTAAATTAAAAATGAACATTTTATTGCACCTTTCTACTTAAAGAAAAGCCCTCTCAAATATGTGATTATGTTATTCTTATTTAAAATAAAAAAATATCACATTTTTCAGAGCATAATTCTTTCTAGTAGCATTTCAGGAGTATTTTCCCTATGGCACTTGAATAGTTATATCTTGCTAAAACAAAATTGCCATTTCTTGCTTCTTTTATGCCTGTTTTAAAATAAAACAATTTGTATAAATATAGTAATATAAGTAGTAAAGAAGAGCTTTAGCAGAGTTGCAAGAAGTTGAGCATTAGAAAGGAAAGAATTTCCCTTAAAATAATTATCTATCTCAGTCTATCTCAATTTTTTAAAATGCTCTTTAAAAAAAATAAATTAAAGAGCCTGGTACTGTATTTAATTTACATATTTTAACACAAATAGCATAACTCTTAAATAGCACTGTCTAGGTTGGTTTACTGTTAAATATCCACATACGCTACTTAATATGCACTAAACAGTGAAGCAAACAATTGGACAGTTGGCTTGAAACATTATTAGGAAAATAAAAAACAAAGAGAAAGATGTTACATTCTTGCTTGCTAGAATTGTGCCAACTACCAAATAATTGTGCCATGCTAGGTGGAAGCATGACTGCCATTCTTCATCACGGGGATGCAAAATCTTGCAGTAATAATCTGAGGTTAAAAAAAATTAAAAATTTAAAAATCATTTAATGTTTATTTCTCAATTCCTTTCAATGGACAAGTGGCTCTGTCACCTGAAGGGCTGTGACCAAAAACTTTTAACATTTAGAAAGTTACTGCTAACAGTGAACATACTTTCATTGAGTGTACATAAAAGACATGAAGCAAATGAAACTGAATACTGCTCTTTGTTTTTAAACAAAATAACAAAAAAAGGCAGAGAGAAATAGCTCTATAATCTGCTTTTCTTCTCAAGTCTCATTATACTTACTCTGCTAGTCACTGGTAAAAGTTTTTCCAAAAACTGTAACCATTCAAAAATGAACTCTGCTTTTTGAAATTCACCAAGCTGGTTATATGCTTCTTCATTAAGTAGTAAACTGTGAGCTAACTCCATTCCTTGAAATTTTCCTCAAATCTCTTCTCAAACACCGTGGAATAAGATAAAAACAAAAAACAACCCACTACCAGAACTGTGTTAATCAATCAGGTTTTCTTCCCCGTTAATATGTGGCGACTGTATCAGAAGTTTAAACACCTAAACAGAAAAAGAAAAAAATTACTAGCAAGTCAACAATCATATTATATTTATGCTTGGCTTATTAAAACAAAACTTTCAAAGGAAAACTTAAAATTAAAAAGAGAAAAAAAAAGATTACAGTAGTTTTATTTAGGTGGCTTTAGTAATACTTAATGGTTTCGGAAATGAGATAATGGTATTGACGTAATATACGAATTAAAGTTAAATATACTTAAAAATCAGAGGGGTTCACACTGAGCTACTATTTTTTTCTTCATCTTGTTTTGCATGAAGTGATGTTTACTAGTACTTGATCATGTATATACCTGAAAGTAATGATCAGCTGGCCCCAAACATAAAGACTTTTGCGATCTAGAATTAAGTGCAGCAATAGCAGTAACCTACACTTAGCAAACTCATGTTAATTATATTCACAAATAGAAACGCTAACATCTTATTCAAACACTTTATGTATTCTCAATGCTAAGCAAGGCATAAAGAAAAAACAGAACTTCATTGCTGAACAAACCTCTAATGCTGTCTTTTTTCAAAAAAACCCCACACCTGAAAAAAGGATGGTTCAAAAACTTGAAGTTCTAAAGAAGTTATATTTTACTTATGTCTCTCGGACTATTTTGGGAATTTCCACATTGTCAAAAGGCATAACTAGAAGCAAATCAAGATGAAAAATACTTCTAATGATAACTTTTTTCCCACTATTTAAATGCCATATAGCCTCAAACTCAAAATATAATATTCTGCAGGCCTTGCAAACAAAAATAGTCAAGGAGATTCTGGTAAAATGTCAACTGTATTTTAAACTCCCAAACAAATTATCCTTTCCAGAGGTCACTGAGACTGCTGAACATACATTTTTTTCCTATGCAGTAACAATATTATAGTGTAAAATGATCCATCAAACAGTAAATGGACAATACAAAGCAATGGTAAATAATTCAGTACTCGGGTTGTCATCAAAAGCACAGCAGAAGGTTACCTTTACTACTTTCTACACTTTTTTTGTGTAAAATTTACTCACAGAGGAAATTAGTCACATCTAATTTACTATAATGAACTGTCACTTCAAATTTACCTGAAATACCAGGCAGTTTGACAAAGCACCACACTGTAAAATGACAACCAGAGATAAATATACATACCTAAGCATTCCTACATATATTTAGTCTGCCTAGGTACATAGATATTCACAATTTACCAGTTATCTCACTCCTAGAACACTCACAGAACTTAACTCTATCCTCACATTTTTTGAAACATACAAAAAAAGTAGGATTACGTATTTCATTGAACATTTGAGTAGAGTTTCATCACTGCTCAGCATGGAAATTACACATACAGGTCACAAACCCTCCTTTTTACCTCACCCAAGGCCTGTCCCAATGTCTAGTAAATCTAAATCACCTGCTACCACAGCAACTGATTCAACTTACGTACAGAGCTGAGGATTACAACTCATAGCGTTTTCCCCAACTGAAAAGATCACAGATTGTCGGCACTTAACTCACCTAGCAGATAATTTCTCCTCATTGCAAAAACTGTCTCTCTGCTGCTCCGGGTTCTTGGATAAAGGATGTCAAGAGTTCAATTTTCTGGAAAAAGAGTTAACACAAAAATCAACTTTTAAAAAGCACACGAAATACAAGTGTCTGTTCTACAAAAAAACCCAAGAATTCCAAAGTCTTGCATACTGACAATTTTTACTAGCTAATAGCTCACCAAAAAACACTGAACTGGAGCTCCATAAATATTATTAGCTGTTTATATGTTGCATTTGAATTGGGCAGACCCATCATATTCACCATACAAGTTGATTCATTTAACTACTGAAACCACCTTTCTTATTTCTGTTTTGTTAAAGCAGATTAATTCTAAAACAAACAAACAAAAAAAGTAAGCTCAGACAACATAATACCATAATTATTTTCTAGGAAGATTATTTCAGTGCCTTCATCAGACCTACATGACTTTAATATATCTAAAAAAGCAAAGGTGGAAAATACTTATATTAATCTGGAATGCTATAATGAACGACCATGTGCTCATCATTAAGTCATAAACAATGCAACAGCACTCATGTCTAAATCAACAACCAGCACAGCTGGTAAAGGTGACTCAACTGTTCTGAAATATTCACATACAATACTATGGATACAAAAAGACATGAGGATTATCAATCCATTCTCCTAGCTCCCAGATAAAATTTTAATACTCGAATCAATGGGCAAAACCATTTCCTTTTAAAACTCATTCAACCTGAACCTAGTCTGGCAGGACATGAAATACAGGTTGCATGCTATTTTAAAAGTAATCAGTTTTCAATCAGTCTTTAAAAGAATGAAGTCAAGAAGAAATTAAAAGTACACATAGATTTACAAGTAGTCTAAACTTCTTTCAGCCTGGGAAACCAGGGTTCAGCCAGGCGAAGAGAAGGCTCAGGGGGACCTAACAGCAGCCTTCACAAGGGAAGATTACCAGGAAGATGAAGACAGGTTCTTTACTGAAGTGTATGTCAGGGAATAATACCAGAAGTGTCATAAATTGAAATGGAGAAGGTTCCAATTGGACAGAAGAAAAAAAGATTTTCACTGGAAGGATTATCAGCCACTGGGACAGATGCTGAGAGGCTGCAGAACACCCTCAGAGGTTTCTAAGGCTAGACTGGACAAAACCCTAAGCAACCTGGTCTGAACTCAGAGTTAACCCTTCTTTGAGCAAAAGGTTGGGCAAAAAGACCTCCTAGGGCCCTTTCCAACCTGGATGAGTCTACATTTTGTCAACTATCCTGCCCACAACTCACACTGCCGACATACGTTCTTCTGTTAACGTTAGTCAAAGATAAAAGTTTATGTTGTTCCACTGAAATTATTATTGTAACATGTTTCTGTATCTGACACTTCTACTATATAAGCACATATTTGCAAAACACAACTGGAAATATTTTTTTTTAGGATTTGCGTAGTCTAAATTAAAAAAGAAAAATGTTATGGTGTAGTTGCTGATCTTTATAATGAACACCTGCTAACATAACTAGAAACGCTAGCATTTCTCAGAGGAAAGACTATCAGTTCTGAATTACAGAGGCTGATTGTTCATTATGTAAGATTTAGTTTTGTAGAAACTGAGAACTAACCACTCAGCAAAAAAAAAATCACACACCTGATCTTTCCAGTGCTGGCCAACAAGCAAACCTGGGTTCCACAAAGCTATGTACAAAATAGTATACTCTCCATCCTATCAAAAAAACTTATCCCAAACACCTACTGAGACTCCCCTTTATGAGCTGTAAGCCTGCACACCAGAGATACTTACGAAGCTTCAAAAATAATAATAAAGAAAGGGCACAGGCATACAACCTTGTGAGAAGAAAGGCGAGAATGTAGGGAATCAAGTTTTTACTGCAGCATATTGGTTTTACAGTCAGATTGGAGAACAACGCAAAGGCACAGTGCTTACAAGGCTATGCAGAACAGAACACAAGCACAGAATATGGGGACAAGCTGGGTTTGATTAACATTAAATATGTCCTTGTTATGCATACAAGATGTTACTAGGCAATTTCTAAGTGCAGAAGAAAACATCAAACCTAAACACATACAGTCCAGACAAGTGCAACTTGTGCAACTCTGCTCTAATTAGAGGCATGGCATACCCACGTGATGGGCTATGCAAGCACAATGAAAGACTGAATGTTACGCCAGTCATTGTGGTTATTACAGTTTCTCAAACATCCTCACACACTAGTAAATCGATGCAAGTACAAGCTAAGCATGTAAAGATGCATCCATCTTTACATGAAACCCATGTTTAAAAATGTTGAATTATTTGCAAGTCCCTTTCCCCTGGTGTTATGATTTTGATTCTTCTTAATCTGAAAAAGAAATCTGGAAAAATAAATGTGAAATTTCATCGAATGAAACACATACTATGCCATCAACAAAACTCAAAAGGCATACATGGGTGATAAAAAATCTGAATTTTCTAGCTAGCATGACGCACCACCCTTTTGGTTTTGTCTTCAGATAACTGAAGTAATTACAAGATTTACTTTCCCATCAGTGCTACAAGAGCAGATCAATCAAAAATCCCTCTTTTTTCCTATGAGGTAAGTTTATTTTACCTTTACACTATGCTACAAAACTGTCACAAAGATTTATTGGACAAGGCAGAAGTTGTTCCTACTTATTACTGATGAAAAATTTTTCATTTGCCGACTGCCAATTTGGCAAGCAGGATTGTTCAAGACTGATCAGGAAAGAGCTCAGAAAAGCTCTTAGAAAAAGCACTAGATGGAACACTGCCCTGTAAATTGAAAGGAATATAGGGTGAATCAAGCATTAAAAGGCAACAGCAACTGAGTTTCAAAAGTTCCTGATAAACCACAGAGAGAAAAAATGGACTTGTAGTCTTCTTTAAAAAAAAAAAAAGAAAAAAGAAAAAAAAAAAAAGATGACTGAACCAGGGGAAGTTGGATCCGAGTAACTGCCTTTAGCAACTGGCTTTAAAATATGAGAACCAACAGATCACCCATGACAAAGTTATAACAGAGCCAAAAAACCAAGCTGAAATTCAAAATAGATCTATTACGTGTATCAAGTTTGTTCTGAGATAGCTAATCTTCTCAGGCTTTACAAGCTGAGGGAAGCAGTCCATAGACTGTTGTATCTCTTTCACATGGAAGTCTCAGACAAAAATTAATACACAACAAATAAAAAGCTATCAGCAGCAGTGGTAACTTAATTAATTTTACTTTTCCCTTTCCTTTCACCTCATGGCATATTTTGTTTCTGCATTAAAAAAAAAATTAAAAAAATATAATCTGCAATAAAGCAGACTCCTAACTGATCTCTCACTAAAAAATTAAGCCGTTAAATTATGACTCATCATTTCAAGGAAAATCAGCACAAGTAATGGAAACTACCACACAGATCAAGTATGTACTTACAAATTTATTTTCTTTTAAGACTTCTCACATTTGATCTCTTGTTGTTCCAGCAGTTTGTCTTTGCCAGGAACAAGTGCTGCTCAAACAGAAATCAGATCAACCTGAGCTCTCTGAGCACGATACTAGATGAGGATCTAGTATATAATCTAGATGAGGATCTAGGTCCTTTACATCTACTACATAGTGAAGAAAATAAAGTGCTGTATAACTTTATAATAATTATTTATATTTTTCTAATTTCACAAGTACTAAAATAACTCTGCATTAAATCTGATATAAAGCATAAAGATAATAAACCTGTGGGTTCAATTTTGTACTGAAGACTAGTCTAGCAGAGAAGTAAAAAGGACATTATTCTTTTAAGAAATTATCACTGTTACTCATTGCTAGTAATGAGTAATAGTAAAAAGTGAGTAATAGTAATGAGTAAGATTAAAAAATTACCAGTAATAATTACCAGTGTTTTCATAATGGCTGCCATTGGGCTGACTACACAATCAATGTCATAACTATGACACTGCTGAAAAACAGAGCTGAAGCACGTTCATTAGCATCAAGTTGTCCCTCACTGCATCGCAGTGGTATTTTAACTGACTTCAAATTCATGTTTTTTTGCCCAGAAAGCAAGATTTATTATCATCTAACTAAGTAGTGAACCGATACATTTAAGAGAAAGCCTTCCAGCCTGACACGTTTAGTTCTAGTCATTAACAGTTCAGATCAATGTTACTCCTGCAGCACTGTTTTAAAAGTTTAATGGGATGATCGTTACCCATGCATCTGAGCTGACTGCATGGCAAGATGATCGATGCTCAACCCTATGTTAAGCCCTTGCACATACCTATTTAGAGTGTCTCCCAAACAAACACAACTCCTGCCCAGCTCCCTCAGGCTTACTTCTGACAAGAGAAACTGAGTATGATGCTCTTTTTGCCAGCTGGGCTGAAAAACCACCTTAAAGCACCAGCCAAACTCAGCTACTGATGAATGACACATAGACCAAAATCCAATAGTTACAGTGTATCATTTATGCTAGTAGGCAAACATGAGGAGGCACAGGGATCCAGAAAAGACAAAAAGTGCAGGATCAAACTCCCTGCAACTTCAAACGGGAGACCTGATTGCCCAGGGAATGAAGGATTGAGTTATCTTCAGCTGTAATCTAGCTACAATTTATAGCACACATAGAAATAATCTAATTTAAATAAACTACAATGACAGAATCTTAATAATTTGATAAGAAATAAAAAAGAACTAAAATTCCAGCTCAGATGAACTTGGAGTTTAGGCACTGGAAATATATTGAAGTGGCAATATTCAACAGCTAGAGAAAGGTATTTATTATTAATCAAAAGACAGGGCGCCTTTTACTTATTGACTTCTACAAACTATTACCAACTAACACACAGAAGCAAAGACTGCCTCAAAATCTTCATCGCAAAAAGGTGAAGCTAAATAAAAGTGTCAGCGTAAGTACATCAGTACTCCAACATCCTTTGTGTGGCAGGATCCTCAGCATTCAGCCAACCTGTGCCTTTTCTCTATATACAGAACCCTTAAATTTTTCACTCTGCAGAGCCACATGCAGCAATAGCAGGTAACTGCTGGTCCCAACATAACATTGACCCCTCTGCATACATTTTGTGTCCAGCAGTGCTAATCACTCTTGGCCTCCCACTCCACTGAAAAAAAGCTGAGAACTTTATGTGCCCTTTCACTGCTTTCTTGCATGTAGTTTCAAAGAAAACATATAAGCAAATTTAGGGCATTTCAGCACCAAGACACCAAGAGGAGGGAAACAAAAATTAAAAAGAGAGAAAGAGAAAGTTAACTCCCCTGAAGACCGACTGTTTCTTTAGCAGAAATGTTGGTATGTTGAATTTATTAAACCCTTGATGAGGAGGAGTACAAAGAGGTTATGAAATCAGAGCCCAGTCTTTCAATGCATACACACACATGCTTGAATTTATCAGTGATTGGTCTCATCAATTTGGATCAAATTACTCCTTGGCATCAAATAGATTTGATTGCTTTTCATCCAAAATTAATATACTGCCATAAGAATGCCAGGTATTTTGCAGTGTTATGTTATATTGGTCAGCAGTGGGGAAATTTGAAGCGAAGCATGGAGAAGATGGGACTAACAGTGATATTCGACAGCAGTTTGCAAGAACAGGCCACAAGAGAAAGTCATCACAAGACCACAACCCAAAAGGCATGGAAAAACAAAAACTAGGCCACGGAGGAGAAGGTCCAAGATTTTAAGACTTTTAAATCAAGCAGAACTGTAACTCTTAATATCAGATTTTAAGTGCACTAACATGTGAAAAGCACACCAGATAGTAAATCTCGCAGTTGAGTACTCATATGTTTTATTGCACGTTCTGTGTTATGAAGGGTTTCAATTCCACTCACAAATCAAGCTATCTTCCTTTTTAAATAAAAATACGTACACACTTGCATCACATGCTCATTCCAAATAGCAAAAAGCAATGAAGAATCTGTTTGACTAAGAGCAATAAAAAATAACAGATTATTACACAACCATCCATTTCCTCTAATTACTGCTAAAGATTTCAAACTGGGACAACTTCCACTTACATTATATATTTGTATGCAATTAGCCAGCTTAGAAACATGATTCTGAAATCATAGATGTTGAAACAAGATGCCTTTCTTTCAGGGTCTCCGCTTAACAGTGTTCTGGATGAAGCAATTTGCCCCAGGAAAACTATGCATCTATTCTACCACTGAAAATTTGGTAGCATTTACACAGGTACTTGTTAAAGATGTAATCCGAGTGCATCTTCATATATTGCACCTTCCATGTAGGTCTTGCCATGTTCACATAGCATTTCACACTGTGCTAAAGAACAAATATCATGCAGCCCAAACAGAATTCTTGTTAGTTTCTAAGCTACTTTCATCTGTGTTGCAAAACAAAAGGGCTGTATTTTGATGTTTTGTGAACAGTGATGCTCAGACAAAGTACTTGTTTACTCCCACAGGAACAGTTCCAAACGACTGATTTTCCTAAAAAAATGCTTATCAAAAGTTATTGATTTCCAAGTTTCAGAAGAATCACCCTGTATCTGAAAAAGCAACAACGCTTAAAGGCAACAAAGATCTAAGTGAAATCTATCAGAATCCTTGTTCTGGGCTTGCTGGTTTTAAAAATATTCACACAAAGAATGTGACCACCCACAACCCTCATACATAACGGTGACATTGATAAGAACTACAACACAATATACATTTGCTGAAGTGTGAAAGAAATGACAGGACAATGTCTTCTAGGAATGTTGAATGATTTCTGTGAAGTTTTGAGGACAAAGCTTGACATAACTAGACAAAAAATACCCTGAAAAAATGTGCCTGGAAATGCAATAGCTGTTTTAGCAATGCAAAGTATTCAAGACATTTTTAAAAACTCAGATTTTGGAAGACATTCATTCATCATGTTAAAAAGTGTATGTACTTTGCTTTTCTTATCATAGCTTTAATCTTTATCTCCACATGAGAACAACTATTCCAGGAAACCAAGAAACAGCTACATTCAGTTATTGAAATATATAAACCAGCCATTTCTCGAGCTCCACAGCAGGCACTACTGGCACGGTCCATCCCCCCTAGCACCCACAACTCTTGAATATTAGTTAAGTTCGTTTCCGAAAGTTTTAAGTCGAAAGATAAACTTGGCTCCATTACAGGGACCTCAGAACATGACTTTATTTACAGACAACCTGGCAAACTGCATATAAACAATTAAGTAATGCTTCTAATAGTTAGAAAAACAGTATCATAACTGGAAATCTGATTCTGACGAAGTGAGTTTAAAAGATTCCCCCCCCCAAAAAAAAAAAATTGACTAACTAAACTTCAAAAAGCAATTAACTTCAGTCTGAATAAAAATGCATAGAATGCTTTGGGTTTATTTCTTTGCAGGTTTGAAAGCTGGTGTGATAGCAAGGCAAGTGCACAAAAATAACATAAGTATAAACATCCACCTAAATCCTAAAAATAATTTCAATATATGTCTGAACATGGCTTTACTCCCAACAACACTGTAGATTATATTGTTTATCCAATATAGCCAAAATATATCAAACTGAGTATACTGTATATCAAACTGAGTATACTGACAGGGGGTTTTTGTCACAATGATGGGAGTTTCATGGAATTAAATTATTTGTTAAAATGTTAAATTGACTTCTAGTAGGTGATATACATGCATATAGATAATCCAAAGTGCAGGCTGATTTTAGTTACCAGTTTTCCATTAAGGTAAATGCTGAATCCAGTCTAGCTTAGCATTAAATTAAACCACAGGAAATTTTTGCTGAAGATATCCTGAAATCCTGGAAAAGTATACTTATTTTTCCTGAAAATCATTATGGCTATCATTGTACGAGCTTAACTAGTGCTATGACTAGACTTCAACTGCACTGGAATACACCAACACAGAAATTTAGCAGCAGAAGCCCTCACAGGTGCAGACTCTGTAGGAGACTTGTTGGGCAGATCAGAGACCACTATCCAGGCATAAATCACTGCCATACCTCACTGTGATGGTTGATTCTCTAGATATTTTAAATGGCTGTTCCCCAAAGAAAACTCCAAAATAGCTCAAAAAAATGTAACTGTATAGAGATTTCATTATTTAATGGTTTGCAATGTAGATGTAGACATACGTCATGTCTTTTTTTAAGGTTCTGCTTCCTTAAAACAGTAAAAATTGCAAGGGTAAGAGCTGAATAGAACAAACATTCCACAACCTGAAGATGGTTTTGTGAGAAGGTGTTTCTAACCTCCTGCCTCATTAGGATGTTCTGAATTTTAAAATAGAAGATCACCCTGCATTGAGTAACAAAGTTTTTGACATGTTGGGATACAACATCATGAACTAGTCAGTAATTTGGATATTTTACTGACAACAAAAACAATCCTCTGTTCAAGAATCAAGCACAAGTTTTCAATATATCGCTAGACTTAGTGTAACATTAAACTGGCTTCCTCCCTCCCCCACCTCCTTTTCATTGTGTCAAACCATCAGGAAAAGGAAGAGAAACCCAAACTTCATTCAGCACACAACCAGAAGTAATCTATCTTCTGGGTCTCAACTGTTATTTCAATACATGAGCTGAGAATATTACATATCAGGTAGCAAAACACCAAAACATATAGCTCGACTGTTTATGAAGATGGGGAAAATATTTCCGGCATGCGAGACTAAAATAAAAGTTTAATAGAATTCATGGTCACAACTATAAATGACTAGTCCTACTAAATCAAAACCCACCCTTAAAGAAACATTACAAATAATGAATCCAAACTTCCCAAAACATCAAATTTCATTTATCGAAGCACAAAGCTGAACTCACCTTAACTTTATCGCCTTCCTCCTCTCTTATCACCCTTCCACCCATATCTCAATAAACTTTACTCTTATTTTAACTAAACTTACAACGTCTATGACTCTTTCCCTCATTCCAAAATTTCAACACTAATGCAACTCTACAGGTTTTACATCCCTGTGCAAAGTTTTTACCAGTTATACGGTGTAGACTCGCTCGTTGTCCTATCTGGGCAGCCAGGAATTCAAACTGCAATAGCCTGCAATAACATTTCTGCATACCACAATGTCCAATGCTGCTACCCTCCTCCCGAACTATTCTTAATTTAAAAGATTTATAGGAAAATATAAAAGCAGCCCCTAAAAACATGAACACTCGCTGCAAGTGAAGGCCAAATCCGTCCCTGGAGTCTTAGGATCTGTATCGACCCGTACCAGGCAAACACCCACCCTCGCCTACCCCGCACCCCTCCCCTGCTTACCCCAAACCCGGGGGCACGGTCGCTCTCCCGCCCCTCCCCGTGGCACCCAGGCGGCGTGGTGGGACGACCCCCGGACGGCACCACGCGTGTGGCCGGCTTGCCTCGCCCCCGCGACGAGAAGACCTTTCTCCGCTCCCCTCACGGGAGTGAGACCTGCCCCGCAGCGCCGGGAGACGGGACAGGACGGGGCGGGCTGAGGGAGCCCGGGAGCCGCCCGGCCGCCGGCTTCAGAGCCGGCTTCTCTGCCTCACCCACCCACCCCGACAGCTCCGGGGGTGATCGAGCACTTTTCAGGCGCAGGCCTCGGGCAGCGCCAGCCCCTCAGCGAGCTCCCCGGCTCCCCTCGGCCCTCCTGCCCGCCTTCACACAACTCCTCACCCCGCGCCGAGCCCGGGCATCCCGTCCCGCCCGGCGGGGGGGCTGGCACCCCGCTGTTCTACGGTCATCCGCGCCCTCTTCCCCCGGCGGCTCCGTGCTCCCCGCGGGCCTTCGCGCCCTCGCCCAGGCGGCCGACGGGGCTCCCCGCGCCCCTTTCCTCGCCCCCTCGGACGCCCACTCCCCGCCTGCCCCGGCGGCTGGCGGGGCAGGACCGGCGCCCTCCGCCCCTCCGCGCCCGCCCGCGGTACCTGGCTGACACGGCCCGGCCCGCCCCGCCGCAAGGCTCCCGAGCCGCTCTGCGGGGCGGCGGCGGCGCTCGGCTCCGTCCGTCCGCCCGCCCTCCTCCGGCGCGGGGGGGGCGGCGGGGGCCTGCGCCCGGGCCGCCACCGCTGCCGCCCGCCGGAGGGGGAGGGCGGGGAGGGCGGAGGGCGGTGTCCTCGCTCAGGGCTGTGCAATCGGGCCCGGAGCCATCGAGCGCCCGCGGTGGCAGGCGCGGGCTTCGGCTCTCGAGAGGGCGGGAGCGGCCTGGGGCGGCGCGGAGCCCCCGGGGCGGCGGCGAGGGGGGGAGCCGCCACGCCGCGGCGAAGTGTCGGGGTGCCGGAGGGGACGGAGTGCCCGCCCCCGGGTCGCTCCGTGGCTCTGCAGCCGCCTGGGCGCCGTGGCGGAGAACGAGCTCTGCGCTGCTCCCGCTCGCTGCAGCAGCGGGAGGGGGGCACAGGCCGGAGCTAGCGCTCTCCCACCGAAAGCAACGACAAAAAACCCCCGTTGGTGATTTTTTCAAAGAGGCTCAGTTGGCACTGTTGCGATTTGTACCTGGCTCCGATCAGATGCCGTGACTTCTGATTTTCACTCCACCCCACAGACACCCGTCTGTACTTTCTGGAGAGGGACCCTGCCGCTACACCAGGACGGTTACAGAAACACCCCGTTTATATTCTTAACCATTTGCCAAAACCAACGTTTGCAAAAGTTGTTACACTTGGGTTTCATCGGTGTAAGCTTTGAACTCAAATCGAGGTGGGATCCCAAGTCACCGAGTCATTCTGTGTCTTACTGGTAAGGTCAGACATGGGCTCCTCCGGGTTTTTCACCTGTTTTTTTTCTACTGCGTAGGTGCTCCAACTGAAAGAGGTTGCTACGTCATTGGGAATGGACTTCCACCCTTGGAAATGTTCATAAGCAAATTCACTGTCATGAGAAAGTTTCTGCTGGGGGGATCTTCTTTTTCTGCATTCTGCCTTCAGAGTTGAAGTTCTGCCCTCATTAAGGGAAAACAGATGTCACAACCATTTTTTTTAGTTTAAAAATAAACAAACAATAGTCTTACTGTAGTTTTGTAGCTGATGCCCAGCCACATCTGGATTGTTTTTACATCCTACCAAGTATCTAGCAGAGCAAACCGGAAGACAGACATCAGGTCCGGTTTCTGCTGGCAACAAGTTAGTTTGGCAGAATTGAGATGTTCTGTTTTAATTCTGCTACCTCAGCTGCTGCTACAAAGTTGAAGAAATAATGCCTTCTGGAATGAAACACTGGTTTTGACTAGACAAAAAATCTTAAAGATGATCTCTTGTCTTCTTATTCCCACAGTGTGACATAGGTTAAACCTCAAAGTGGAAAACTAAGATTCCTCTCCACAAAATGGGTTCTCTGGAACCGTCTTCTTTGAAGTGGTGCAAACCATCATGGGGAGGGAACAATGCCTGAGATGCATAAGCATAGGAGCTGAAATCATGTCTAACCCTTACATGACCTTGTAAATTCATCTTCAAATAGGTTCAACATGTAAAGTTTACGTGCAGTGTGATCCTCTGTGCACATCTGTATTCAGTCATGTAGATGATACCACTGAGGAACATTTCAAAGAGTGCACACAGAACTGCCTGATTACATTTTGCTATAGATGCCAAGAGCACCAGGCTGCATTACCGTATATGGACACTGGTTTCATTTTTACTAAATCACCAGCGATAAAGAAACACGAGCATTGATGCAATGACCTTTTACAAAAAAATTCTGCCAATGGATGTGGTAATGAAGAATACATAAATGCCTCATACCTGAAGCAGGAAACTATTTCTGTAGTATATTTCACAGAAATCAACTCTACAAACTCCTACTAGTGTAAAGGTGTTAACCCCTGGTATTGAAAATAACGTACACCCCCAGGAAAGAGTTATTTGCTCAGTTAACCTCATTTTGATCAGAAGATGAGTTGCCACTGCTCAACGTAAAGCGATCTGCCATTCAACTTGTGAGAAAGGTCAACTGAACAATTTATATTCAAAGGCTGTTGGTGTTATGACGTTATCCATAATGAACTCCAGAAAACCAAAGGCTGCTCTACCTGACAGTCCTGAGGTAACAGAAAGACCTTGTAATGTTTGTGAAGGATTGATCATGTTTAGCTCAGAAACAAATAAACAAAACCAAATCTAGAATAATTTTTAGAAGATTATGGCTGCATTATTGTTACTACGATGATTATTCACTCTGTTGTGGTAACAGGCACAGTCCCACTCAAGATTAGTATCTCATAATGCTGAACGTTATGTGAGCGCAGGGCAAGACAAAATATCATCAGTAAGATATACAGTCTTGCTCAGTTCTTCCCAAGAATGATCTCACGCAGCCCCCAGTATACATGATATCAGCTCTAAGTAATGCTCTGTTAATGCTCAACTCATACGAATCAGTTGGAATAATGAGGGATACTGATGCAGGATGCTCCTTCCATCTCCGGATACATCAGCTTCAGGGTTGCTTTGTGCCAGCAGTACTTACATGAGGGTAAGAATCTGTATTTATTGGATTCATAGCTAACCTTGATTCTTTAAAACAATTTTTTCCCTAAATTGGTCAACAGAGTGTTAACCGTGCACTGATCCGAATTAGCATGTACTTCAGCAATGCATGCCAGTTTTATCTTTCTGCTTTTCAATCTGAAATAAAAAATATTGTCATGCAAGTTTATAGTATTCTGCTCTAAAACAGACAAAAATAGGACAATTAAATGTATTCACCATGTATTAATTCAATTTCCCCTTTCCCCATTAGTCCTGACTGAGCTTCAATAGCAAATTACTTAATAAAATAAGCAACTGGCACATAACTGCAACGCACAAACCTACTGATTAGTCTTCTCATTAGTTAGTCTATTTTGGTAAAGTGGGTTGACTGATTTGGAGCATGAATCAGTTCTGCCATACAAATTCCAGTCATAGTAGAATATCTATACAGTCACATATGCCTCTGAGCTAAATATTTTCTTTCTTACAGCTTTATAATCCTCAGTGACTCTAGAGGAAGAGAAAAGAATGTATTCCTTTGAATTCAGTGGGCCTGCCTACGCATGAGTAAGAATCGCAGGACTAGGAGCCTGACTTAAAGCAGATGAAACATCACCAAATAATTACATAGCAAACAAAACCAAATTCCATTCTATTTTAAAATCAGTAAGAAGGAATGTCTTTAGATTAATTATAAGACTGAACATTTATTTTTACTTTACATTTGCATTTATATTATACAGTTAATATACCCATTTAAGTACAGGGTCAGACCATTACGGTCTGATTCTGCAAACAGTTACACCAACAGCAACAAGCAATTTACATTTGGCTTTAATCTGAGGAAGGTCATTAATGTGCCTATAAACATTATAACATGATCATTTCTAGAACTGCTGCAGCCCTTAGCATCCATGGCTGCCCGTCAGTGCTCCCTCGGTTGAGACAGTAACTAAGTGTTTCTAATCCCAAAAGTGAAACATTCAGGTCCCTGGAGTAGCTGCCTTCTGGAGGTATGTAGAATCCAGTACAGTTTGGTCTGTCCTAGCTTTTGCAAAGCCTTAGTTATGAATCTTTCTTTTTTACAGATTGAATATCAAAAATAATATATGCTTTTATTTCATGCTTAAATACTGCTAGACTTCTTTTTATTCCCAATACAGTTGCTTTTTGTACTATCACAAAATACAAAGCCTGAATTCCTGCCAAGCAATTACACAGTCCTGCTGTTATTTTTAATCCTAAAATGTAAATAAAACTATTATGCATGCCTAGATAATGTTAGATACAGCTACCAAAATGGAAGTGGGAAATAAGAAAGGGAAATGTCTCTTATCGAAACCATGACACATATATCTCAAACAGTTCAACATGTGAATAAATGATCAATCTTCACTGGTAAACATGAATAATATAATTTTGTAAATTTTTAAATTAAATACCTGAAGAATCCTGGATAAAGTATTCTGACAAGAATCAGCTGCACATTAATGAGATCTAGAAATGGATTGCCAACTGAATCTTAAGGCGTCCCAAGAACCTTTTGCTTTCACTGTTAATCCAAAACCTACATTGCAGTCTCTTTTCTAGCGGAGCACATCTAAATAGCCTTAAGCTCCTTACTTGCACATTTTTAATACATACGGATGTAAGAGGGCGTATATTGTGGCACTTACACAGGCAAACACAATTAAAGTGAATAGAAAGCAATCTTAAATTCACAGTAGCAAGATACATAAATATATATGAACTAGAACAGTGCAACAGGAATACCATTTATTTACTTTTCCATGGTGCCTGGGTCACTCCTATTTTAGAAATAGGATGGGGTGTTATTTGTAGTGAAACCATGCCGTTCACTGAGGTACTCAAAGCGTTCTGTGGACATTAGCTCAGGTCATATTTGTGAGGCAGAAGCTAAGGTAGGAGGTAGAGAAAGGCAAACTCCTGTCGCCCCAACAAAGGTGGAAAGAGGTGAGAGCATACTGCCTTCTGACACAAAAAGAGGAACAGAGATGATTTTTTTGCCTTTAGTAAAAGAGAAAAAAAGCAATGGTTTTAAACCTCTTTTCCTCCCATTTTCACTCTTTCTTTGTCTCACAGATGGAAAAAGTGGAGCAGAAAATTGCTTTGCCCAAAGCCACACACTGGCAGTAATTGAACTAGTGGACAGCATTGGTTTAAATGGAAAATGTGTAATATATTCATGTTATTCAGGCTATTCTATCTGCTGTTTCTTTTCTTGTCCACATATGTCATCTACTTTTCAACTGTAGTTGCACAGCACTTCTGGTAGCAGAATCTTGTAGGGATTCCCAAATTTTGAGTTACTTTCAGGAAACTTCAAGAAAATAAGAAGGAATAGGAGATACCAAATTCACTAAATTCTTAAGAGAAAGTCTCAAACTTTGGGTGCTGTTTTCCCAAGAAAGATATTATGGAGGCAGCTCTGATTTCTGTTCTCGCCCAGCAATTGTGACCCTGATTTCTAATATAAAGCAGCTGGTGAATCTCACAGACAGTCCAGCCTCACTGTGCTGTGCAATACACTAAACACAGTGGTAGACATTGTTTCGCTCAGTGTACAGTCTTAAGTAGCGACACACTGAAAAAACCTCAATACCCATTTGTTAGATGAGAATTGAGACGCAAAGAAGTTAAGAAATTAAGCCAGTCACATAGGGATTTGGTGGCAGACCTCAGGTAATGCCTGTGGATTTCTGGAGACCACTCTAGCCCTCTGTGGCACACTGCCACTCCAGAAGAGAAACATAATGTGTTTGAGGGAGACCATATAGCAAAGTAGACACTATTAGAGACTAAAAGCAGAAAATAATGGAAGCTTAAAAGATTCATACCTCCTTCTCCAAAGATGCTGTTTTTATACCAGACGTGAGATTGAGGTTCACCAGATCATACTTTTAAATCCCAGTAGATGCCTCAGACTGATGGAACTGACTTTGTTCTCAAGGAGGGGCTAAAGTGCAGTGGTTGCACTGAGTCACAACGAAGAAAGAAACTTTCATGCAGCTTTTGTGGTAAACGAGATCAGACATTGCAGCTGCATTAAAGGGCCTGGTGAAAAACACCACACAGGCTGGCTAATATCCAGCAGCCCATCAAGTGGGTGCCATTGCAACATGGGGAAGCAATGGTCTGCAGGAGCTGTTGAGTGCAAAATCTTGTTACGGGCAAAAAGAAACCCACCCTATGTGTGAAGTCACACAAAATTTTTTATTAGTATAACTGCAACCTTAGCAGTCTAATCAAAGAATTATTATTGGTCCAGATCTAATTATTGCAGGAAAAGAAAGGAAATAAAAACAAATTGTATAGAAAGTCTCAATAATAATACTACAGTTAAAATTGTTATGTGTGCACTATCTAGTACCTACCCCTTCTCCTGGTGTCATGCTTACCCGTTCAGCTCCCTGTCGCTTCCGTCTGGTGGAGGCAGCACAGCGGATCATCAGCATCGAGAGTCCTGTGCCTGTAGGAATATGATGTTGGTGTTTATGGTTTCTTCTTCTTTCTCTCCTTTTTCCTCTTTTGGAAATGGCTCCCACCTGGGGCTATTGTTACATGTTTTCTAATAAAGTTTTACACCTTGCTTTTTCTTCACTAGTCTGCAACTATCCATTTTGCATTACATCTTAGATACTTGTTCTTTCTTCTCTTTTTTACCCTTAAGACTAGTTTTGTCCAGCTCCAGGTCTGCATTACTTTAACTGACCATTGGCAAGTTGTTTATAGCCTTGGGATCTTCAGTGCCAGCCTGTGCCCCATCTCTTATTGTCCCATGCCTCTACTCTACACTGCAGCTGGTGTCTTCACTTCTCAAGGTTGTTGCTGTTCTAACTGGCCTTCACTTCTGCACACTGTAACATTATGTTAGAGTCACAAATATATAATTCTACACAGAATAACTACTTATTATTAATATCCATATAAAAACTGTGGTTACACCACGCAAAGCAAAAGTAAAACAAAGTAGCCATAGTCTCCTGTCATTAGAAAAATTGTTGTTACAGCTAAATCAAGTAAAACCAAAGCTCCAAGACGATCAGGGAAAGTTCAGACAAAGCATATGTGATAAGCCTCCTTCCTGAGGTCTTGCAAACTCAGGACAAAGCCTGCGGACTATTACTAGCAATAGCAATACAGTTGCAGCATTGTTACTAGTATTACTGGGCTACATGCTGCTTATTACCTTCCAATTCTGGATTAATAATTATGTTGCATACCACATGTAGCAGCAGAGGTAAGTATTTCCACGAAGGGCAAGGGAAAGAAGCAGGAATACTGCTGACTAGAAAACAAGCTATTGCACCTGAACTCATTAGTTTTATAAGCACAGTTCATAGTCCACGCACGCTTAGCTTAGACACACTTGGGTGTGTACGCTGCAAACAAGGTTGCAGAAACCTGATACAACAATTACTGTGTGACAGTTGAATTGGAGGCCACACTAGAATAGCATAATGATGACTCCTGATTTTATAGTTTATTTCAAGGAAGTGGGGAATATTAAGCATCTTCCAATACGTATTCTATAAGTGTAGAACAGGATAATTATTTGAGCTTTTGTCTAGTTATAGAATATTTGAACTATTTAAAGCAGCGTCAGGTCATCTGTTTAAAGCATATATTCATGGCAGAAAGGAATACACATTTGGCTTTGAAAATATAATTTTAATCAATTTTTTCATCAGTATGGTCCATCATGTTATTCAGAAATGGCTTATTTCAGTAAATGGATTGTGAATCAATAGTAGATATAAATAAAGCAGTACAAAGGGCACAGCATTCAACAAGCTGCCAATCGTTGGAGCAGAGGACAGCAGAAATCAGTATTCCAAGATGGATACACAAATAAATCAGAAACAGGAACATAATATACAAAGATGCCACTTTTTTACAGAAACTCCAGAGTTCTGTCTTGTCCCAGGAACCACTGAAATATACATAAGTTTGTACAGGTTTTATATGAGAGATCAGTATGAGATGGAGTTTGGTCTGAAGTCTGGTTTTCACTAAACTTTTTCAAGCTCATCCCTCTTAGAACTTGCGGAGTTCTTGAAATACAGAGAATGAATTGCCAGGCTGCCAAAGATCTTTCTGGAGCCAGGAAAAAGAAAAATTAAAACCTGCAGACTTTGTATTATACCTCAAAGGATCAATTCTTGAGATATACTGAATATCCGCAATTCCTGTAAGGCCAGTGAAAAGTGGTATTACTCAGCACTTTTTAGGATTTGGACTCCAACAGAAAGAGGAAGAAAAAAAAGTTTTTTCAAGCACACAGATCATAATGAACTTGTATTAGTTCATTAGAACTTGTATTAGTTATTCACATCAGGACAATCTTATTTAAATGTCGCTAGTAAGAACTTAGAATATGACTCATATTGTGTCTATCATAACTGTTAATTATTAATGAATAAATATGTCATTTGGGACCTAGCTAATATTCCCAGGCCATTTGTGTGAATAGTTGTTTTCAACTGTGAGAGTGCCAGTTGCCAGTAATTCAACATCCTTAGGTATTTCATAATTATGAACCATATATTATGTTAATCTGAAAAATCTCATTACTCTTGTAGCAAAACTATGAGCTTTCTATCTGTTCAAAAAATGTGATTCTCATGGCATAGTTTGAGCCTGCAGATTACAAGTTCAGTTATGTTTTTTAAGAAATAAAGATAAGGACAGAATATTTTTAACTGCTGACCTACAATTTAAGATTGCACGAGCTGGCATGCTCGCTAACGATGAGGTTTTACATATTTTCCAGAATAATTTATTATTTAAATGTGAATTCTGGATAGTTACTGCAAACCATATAATTGTCTAATTTCACTTTGAACCCTGCTAAATTACTGACTTCAAAAATCATAATGCTGCAGTAAAAAAGAAACTTGACTCACAGGATGAATGCACTTGCATCAGTTTTGAATTTGCCACATTTTATTGTAGCCGTTCTGTTCTTATTGCCTTACAAGACAGAATTTCCCATTATTTCTTCTTTACACCATCTGTTAATAATGTTTATGACAGTACTGCATAGGGGTCAGCTGGGAACGGGGCCCCAAATGTGCCAACACTGTATATAAAAGAAATATCATCTAATCTCTGCCTGGCAGATTCAATAGACAAAAAGCTGGAAGGAAGCAATAGGGGCAGAGGGAACAATGAGATGGCAGCATACATTGTACCATTTTTATTTTTGTTTTCATTTGAATATTTCAGTCCTTTTCCTGAGGCTCTGTTATGAAAGAATGGAGTAGACCATAAGACCAAGGTGGCGAGGTCACAGACCAAGCTATAGCAAGCAGCCTATCAAAACACGTCAGAGATTTCGGAGTGCAAACTTCAAGAAAGCCATTCAGTGGTATGGCCTTGACTTCAGTTTTTAGATGCGCCTCACTTTTTCTTCCCTGTATAGCCCATGTTGAGTCCTAGCACTACCGTAAGTGTCCCATCCCTACACACTGTGGAGGAGGGGGCTGGACTTTCTTGTTTAGTACCTGCTCTTTAACAGGCTAAAAATTCATTGCATTTGTGCTTTCAATACATTTGTTAGCTAGAAAGCATTGCTATTTTATAGATAGAAGACAGAAAGACAAAAATTGTCTGACTCAGGAAATCTGGGAACAAATAAGTACATCTACAGTATTCTGGTTTTTTAATCTATAAACTTCGCTTCCTCAAGCGTACTTTACAATAGCTAATACATGTAATACTTCTGTCATTATTTTGTCATAAGAAACATATGCATTACCCCATTTTTGTTAATAAAGCCTTCCAAATTACACATCTTCATTGGATCAATATTAACAATTATTTTGAACACACTTCAGATGAATATGGACATAAAACACATACTCATTATTGCAAAGCAGTCTCAGGCATCCTTCTATTTAATGGGATTGGCAACACCAGTACAGATGAGTGAAAGTCTTTCTTACACTGTATCTCCCAAAACATTTAAGTACATTAATGCTTAGAAATGAAAAAAAAAAAAAAGACAACAGTTGCAAGCCAGTACGGTACCCAGGATAGAATTTATTTTTTCAAAATTCAATCAGATGAGTGTAAGGTCCATTTGTATCCAGTTTTAACACCTGCCTGTTTCCGTATGTGCCGTGCTTAACGAGAACACCTGCTTCCACACATTTGGCATTGGCAGCCAGTTCTTTTTCACACAAAGTCACAAACTGAGAATAAAGTTCCAGTCCTTTTTCTTTTTCAATGTTTGCATGGTACTGCATCTTTCTTCCCTTTGGTTTACCGCCTAGGGTAGCTTGTGGTATGATTAGCACATCACCTGGTAAATCAAGAACAGAAACGTACTCGCCGCTTTCATTTTCACTTAATTTAACATTCAACAGCATATTGACTGCAAATAAAAATAAAATAAGAGTTAGTGTAACTCAAGTAAATTAAACGGTACCTAATATAACATCATAAACAAGATTCAACAAATATTGTGATACATGACAAACTATTCAAGTAAAAGAAACTCTTTATTAATGAAATGAAATGAAACATGGACAGTCAATAAATACCATTAACCAACTAAGATGTCTGAATATTGTGAAGAATATTTATATTAATACAATATGTCTAAAGAGTTATTTTTTGGGGGAAGCGGTTGACTGTCTGAAATCCTAAAGTTGATTCTAGTTGGACACCCCCAAAGGATCCAATTAGTGACCCTAACTTAATTGCCTGATACTCAAATAGGCAACATTTGCACAACACTACACATTGTAGGAGATAACACGACCTTCAGTGCACTTTGGAGAAGTTTCTGCCCTGACTGTCTTTTCATTCTGGTGGTAGTAGTTCGCAGCAGGACCCAGCACTGATCTGGCTGAAGCCACAGCTCAGGGGTTTGGTCTCAAGTGGAGTCAGTGTCCTTCAGTGCTCCACTTCGAGACATGCAGGTGCCAGCTTGTTTTTTGAGAGAGGAAATGGGCAGGAAGGTCGGAGATGCAATTTGGCCCATAAGCCAGAATATATAAACTTGCAAATAAAATTGATGCATTTACTAACATATTTTCCATTGTTTCTATAACAAATCAAATAATTCCCCCAAAATTTCCTCCAACTCCGTAAAAGCTGTGAGGATAACTAGATACATGCCTCCAAACTCAAAAATGTTCAAAGCAAAGAGCTGAGTTGTGATTCAGGAACCAAAACCACTAATTTAAGCAGTTTCAAAATATATTTAGGAAAAAATATTCTGTAAGACCGACACTTAAGGAGGATAGTCGTGGATGAATCTCCTAATAGGAAACAGAACTTTCTTTTTCTGGCCTGTTTCAGCTGCCACACAGCTGAAAAGGTCATTATTCTCAAGTAACACTCTCATGAAACTCTCACAAGCACAAAATCAATTTTCATATCATAGCCTTAAATACACCAAAAGATTTCAACTTAGTTTAGCATCACAGAAAGACGTGCCCTCCAAGACCAGGACAGAACCCCCCAGGAGCTGCTCTCAGCATTTTCAATAGCACCTGTGCTTGCATACTGCCAGGCCTTTCTGCTGGTCCCAGCAAGTAGCCTGAAATACACTATTGTTACACAACCTTTTGTGAAACCATTAATATCAGCCAGCCACAGAAAAGAAAAGGGGTACTTTTATCTGGAATACAGGGCATCACGGAATTTCCCAGGTGATCCAGTGCTATTAATGGAGGAAAGGAGGGAGAAGAAATGAAGAAGAAAACAGTAACAAAACAAAAAACCTCAAGCTAAAACAACAGTGGGTGAAGACAGAAATCACTACCATTTGAACTTATCCACAGCATTTTATCTGCTTTGATGTAAATGTTAAAGTGCATGTGGAGAAAAGGGAAAGAACTGCAGATATTGCTGTTACACTTCTGAACCAGAAAACTGCACTTGAAATGCTAACAGTGTATATAGCATCTCTGAAATGAGATGGGAAGGACACTAGTTATCCACCCAACTCCCTCTACTGGCTATAATTCTAAATATCTTGCACATACAACGAGATCAGTGTTAAAATACTTCTCAAATCAAGCCATGAATTATTTGAAAACAGTTTTCTCTAAATTCAGTTCTATTCTGGACTGAACCTGTTGCTTGATTCATGTAATATGTCAAACAGCAGGTGCAGCGCTTTCTCTGTTTGATAGATTGTTATCATCACGGGAATTGATTTTCTAACAGGTTGATCATGAGAAGACGGACAGAGTGAGAGGTATGGACAACTGTCAAAAGAAACAAGACCGACCAAGCTGTTCTTTCAGCCAGGTGATTGATTTGGAATGATGCTATCTGAAGGCTTTTTGTCCAAACAGTTGCTGCCATCTCTGCCTCTACTGCTTTTCTTCTTTTTCAAACAATACAAGAATTTATAAGGATTATATCATACCAATTTTTGGAACAAGATCCTCATCAGCACCTTTGAAGAAGCATATGTAGATAACAAGTCCTCTCTGGATCTAAGAAAGATTACAGAAAACTATGTCAATGTTTCTCATTGTCCACCATGCACACATCATTAAAAATAGTATCAAAAATGACAAAACTACACAACAAAAAAGCTTCCAAGAGTAGTTTTAATTATTTAGTATAGCTTCAGACATCAGGTTTACACACCACACTGTGAAAGCTTATGAGATATATACTGATTATCCGCACAATGCTTCTACATACAATTAAGCCAATTTATTAGCTCCATGTGAAGCCAAATTTAGTTGGAATGTACAATGTACAGTATTAACATAGACAAGGTGACAAGATAAATTAGTGTACTTAAATCCAGCATAGGAAATAATTTAAGCTTTTTTCCTATCAAACATACAGATAAAATAATTTTCAGTGAGAATTATGAGTTTATTTCCAATTATGAAACATGACAAACACCACAGGACTTGCTAGTGAACTGAATTATATTTTGATGTTAAAAGTAATCTAGTACAGGATAATTCTGAAAAAACACAGTCTGTTAATTAAAGATTTAAACACAATGACCAATTTAAATATGTTGACCAACAACTATGAAGCTGTTCAGAATATTATAAAGTTGTTCAAAATATTATTTATCAGTTTGGGTGAAGTTTTTTTGGTGAAATGGGACCTTTCCCCTGATTTGTGCAGAGTAAAGGATATGCCACTTCTTTCACATTCAGAGACTACTTGCAAGAACTATCTATTTGAGGAAAGAATTAGGTCTGTACGGAGGAGAAAGCACAAGGCAATTCTTGTGTAGCTCTTCTACTCTCATGGTTAGTTCACAGGAATGAGTGTGCAACAACCTGTGCTTTATTAAGACAAACTGATAGGCTCCACAGCCAACAGCAATTATGTCTCATGCACAAGTATACCGGAATGGTTTAACTTCTTCAGGGAAAAAAAGAAAGGCATACAGTATCTAAAAAACCTCACCACTGCTTTGTCAAGAATAAGTATCCTTATATTTTTGTTAGAAGAAAAATAAATATCAGCTTATGAAATACCACCTAAGAGATGCTAACTAGATTGGGGCAGGAAAGAGTCATTAATATTGACGTTATCAAAGCAAAAGGATAAGAAATGTTAATAGTTTCTTAAAAATACCTTTTTTTTCCCCTCTCCCCCTTTTCCTTAAAAGATAAAGGTTTTTGGTGAAGAAAACTTAGCTATACAGATGAGGTTTTATCCCTTTGTTATTGTAGAGATTAAACAAAATGCTCAAGGCAATGACTGAGAAGAGCTATGCCTTCTCAACTATTTTTCTTGTGACTAACTTCTGGAAAAAGAGAACGCTCTTTGTAGCCAAAATGTCACATGCCGAGATCTTTCAAAAGCTTTAAATGGCTCCTTTCAAAACTCATTTTGACCACTGCAGAATATTATACAGGTTCACAAATGACTGCCATATTTCATAAACACTGTAAGAATTTGATGGCCTGAACCTCAAATGACATTTCAAACCATCTGTTTGAATAAAGGAGAGAAATACAGGCTGCCAAAAGTTAGATAGCTTTACATGTTTAGCTAAATATTCATTCCAGAAACAGACCAGCATCAGGATATTAATAGAGAATAACAATGCACATATACTTACTAATAAGAACGCTTGTGATAAAACAGGCCAAACGCATTTACACTGTATACATCTGACCACTGCATTAGAAATAAGTGACTCTGCTATATAGCACACATCACAGAAGATCATGCTAATACTGAGACTTGTGACAGTATTTTTTGCACAGTCTCACATACAGAAGTAACCATATCCTGCAAGCAGCTCATATAAAAAGACGAAAAGGTAAATAAAGTGACAGCTGCAAGTCCTAAGGCCAGACAGCTAAAGATTAAGTAAAAACATTCATTATTTTTCTGCCTCTCTCATGATTTGACGCTTATTTTTGAATATACTTTTTATCACAACATGAGACATACATATTGAGGGAAATCACAGGGACAGAAGGTTAAATGAAAAAAAATTAATTCAGAGACAAGTTAAAGCTGCTAGAGGATGCTTCTATTTATAGTGCATGTTTATGATCTTCTAGAATACTTTTCAACCATGTTATAGCTGAAAACTATTCAACTATTTTTAAGTTGAAGCTTATAGTTACAACTATGACTGAAAACTGTGGTTGAACACTATTTTCAACACATGCGACCATGTTTCAACCTTGTTATGTCTTATTTTTTTGTTCTTTAATTTTCTTAATTGAAAAGAAGATGTAAAATTGAATGCAATTTCAAGAGCTAACCTAATAATAATGCATGTCAGTCCTCTGATCTTATATCAGTGTTTCAGATGTCCTAAGACTCGTGCTTGTTGCCAGTTTAAGGAATGGGCACGTGTAAACCTTTTGAACCAAAGCAAAAACATTGTAATTGCTGAAGGTCCTCTGTAACCTATCAAAGACTAGTTGACTGCTCTTCAGAGCTATATTTAACGCAGGAAAAGTCAAGCAAAATAACACAAATAAGAAGGTTACAAATTCAACATGCTGATGTGCAAACAACCACTGCAAGGAACTTACATAGTGACAGGCAGGCAGTTGGGCAGGGAAATTGTACTCTATGTGGATTTGCTGTTATCAGTAAAATGCCTACATAAATAAACCAGCAAAGCATGCTACTTTGCAACACTAGCGTTTATTATACAACTGTCCTAAGTAACCATCAGACCAGGCAACCTGCATCACGAAGGGTTGAAGTACCCAGCCCCTAAGGCCATACAGCCAGCCTTAGCAATGCTGCCTCCAAATACTCCTTTTTAGCTCTTTTGCAGGAAAAACAAATAACTAAACCCTCCCTCACCCTCCTGACTAAATACATTCATCTGAATTTTGCAGGATTTCATTAGCAAAACCCAAATATATTCTGCAAAATATTATCTCAACTTTATCCCCCCCCCGGCCCCCAGGAAAATGTAATGTAACTGATAATGAAAACAGAGACACTTTGTAATCCTTCGGAAGCCAGTTTATGAAACTAATTTATATATTCTTTGACATTTCTGTTTCAAGTTCAGATTTGCTACCCCATGAGAAGATTTCTTCATATTTCATACATTCAGCTGCAGCAAAACGAGATTACATCATCTACCACAGGTCACAGAACAAGTCTGTGCCTGGTACTTTGCACCTCTTTTTGCTATCTTAACCAGAAGACAAATCAAGGGAAATAAGATAAGGGAGAGGCAGTTTTCTTTGCATAAAGTGTAAGCACTTATACTTTGTAGCTGAATATTGATTTTTATGTTTCTTTTCTCCCATAGTTGTGAAATACACCAAATCTCACCTTATTTCTCCCCTGCATTTAAAAGAATTCCTTTTTTCCTCTTACGTATTTTGCTGTATACATAAACCCATTATGGATGCTATCTAACCAACATTTCTCCATAAACAAGACATCACATTCACAGTAATCCTCAACAGGCCAGAAAAATTCAATCGTGAAAACACAATGAGGAGCAGTGGTTCATGTATTGATAAAAAGTGCACTCCTAACCTTTTTCCAGATAAAAAACATCCACTCCCAAGTTCCTAAAGTACCTACAGGGGTCTCTTAAAGCTCAGAAGCTATTCAAAGCCATCTACATAATGTGCTATTTATAGTACACTAGAAATTTCTCAAGGTGAGGACCTACTTTTAAGTTGTTACAGATCACCAGGAACACACTGGTTTCTGTAAATAATAGTTTATGAGGTCTATATTTTTTATTTTTGCATTGACACGCATATATAGGAAGTAACATTACCCTACCAGAAAATGTCAGCAGCGAAGATTCCTTCTAATGACCTCTAAAGTAGTCATACTAAAGAACCTATGAAATTCCCATAGGTTTTTGCTGTACAGTGACTAGTTCTTGTTACAACAGATTTCTCCTAAAAAGACACAGGTATCCAGGAAAGATTCCTAAGTACCTATGACAAGTATTAGTAAGGGTCATGTCTGAAAAAAATCTGCTGCTGAGACTGCCCAAATCTCTTGCGGATTCCTTTAGTGCAATCTATTACTTTCCCAGTGATTTTGGTTAAGTCATTTAAAACTTCAAGTAAGAAATATAAACAGCATAACTTCCTTGTAATAGAATTAGTCATGATATCTCTAAACTGTAACACATGCCTCTTTTCAGACAGTTTAAAAGACAGCCAGCAAAATGACATTTCAGCTTTTATTTACTAGATCTACAATTACTTCTGAGATTAGCAAGCTAGAAATAGGATATTTCTCCTAAAGTTAATTTATGCTGTGCTGAGCGACTTTCACTATAATTAACCTTACACCGAGAGGCTAATAATGCAATGCACACAGATGCACTTCAGCTAAACTCAGTATCTGTGATATGACACGTATTTCCTTTGAGCAAAACATTCTGGTTTCCCAGACCATGCTGCAGAAACTAGGTTTTATGGATCCACCTGTCTCTTCTGAACAAGGAGAGAAACGTTTTAAGAAGAATGTGAAAGACAAACAGTGGAAACACCTAGGGACAGACTTTTTTTTGAACTCTCTTCAGATTTGTTGAACTCATAAGCCCTTTAAACACCCTAGAAGGTGTTTCTAGGTGAAAAGCCCTAGAATTTTTACTTTTTAGAAGTTATGCAAGTGACTTATTTAGCCCCTTCTGTTGTAGTAGTCTTTAAGAAAGACAAAAGACAAACCCAAAAAAACCCCAAGGGCTAAATAGTTGACACCTGCACAGATGAGTTATTCTAGTGTAGATAATCCATAAACAGCGACAACTACAGCAGGACACTGCATCCCAAAGGGCAGCCTTCATGCTTCAGTAAATAGCCCTGGGCTCAAAGGACATAGCCCAAAGAGCCTGCAGACCTACCTACCTCTCCCGATAGAGACTACAGGAGGAAAAGGGGGAAATTACAGTGTTTTCCTCAAGCTGTGTGGTGGTCTACATCCTAAATTTCATTTTTGGTTAGAGGTCTGGGGAAAAAAAAAATATCAGAACTACTGCTGCCATAGTCCCATTGCTCTACCTGGCCTTTCTTCTCCAAGTGTACACTATCACACAATTAATGAGGTACACAGCTGAGCCCATCAGCCAAGTTTGTAGCAGTTCAGTGAAAGTGTATTTAAGAAAGGGCAGATAATGCCAAAGAGGAAACAACAAAATCAGAGGGGAAGGAGGTGCTTCATGATGGAACAGTCATGGTCCTGAAAGGACTGCACCCTGTGGAGGGCCCATGCTGGAGCACAGGGAAAGAATGAGGAGCAGCAGAGGGAAACTGCTATGCACTGGTCCCAACCTCCTGTGTTGCTTGTTGCCTTGCTGAAGGGCCTAAGTGTAACCTTATAATGAGGTTTGGAAACTAACCTTATAATAAGTGTAACCTTATAATGTAAATAATGAGGGGTAAGGAGAGGGCTCTGGAGTGGAAACTAGGAATGGGGTAGGAAAGATGTCTGAAGTGAAGATTAGCTTGGAAAAGGAGGTGTTTTCCTCAAATGTCTAAATATATGGGGGTTTTTTCAATACCCAAATCACTAATTAATTATGTTAACTGGCAACAAATTAACTTAAATTCCCCAACTCAAGTCTGTTTTACCTGTGACAATAACTGGTAAGTGATTTCCCTGACTTCCTCTGACCCACTTGTTTTCTTACTCCTTTCGTTCCTCTTTCCCCTCCCGGCCGGGGTACCGCAGCAGCCGGATAGGCGCTCGGCTGCTAGCAGGGGCCAGCCCACCACCCGGGGGTTGCTTCCAACGCAGCCAGCTCTGAAGAGCGAACCTAAGCGGAGCCAGGCTGCAGGTTTTGAAGGCAAGTGTAGACAGCAAGTCAAACCGGGATCTCCTGAAGCTCCACGGGCATTACTGCAGGCACTCCTGATCTGGCCAGGCGTAGGGAAAGGACGGCAGTTTCGTCCCTGCTGTTACCACCGGGAGCACCCTCTGTCAGGGCGGACAGACCGCTACCTCAGGAGCGCGCCCTCCCTCTCTCCCCGCCGGCGCCTGCGCGCAGGAGACGGAGCGTTTTCCCGCCGCCCACCCCGGAGCGGTGCCCGAGCCGCCGCCTCCCGCGGCGCCGAGGGAAGACGGGGCGATGCGGAGGCGGCCCGCGGCAGACGTTACCTCCACCCAGTCGGCCTCGGAGCCGCACTCGGGCGGCTTCACCTGCAGCCGGGCAGACACGCACTGCTGCAGCAGGGCCCGAGCCCGCGCCGCCGCCATAGCGGGCCCCACGCGGCCTGAGGGCGGGGGCGGGCGTGCGCGGTGCTTGGGCCGGTCGCTGCCGCCGGGTAACGCCTTTCCGCCGCCGCGGGCTGCTCGCGTCGGTGCCCGAGGGGCCTCGGTACCCCGTCGGCAGGAGCCGGCGGATCGCAGGCTGCGATCGCAGGCGGCTGGGAGGGGGGGAGGACAGCGGTAGGACAGGGGTGGGAGCCGGTGGCGCCGCCATCCTGTGGGGGAGTAACGGGCACGGCAAAGCGGGCCTGTAACAGCCGCCAAAGGAGAGTCTCATGATGCGGTCTGCAGGACGGCAGTGACTTTGCTCTGCGAATATTGAAAAGCGGCTTATTTGACATGCAAGCGGTAAAGAAAGTCCTTGCTAAAAATGCGAGAGAAAATCAGCAAATACTATATACCTTTTGCAGAAGGTAAAACAGGGCTTGTGATCTGTTGGTGACCGCTAAGGAGGGGACAGGCAGCAAGGATACAAGCTTTAGGACAGAATAAACAACGTATTTTTACAGCTCAACTTACCAATGCCCTACAGCTAGCAGGAAGCAGGGTTTTGTTTCTTTTTTCGATGAGAAATGAAAAATCTGCTTGTCTTCTGGTGGGGAAATGCTTGGGGTAAGAATAGTACGTGCTGTAGTTTCTGCATGGAAATGAAAGATGATTATTAATCCAAATACTGTTTGTCACTTTTGTAAAAACAAGTAATGTTTGTGTTTCAGGTGACTGAGGTGACTCAAGTTGGAGCATTTCTCTTCAACAATGCTGCTTTAGAGCAGGGGGAACAGAGAAGAATGCAGCTAAAAGGGATCTGGATAGCTAGGGATCAAAATCATGATCTGAAAAAGAAGTGCATAGTTCTGAAACGAGCTTCCGTACCTAATGGGAAAAGTTAAAGTATTGCAGCTGCTGCTTTTATTATCTTTCAGGTTTTTGGCTACATACCCTAATACCCTACATACCCTAATTCATTGAACAGCTCCTAAATTAGGAGACTTGTGCCTTCCTCCTGTCCGTGAATTTTGACAGATACAAGTTTTGAATAACATTGGCAGCAAAGTCAGGATAGAGCAATGCAGAATTCGATCTCTCTCAGAATTCATTTTAAGACAAGATTTTATTTTTACAACTTTTTTTTTAAAAAGTAATACATAGCAGCATGGGTAATAAGCCAAATTTTATTACCTGGTCTCAATCATAGAGTAAGATTACTGAAGTTCTGTTGCACAGCAAGGGGCAATATGCACTCATTAGTAGCCAGTGTTACACGTAGGGATACATTTAGCTTTTGTCTGTTATTTTAAAATAACATTCTCTTGCATGAGTGTTCAGTGAGGTTGCTCTTCCCAAAGCAAACCTTTGTGAAAGAAGAGAAAATCGCAGTAGGTCGTTAGTGTATAAACTAGCTCATTTTTGCTAGCTGTAGGGTATTGTTAAGTATGAGCTGTTTTTATTTAAACTCAGCTAATTTTATTTAAAATACCTTCTGTTCATTTACTCTAAAGCTGTATCCCCAGACTCATTAAAGAGAGTTTAATGAGGTAAAAATCTATTTAAAGTGAGGGTTTTTCCATATATATATTTGTGATATAAATTGATTGTTAAGGAAAATGGATTATACTACAGTCTGAGCAAGTTATGTAAGCAGATTATAAAGGGATATTAATATACACGGATATTGATTGTTCTTTGTTGCACTACCATTATTTACGCCAGGATTTGATGGAGAATGTTTACTTGTGCAAGTTTCGACACAAATGCCTGTGAAACAGTGTATAGCAAAATTAGTATGACATCATTGTTTATTTATGGATTCTTGGTGTAATTATGTCATATTTTCCTTGGGAAGCCAAATTAATTTTGTTCTAATGCATCTTGCACTTCTTGAATCTTACTGGGCCATAGTTAGGTTAAGGGCCTCTCTTTGTATGCCAAAGAACGATAGTAAATTTGTTGGTTAAATTTTAGATGAGAGTTTGGATTTGATTGTGGTTTTTGTATGGAAAAGAACCTCCTGAAATCTAAAGAATATATCCATGCATAAAATATATTTATATTTTAATCAGTTATTATATAAAGATACTTTGCTGCATGTTTTGGATTTGACAGCTGTCCCAGAATATATCTTGTATCTTCTCTGTTTGTTATCCCAGAAGCAGAGAGTAGGTATTTTGAGACTGCTATCCAGAAGACACTTCCTGTTATTTTCACATCAACTCTCTTTCAGAGGGGCAGATGGCAGTATGAACCATTTCTCACAAATTTCAGTGGACATGTGTTTTTCCTTACCCTTTGTGTGAATGGTCATGCATATTTCATGTACCTTTAATGGAACGAATCCTTTTGTGAAGAGGGGGGTGGGTGCTGGGAGCTCTGCCTCTATGGGTACTTGGCTTTCTCCTGTTTATCAGAGGATGAAATGCTAGAGATCTTTCAGTACCAAAATAATCTCAAGTGGTCTTGAATTCTTCCCTAGGGATGATTTTTTTGTTAGTAGTAAGTTTGGTGTTGCATACCATTTGGGAGGGGCAGTAGTTGACTGGAACTTCGAAGGGGTAAGATGCATCTTAGATGTTATTCCTCTGTCTGTGGTATCTCAAACTGTGATCAAAGGTCTTTCAAGCAGCTATCACATCAACAGAGTGTCCCTAGGTAGTGTCATCTGTTTTTTGAAGAGAAACTATACAAAGCTGCGGTGGCACTTAGCGAAGATACAAAATAGGTTGCTACCTATAGATAGAACTACCTCTTGTGGAACAGATGTAGCTGAAAGGCTGCAGAGTGTCAAGGGAAGAATTATTTAAATGTTTTTTCTCCATTGTCCAGTGTAGAACTCTCTCTTCCCACACATACAGAGGTTTAAAAAAAGGAAAGAAGACAAGTAGCAGGGCACATAAAAGGAAATAAAGAGTACTTAGTTAAATCCCTTAAACATTTAGTAAAGACTCATAGGCGGATGCCACTGCTGCTGTGAAGGGTGAGACAGAACTGATGGACTCTGCTGTGCTCGCTAGTAGAGGTTGCTGTTAGAAGACTCTTTCCCCATCAGAGATGGCCTGGAAAGTGGACTTTGCAGCAATGAATTGCAAATTTCCATCATGAGATAAAGAAAACTCCACAAAATAGTTTGTAAACTGGGATTAAGGTTTAAATAAAGCACATTTTTAATTTAGCCATGCTAAACAACCATTCAGTCCCTCGAAAGAAAAAAGACACTGCATATATTTAGTGTAAGATGCTACAACTGCCACAAGACAGCTCAGAATGATAGTGTGTTTTGTTTTTGAAGTGGTGTTTACAGTCTTTTATCCTGAACTGAGTAAAGTCCTTTGCTTTCGGTTGAATGATGATCCCTTTTTCTTCTCTTTTGCTCCCAGTTTGCTTGTTTTGCTTCTGGTTTTGAGCTATTTAGCCCACTCGTGCTATCTGGCTCTTTATTTGATGATCCTTTTTTTGTTTTTTTGTAGCCTGTTTCTCAGTCTAGTTCAAGACCCAATTAAGCTTTCTTCTTTCTACAGTCTCAGAATTGCTAGCTGAAATGCTGATGAGCTGGAAGAGAGAATATATTGCTGAACAGCAATGTGGGTGTAGAGATGATTAGGTGGTGGTGGTAGAATCATTTTATTGTCTAAGTAGCAGACACATTATGATGACTCTATTTAGTACTGACTTCTCTCTTATTCAAACTGCTGTCCAGACATTAAGTCAGGAGTATGTCTGCCTCCCAACCATCCTCCCCCTTCCTCCAGAGGTATTTAACTAAGGAAAGCAGAGAGAGGGCACGAAGAATTTCCCTAGTACAAGTCAAGCAGCAGAAATGAGATGTAATAGCAGTCCTATCACTCAAAGACCACAAGTATTGCACAATGCCTGTGTAAAGCTACCAGAAATAGCTCTTCCAGAGAAGACATGGGGTGAAGACTATAATCAACTTTGCCTTCCAAACAGAGTCCAGATCTGTTTAGCCTTCAAAAGAAGTATTGCAGACTTCTGGGGGAAGATGATTGAGAGAAAGAGATGGCACTGTGATTTTTATCTTTCTGGTTTGCACCATAGCTCTGAGGAATGTCGTGACTTCTTCAGCCCCAGTTTTGTAGCTTCAGAGTTGGTACACCTCTTTAGCTGTTCCAGCAGAGCTAACTTACTGTCCCCACAAATGTCAGAATTGTTTCCAGTGAAGGCTGGTATACCTATTGTGGAAGAGCAATCCTGTGATTTGAGCAGTTGATTTTATACATGTTTAAAGTACGCAGCAAAAATGAAATACACTATTAAAAATAGATTAATGTTTTGTTTAGTCCTTCATACAGTTACAAAAGAGATACTGAAATGTGTTAGAGTAATCCAAAAGTTAATTAAATTTCTGAACAAAATAACATTCCGTGTGAAGGCTGTCTTGGGTACAATTACAGCTTTTCTAAGTGAGAAGCAGAAATTTGGCTCTATTGGGGGGGGGGGGGGGAGGTAGCTGGATAAAGACATGTAATCTGCTTGCTTACCATGATTGCCTAAAAGAAATAAGAACACTATTCCTTGCTTTGGTGTCTCCTGTGACAAACCTTTGATTGCATGATTGACAGACATTAATGTTAAAAGGACTTCTGTGTCCTGCTCCAATGAAATGCACAGAGCAGTGGGAGTAGCCTACCTACAGTATGTACCATAGGGTCTCATTGTAACACCTCATATGGGTTAGAAGCAATACAATTTCTTTCACAGAACTGAGCTAATCTAATAAGCTACAGTCCTGAACCTTTCTTGCATGGAGCCAATTGTGAGTTTAAACACAACACTCAATTCTGGAATTCAGAGGGAGGTTGTACAGAGCCACCAAACTGACTCCAGGAGGAGTCCCTCAAAGGTCAGCAGTTTTTTGCTCTGGTTTAGGAATGGTACTGCCAGATCCAGGCTGGTCCCTGCAGGCTTATTCAAATGGCTTTGTACTTGCTTCCCTGGTCTCCTGAGTTTGGGATCTGGGTTCTACACAGCAGGAGTGCATGGAAACAACTTGGATGTAGGACAGTAACGGAAGCAGTGGTAAGGGAAAAAGCACCCACTTAGGGCTAACCTTATGGTCACAGGGCCTGGAGCAAACAGGGAGGAATAAGAGTGCTGAATGAGAGTCTGCAGCTGTACAGGCTGTTTGCTATCCCTGAGCAAGCCTGGTATACCCACTCAGGCCAGCTTTGATCAGTGAAACTCAGCTTGAGCTTCTTGTGCTCCATATAGAGCTGCTGACCACACATCTCCACAGAGCCTGGCACTGGTGTGGTAGGTGGTGGTTCTGCTTTGCTTCAGGCCACTGAGCTAACCCATGCCTGACTGATCCAGATGGGTGTAGCAAACTGCGTTCCTCCTAATGGAGGAGGTATTTAGACCAGGCCCTGTTGCAGGTGCTGTGGAGCGCAGGTCCTACATTCTTTATGTCCTGTGTTCAGGGTTGGTTTGGTGCAGACCCAAGGTGACTCCACCAAGTGTTTTTGCTGTGCTCCACAGCCCCTGTATTATTGGTCCTTGTTATGCTGGATACTGTCCTCTATCCCTGCCATGTAAAGGAATTAAAATCTGTTCTCTTCCCTGGGTATTGCTGCATCACTGCTCTCTTCACCTCGTAAACACTTTTGTGATAGCAATTAGTACTACAGAGGTGTGATTTTGTTAGTTAATCCCATTTCTTCTATTTTCAGTGAGAAATTGGGATGGTAATGTGAGGATGTTGCTATAGACAAAAATGCATCAGTATATTCTAGGAGCTGGAACTTGAGTTTCCATGTTTTCAATAGATGCCATATGTAAAATTATTAGAGTATTGGCATAAAGCTTTATTTTATTATTAAAAATGTACATGGATTGAGACGTGGCTCTTTCTGCACCTTTCACAAACAGTATGAAAGGTCATTTATTATTCTCTGTGTACCTGGAGGACTCCTTGTCTCCAGTTACTGTTGAGAGTGTGCAGGCATCACCAGGCTGCATGTCATTTTTTTGCATTTATATGGATGACTTTCAAAATAAAACTCTTATCACAGCTTCAGGCCAAAAGCTTTCTCCTTGAGCCACAGCTCCTATCATTTTTTTTCCCCTCAGGCATACCGATCCTTAGCTAGTCATGAAAGCGTGCACACAAATGATAGGTCATTAGGAAATTCTCTGAATAGCAAACCTCTGAAGTCATCCCAAGTGCTATTTGCCATGCATCACGATAAAACTGGGTAAGTTTGAGGAGGCACTAATTATATGCTTGGTCTGTCATTTATCAGTTGTTGGAGTTGTTGTTGTCAGAACACAGCAACCTCTTTCGCGACATAGTTCAACAAGATTGCCGGAGCTCAATGAGCCAAGCAGGGTTGACAGTTTTTGGCATTTTATTCCCTTTGATCTAAGAACATTGCATTACAACACAAATGGGTATCTCCCTTTGCCATAGCAGAGCATCATATACAGATACAGTAATGTTGATCTATGGGCTTTTCTTAAAATTCTATTTTTGGGACCTTGTTCCCCTTAGAACAAATGGTAACTGTAGGACTTTCATCTACCATCAGCCTTTAGTTTCTGATGGTTTGTTTCAGCTAATACAATAGTGTATATATAATCCTTTCATGATTGTAACCAACATAAATAGAAGGTGATCTTGTTTCCCTTCAGGTCTTGTGGGAAAAAAAGCAGATGTTTAATGCAGTGAGCTAAATAATAGAAGATTGTAAATTCTAATGAATATTCATGGAGTCAAATAAGATAATAGGCCACGTGTCAAGAAATAATGGGGCTTCCTGCTATGACTTCCAGTGTGGCTTAACATGTTTCAAAGAGCTTACAGTGTCAAGAATTGTTTCTTAATATTTAATTTTCACACTTTCTTAAAGCACAGATTTTTTTAATGCATGTTTCTGAACTCATTTGGGGTGATATTATTACTTCATTATTTGATAACTCAGAAGCACTGCAATGATGAAAAGGAGATTTTTCACATGGTCTTTGGTTGTTTTTTTAAGCTGTCAAAGGGTCACATTTCTTTTTTTTACAATAGATGCTAAATAGCTGCTACAGAGTGGAAGTAAACCACTTTATCTTCAGTATTTGATGTTCTAACAGAATAGAAAAATGGTATTTTGTATAACTTTTTCTTAAAGAGCTTTTTATTTCACAGATAATTCTTGGAACTGCTGGAGGCTTACATTTTTATGAATAACTGGGTGAAACAGTTACTCTGTAACTTGAGATATTTTCATATCGGTTAGTTACACATAATCTTTCCCTCGATTGTCTGTTGCCCATAGGACAAAAAATAATTGTGTCTTCATAGTGATAGTCTGAGTGAGGGCCACATCCAGATTAAAAAAACCTTCATTTTTGGTGCCCAAAAATAAATTCCAGCACAAATATGAGGTGGTTTAGCTCCTGTTATAGAAAACACAGATCTAACTAATGCACTCTGGAGCTTAGAGAATGACTCAGCTCACCTTCAGGTGAACCTCTAGGCTACATCTGTACTAGGAAGTTAATCGATTGCAGGAAATATTCTTGCAACTCATCTTTACTTTTAATGGTTCTTGACATACTTTTGGCCAGGGCTTACTCACTAAAAAAAAAAATTCTGGTCCTGGTTCAGCAGTTAAGATGGGCCAGAGCCCATTCTCAAGAGTTGGGTTGCACGACACCACCCTGGTTTGCAGATGTCCTTTCTCTAATGACTTTCAGAAGTCCTAAGTGTCAGCTAATAAGCCAAGTGCTGAACTCAATGATCATTTAGTGTGAAAACAATTTTGTATTTTCTATCAATAATCCCTCTATTTCCTGTAATACCGTTATATTTCCTCATACCAAAGTTTGATTAAACTGCTATTTTAAAAGGTACAGTGCAGTCCTTTAGTGGCAGTAATTAGAAGAATGCAAATTACATTTATTTCTGTGATAGAGTTGGTTTTTAGACCTTAGTTTCAAGATCCATAGGCCAAGAGCTTTCATGAAGAATTTACTAGAAAACTACCTTCCTCTGAACCAATTACAATGAGAAACCTAGTTAATTTGCTGTAGGGAGCCATGAACCCAGTCCCTCTTTTCATGCCCAGGGAGCTGGGATGGAAAAGGAAGCAAAGAGAAATTATCTGAATCGAGAGTAACTTGCTGAGCTTCTTGTAAAAGTTAAACTTCAAAGGTGCTCTGCTTCAGGCTGTTCTTTCCTTGGTCTAAGCTTCCTATAAAGGAGAAAATAGGCAAGTTATAAGACATGCCTACCTTCACTCTCTGTGCTAGGAGCATCATTTGGCTCTATTCTGCCTCTGGCAGCCTGCTGTTTGACATTAGAGGACATTAGCATAATTAAAAATCTGAGGCACTGTGTCTCTCTTTTTTGGGGGGGCAAATCAGTAACAGTAACACTTCAGTACAGGAGATTAGAAATCAGGAACTCCAGATTATATTCCTGGATCTGCCTCTGGCTCAACATAGAACCCTGAAGAAGAGTAACTTTCCTTCACAGTTGAGGATTAAACAGAGGATTGCATTCCAAGAATCAGCTGCTGTGGCTCCATGGTGGTGGAGTGCCTTACGATTTTACATGATAGTGCTTCAAAAAGGGTGTGCAGACATAAGAACTGTTCTTGGATCACATTTATTTTCAGCTGAGATTGGTCTTTGCACACTGAAACACTCTGGAACAGGCTGCTGCTGGCATAATTTGAAAGTGGTCCATATACACCGAAACTGCATCCATGCCCATCTGAAATACCTTGCACTGCTAGTGTACTGGGAATTATACGACAAGTATTGAATGGCCACAGAGCAAAACTGAACTGATTTGGAACATGAACCACATTTTAAAAATAATTACTAAACACCAAAACTACTAAAAGTTGATGTAATGTCTTAATCAGCCTCATTGGTCAAATAAGATTAATTTGCTATACAGAACTCATTTAGGCTCAAGATTCTGATGTTAACAAAAATGCTTCCTGCAAAGCATAAGCTTATTACTGAGAAAAATGAATGAAGAGCAGAATTAAAATGATTTCAGAAACTGAACCTGTGACTGAATGCCATTATGACTCAGACCAGTGGTGTCAAATGGTTTACTGAAGCTTTTAGGACAGTGACCATCTCTTTTATTCTGTATTTGTACAATGTCTAATACAATAGGGCGCTCTCTGCCCCTGGGACTCTTATCATTGCAATTTATCTCCATTACTGAAAAAAAAAAAAGAAAAAGAAAGGAAAGAAGAAAGAAAGAAAATGCCAGCCTTCCTTCAATGTTTGAAAACATGTAGCAAAGATTAGGAATACTTTAAAAAAAAAAATCAAAGCCTTTGTTTTCTCTTTTCTTCAAGTATGGAAATACTGTTAGTTGGATTTAATTCCATTCATGCAAGGAATATCTATAGATCAGGTACTGAAGGGCATATTCAACAAAATAAATCTCTTCATTTTCTGTACCACTTGCTTAAGGCTGGAAAAATTGCTGTAATATCAGCTGCATCTTCACTGTGATGTGACTGTTACTATAGTAAGCAATATTAACCTGAAGAACTTGATGACTGACTTCAGAAGAATCTAGCAATAATTTAAATAAGGTTTTAATCTCTTCTTGACTCTGAAGGACTGCACTGATTAAAATGTCCACACAAAAGCAATGTACGAACTAAATTGGGCTCAATTCTGCCAGACCTTCCTCATTTAGCAAAACAGAACTGAAGGAGACAATTTCTTTCTCAGTTTAAGGTTTGGCAAAGCATTCACATAGGATGAAGCTACTTTTGTGGTCTTATATTTATTGAAAATACTAATACACATGCTAAAGTAAAATGAATACATTATTAGTTTTTTATATGTTTTCATTGTGCTTGTTAAGATGTTGCAGTTTCAAGTATTGCCACATATAATGAACAAAGGTTGCTTCTTAAACAAGGTAATATTCCATATGAAAACCCAGATAAAACTCAGTTGTTTTGTATGGATATTTGAAATCAGAATCTTTTAAAATATCTTGGGCCACATTTACTTTTCAACAAGTGTGCATAATTGCCTCGATATCAGTGATGTCGGCCTTGGTATCTAAGCCTAGCAAGAAAAGATGTAAGAAGAGAAATTCTAATGAATGACAGAGAGGCAACAGCGTGAGACTGTCCTCATACCTGCCTACAGTTGTTTTCTCCTCTCATGCCTGAAATTCCCTATTTACATATTTCTGAGGTGTGCCTTACGGATATGGCTGGAGCCTGTTACCCTCAGGTATGACACCAAGCCCACGTGCATGAGCTCTGCCAAGCTGATGCTGGTCTGTGCAGAACCAAGATCAATCGCGTGTCCCAGCATTAAGTAAAGCTGCCTGGAAGTTGCTTTAACTTACATGAGGAGCATAGCAAAGATAAAGCAAAGACCTCACACTGGTAGGCATTTTGGCTTGGTTTATTTCGCAGCCTGATCTAATTTGTCAGCCCCACGGAGAATGATAGTCTGGCAAGAGCCATGAGAGCAGCTCTAGCTTGGTCTCAGAGCTGCCAAAGGGAGGAGGTGGCAGCCATCCTGAGACACAGCGCATGGGCTGAGCCAAGAGATAACACTAACGAGCCCGAGGCTCAGAAACCAGGGCAGCAGCAAGGCTCCCTGCACCAGCAGTTGTTGAGTAAGAGTACAAGAAGTCACAGAGGATTACCAGTTTTTTCAAACTAGGCTTAGCTTTAAAAAAGCTTGGGAACAACTGCTCCAGTTTAAGATAGCATGGAAAAAAGGGAACGTGATGACCCCAGGTGTCCTACTTGCTCTCCAGCACTCTGAGCCTCAGATAGAAGCAAGCCTCTAACTTTTAAAAGGCAATCATAGTGAAAGTTTTGCTGGCTTCTCCAGAAGTGCCACAAGTTCCATAACTCTTTTTCAGGGCATTGTATCTTATTTTACTATATAACAATATATGGAAGATTATCTCATAATTTAATGTATTCATCTATATTTCTTAATCATACAACATCAGCCTCATTGTCCATCACATGAGCTATGATAACTGGCTGAAAACTTAGCGAGCTTAGACTTCCTTTCTTCATGAACCAAGTAATTATCACTATGTGGACAAAAAAGATAAAAAGCAACATTTTAACCTTATTTACCTTAAATGTGCCAAGGCTGGCTGACCAGCCAGGGAAAAAAAACAGAATCGGTGACCCCCATGCCACACACGCTCGCCCTGGTATGCTATGCTATACCTCTGTGGCCAAAGATTACAGGCCTGGTCATGAAGCTAAAATGAGCCCTTAGTTTTGAAGATCATTTCTTTAGCCTTTCTTTAATATAATTTCTAGTTTAAATTGTGACCAAAATGGATGGCTCATACGAGTAAGAGTTTGCAGCATGTCCTTAACTTCCTATATTATTAATATGGTACTATGCAGACGCCCAGAAATGATAATGGAAACACAGGGCTCCATCAGCCTTGAAAGCTTACAGTCTGGATAATATACTCTTTTTTTAGCTGCTTACTTCCTATTGCACACAAATCAACCTAATTATCTACCAAGTCATTTTTCAAATGTTAATTCATTTTTAAAATTTGGAGTAATTTGGCAACAAATCTCCTAGCTATACCTGGATACCCTTAATTGATTTTGGGTGGAGAACAAATACATTTAAACACAAGACAATCTAATTTCAGACAAAAATCAATTATATTTTTATCATGTTAGTGTTCAGGCTGAATAGCAATTTAAAGTCTTTGAAACATTTTCTTACACTTATTAAAGAAAACGTTATCAGTTTGCATTAAAATTCAATATTGTGTTTTTCATTTTGTTGAACTATTGAAAAGTCCGGAGTGGAATTTTCTGAAAGATGCAGAGATTGCCCGTAGCTTCCATAAAGACTGAAGTCTGGCAGTAAAATGTTTGTTAATTTTTGGTTGCATTTTCCTAGACTTATATTTTAGCACTGTATGTGGACTGCAATGACATGTCGGGCAAACAACTTAGACCAGTATTTTCAAATGTAAAAATTTAAATAGGAAGCCAAAAGCAATTATGAGAAGTATATAATCCATAAAACTGTCTTCACAATTAGTAGAGATCGTGGAATACTACTCAATCAAACTGTAATCAATGTATACCACCATTAACAATTAAGGTATTTTGAAAATGTCTGTTTTATTGCTGAGCAAATTTAAGCCCTTTCTAATGGCCAAATTCTACTTTTCATATTCATGTTCAATACAACCTACTGCCATATTAGCTCCCCTACTATTAACAAACCAGGTCTAAAAGAAATTATTAAAACTAAAAAAATTGAGAATTGTTCTTTCTTAGGTGACAGTTTGGAAAACTCCTTCAGCTTACTTTTCTAAAAATCAATTTTATTTTGTGCTAGATCAGCTTTACAAAAAACCAAACCCACAAAAACATGTGAGGGCTGTTCCAGTCTCTGTTACAGCTATTCTCAGAACCAAAGAGTATATGATGGAACTTTTTTGCAATTTTCGTCTCTTTGTATAGACTTTGAAGTGATTGATATCTAAACTGTATGCCTACCAGTGATCCTGCAGCACTGATTTAATTTCTGTGAGATGCACAGTATTTTGCACTTTAACACTGCTCAAGGTAGGAAAACCAGTTATGCAAATTTCTTGCAAGGCAAAAGGTAACATGGTTTCCTGAGGCAGTGAAAAAAAGGCCCTTGAGGCAAATCTATATTATAGCTTCAAAATGAAGTGGCTCATTGGTTTTCAGTATTCTTTTGCATTTTGGTTTGGCAGTAGGGTAAATTATTGGGAAACTATTTGACCTCTTCAGGCATCTGTGCTAGCTATGCAAAATATGCTCATGTGGGTACAACAAAAATGAGAGGTTGAATGAGAAACACTTAAAGGATAGCAAAAAATTTCTTTTTATTGTTGTAATTTTTGAGTGGTAGCTGAGCACTGGAATAAGCCTTTGAAAATGGTGGTTTTTAGCAAAATGCTTGATTAGAGCTTTTAATAATACAAGTCAAAAATAACATTTAAAATAGTGGTAAAAATTCTGCTTACTGTGAAAGAGAGGAAATGCTTATTATAATAATGCTTTAAACTGATGTAAAATCCTCTGATCCATTATGTATTACAACAGATACCAACAAAGGACACTATCTACACTGTATTTTGTCTTTGAAAACTAATGGCCTGAAACTGCCAAAATCTGAATTACTTCTTTAATACCACTTAGATGAATAAGGACTATTCATGGAATTGTCAGGAGCAAATCATGTCAAACCAGCCTAACTTCCTTCCACAATGTGGTTACAAGCCTCGTAGGTGGCAGAGAAGCGGTGGATGATGTGTATCTTAAAGCTTTAAACAAATCTCACACGACATCAGGAACAGAAACGTGGTTTTGATGAACCTTCCACGGAGTGGGTGTAAACTGGCTGGAAAACCGAAACTATAACCAGAACAATTATCAGTGCTTCAATATTAGTATTATTTAAAAAAAAAAATACCAGGTGGCATCTGTCCTGGCTACAGGTCTCTTTATTCTTTTAATTAATGACCTAAATGATGAAATGGAATATATTTACTATATTTGCAGAGGACACAACCCAAGGAGGAACCAAGCTCTCGGCCAACCATTTTGCGGGCCAAGATGAGAAGTCAAAAGGCACCGACAAGCTGAAGGAGTGCCGCAGAGAAAACCGGAGCGAGATTCAGCGGGGACATGCACCACACTATGAGGAATAACCCCAAACCAATTTGTAATGCATATGGTCACCCGGTATTTTCCCCCTGGGCGCAGTTTTCTTACAGACAGCGGCAAGGAGCTGCTTTTTTGTGCTGCTGCTTCACAGTGCCGCCGTTCGGCACTTCATCCGGGAAGGCCTCGGTCTCTTCCACCAAGGTCCGGAGCCGCAGCAGTTCTCTCAGTGCAAAATCCTCCATCTCCAGCAAGTTCTCCGCTCTCCCCGGGGCCTGCTGGGCCCACCCAGCCCCTGCCACAGCCACAGCTACAGGCTCAGGCCCAGCCCCAGCCCCAGCCCCGCCACCGGGGCTCCGGGCCTCCCGGGCTGTGCAGGGGCTGAAGCACCGGCGGAGCGGCGAGAGGCCCGGCCCGGCCCGGCGCAGGGGGCGGGCCGAGACGCTGCGAGACGGCGCCATCTCAGCGCGCCCGGGGCGGGGTAGGCGGCGGGCATGGGGGCTCTCGCCTGGCGTTGGGCGCTGCGCGCCGCCCGCCTCCCCGTCGGCGGCGGGAGGGCTGCGATGGCGCCGCGGCGCGACCCGGGCTGCGGCTCCGCCGCTTGCGCCGCTCTGTTTGCGGACTCCGCGGTGAGTGAAGCGTGAGCTCTCAGCCGTGCGCCGGGTCCGCCCCGGAGCGGGAGGGGAGCGGGACGGCCGTGCAGGGTCGGGCCGTCGGTGTGCTTGGGGGGAGCAGCGGGGGGTGGGAAGCAGGAGGGCCGCCGTGGCCTAGACCTGCTCGGGTGCCCTAGCGGGCCGTGCCCTGGCGGGCTGCGTTCAGCAGTTGCTCTGCGGTGTGGGGGCACGGTCGCTGCAGGGCGTTAGCGGCGCGGGGTAGTCTGGGGCCGCGGCCAGACCGAGCAGAGGAGGGTGAGTCTCTGCCGGGTTTTCTTGCCCGGACCTTAGTTCTGCGGAAGTAGCGAGCGGTCGCTCGCTGCCTGCGGTGGTCAAATTGGGCCACCAGGTATTAAGTGGGACGCTGCCTGTAGAGATGCGGGCTCCTGTCTGGTAGTCCCCCCGTCCTGCTGCGGAGGGCCCGCAGGGTGCAGAATCTTGTTCTGAAATAAGAGCGAAGTGGGACTTGCTCCAGCGAACCGGCGCTGGTGCAGCTGCCGCTGACCCGGCTCAGGGGACGGACAGCCCTGCAGAGCTGCCTGTGCCTCACCGGCGCCTCAGCACCTGGGGTTGCTCTTCCCTTGCTATTAGCTGTATTTGTTGTGCTTGAAGCAACTGTAAGGTAAAAGACCGCTAGGTCTACCCTATTTTTTAAGGCTTCCAGGTCTTTAAGGCTTCCAGGTCTTTTTGGTTTATTTTAACACAAGCCCTCATTCTTTTTTTCTTTTAAGTGTTAAGATAGATCGTCTTTAACTGTGTGCCTAAACAAAATGCCCACTGGGGTTATTTTTAAGTAGGCCCCGTTCCTGCCAGCCTGCCTGTGAAGCAGGCTCCCTTTGGGAGAGCCTGCATGCAAAACATTTTTTTTTGGACCAGTAGTGAAAATTTCTCAGCGTGCAGGTGGGTTCTTCCCTGTCAGCTTTCTCTGCAAAAGTCGCAGGTTGGTGTGTACACATTTGCTTGCTTTCTGTTTTTGTTAGTCCTCAAGCTCCAGGGATGAGGCTCTAAGGGACAAACGTGCCCGGATCCTGTCACGTGGGCTGCCGAAACAGAAGCCCATAGAAGGAGTTAAGCAGGTGGTGGTCTTGGCTTCTGGAAAAGGGGGAGTTGGAAAATCAACAACAGCAGGTAAGAGGGTTTTTTTTAATTGTTTACTTTGAACATTTTGTGCAAAGTAAGGAATATTTTGTAAGGAATATTTGGGCACTTGTTGTGTCATTACCTTGTAATTGAGGCCCACTAACACAGCCCTTCGCCTCTGTCAAGTCCCATTGCAGCCATTGAGAATCTATGTGGGTACAGAGGTCTTGGCTTTAAATGAGGTGCAAATTGAGCGGACAGCTTTGAAATAATATCTTCGTAATAGCACAGTGCCATCCTGGGACAATCTGCTTTCTTAGGCGGTGTGAGCTGAGGTGGAGGGGATCATATGCTGGTGCAGTGATACTGTTCCTCCTTCCCTAGCAGTGTAGGTGTGCCTGTACAGTGCTCCTCTGTGCTATGTCGGCATAGTCATGTGCACTGTAGAGGATACTAATGTTTAGAAGGTTTCAAAATCAGGTCTCTCGCCAATTTTCTCAACTACTGTTATAGGCATTTCATAAACAAAAGATGAAACAGTAGTTACAAACCACACAAACTGATCAGAGCCTTGTGAAGCACCTTGAACTCTTCTCTCAGCCCCACCGTTAGGTTTTGAATTAATTTTTCTCTAACTGTGTAGTTCCTAAGTGGTAGAACAAGATAGTACGTGGGTTAGCAGTACTGCAGAAATTTGCTTGAACTTAAACAAAGATGGCACTGAAGGTAAACCTCTTTGCAAAGATCTCTGTAAAGTGTTAGAAATTTGTTTAAAAATCTCTTCCCTAGCATCTAGATTAGAAAAGAGTCATCCTTTAGTTGAATGTTGTCAGCTGTTCATCTCCATTTGCCATGCATAACACGTTGATGTAGCTTTTAATTTCTCATTTTGTGGTTTGTATTTCAGCCATGCTTGAAAAGGACTGACTGTCTAATAAATACTAGAAGAGACAAATGTGATATCTGTAGTAAGAGTAAGTGTACTTAAAAAAAAAATTGAAAGTATTTTTTTCTGTACATAGGATACACATATATACTATCCTATACATAGGATACACATTCCTGTACAAAGACCTGCAAAACAATCAACACATGCATTTCTTAATGATGTACCTTTTCGTTGATGGTTATAATTCATAGGCTGGTTGTTTCAGGTTACTGAAAATACCAAATATCTGTTTGGTACATAAATTATTGTACATAACTTGAACAGTAAATTCAGATTATCCTCCTCTTATCTGCAAACAAATGTGCTAATTTAAGTTCCGCTAACCGGCGTCTGTATGTAATTTGTACATAAAGTATCACACACATATAAGTAACACTTAAAGAGCTGGGATTTTATACCCATGGACTCAAAAATAAGAAATCAGGGTTCAACAAGCATTAAATAGAGAGTTGAAATGTAAATGAACCATTCAGATGTTGCTGTATTGGACAGCCTTTTGTTAATGAATTTATTCATTTATAATATTGAGAAGAAAAATTAATCTAGATTCTTATTTATTAAAATGAGAATAAATTTCGTGGTTCAGATGGACAATTGAAGATCAGATAACTCATATGAACAAAAGTATTGCGTGGCATCATTGCTGAATCATGTACTTAAAATTATGTTCTTTGTAATGGAGGTTTGTGGGGAACATGTTTGGTGACAACTCTGCTGACTCATTTTGAGAGCAGGAGTTGAAAAGGAAGGAGGGCGGTACGCACCTCTAATTCCTAAAGCACCACAGAAAATTTCATCAGTCTTATCATCTGCATCTCCCTGAAGGACTGTCAAAGCTCTTCATATTCTTTCCCCCAGTGTGTTTATGTTTCAGTTGCTCCAGATCTCCATTTCAGGACAAGTGGATATGCATTCTGGTCAAGTTTGTCAGGGCCATTCCTTAACCTGTCTTAGTATTTCTGTTGAATAACTCTTTTCTGTTTATTGCATGTAGCTTTCAGATTGTATTCTCTGTTGCTTCTAGCACTTATTGGTTATCTGAAATCAATGTAGTCAATGATTAAAAGAAGAAATTGTGTTATAGAAATAATATTTTTCAATACATGTTTAAATACTTTGGTTGTGTTTTGTTGTTGTTTTTGATTGCTTAGTGTAAGTGTTGGTTTGTTTGTTTGTATCCTATGTTTTCTGTCTCTTTCCTGTCAAGTTTCTGTCTTTTACCAGCGTTCTGCTGTATTTACTCCATCTGGCCAAAGGGTTTTTTTGTTTTGGTTTGGTTTTTTGTCTTTTCTGTCCCCTATTTTGTATTACCTGAAGATGAGAGTACTGTAAAAAATTGATCCTGGCATGAGAAGAGTTCAAAGTGTGATCTTGAAAGAAGAGAAGTTTCTAATTTAGTGAAACGCTTATTGTTTTCAGCTGTGGAAGTGGAATAAAATTAATGGCTGGTGTTCTTTCTCACATTTTGTTAATCCTGCAGTTTGAGGAAAATAAAACTACTCATACTACCAACTACCTTGGCCTTCAGATATTTTTAGCAAAGACTAATGGGCTGAGATTTTTCATCATTGTTCAGGAGAGCTGATAAAGTCAACACATGGTCAAATGCATCTCAGTCCTATTAATTGTGTGTGTTTTTTTTTTTTTTATCTTGTATGCTTTTTATTTTGCATGTAGGATGCGCTATTATTGAAACTCACCCTTTCAAGGTAGGGGCCAAAATCCATCTATTCACCTGACCAAACCAGACACAGGTCTGGGCTTTGGCAAAGGTATAATAGTATTTGTTCATGGTTCTTTTCCAGGATCAACGTCATGTTTTTTGATTCTGGGCCTTCTCTGCATGTTAGAATATTCTGGTCATAAACTGGTTATTCTATTTGTAAAAGCCACTTACATTAAGATGTAAGTATTGAAATTTATCTTTCAGAGAGAGCTCATCTTAGTTATCTATAGGTATTTTATTCATGATGTAGATTAACCATGTCACGGATGTAGATACGCTCAGCTGGCTCTGTACATGTCTGATTTTGGGCCAAGAAGTTTTATTTGTATTGTTAGCTCAATGTTCTGAGAATTCAATGGCGCTATTCCTAGGGCCAGTTCACATTTGGAAGTTACAAAGTTGAAACTAAGAAACCTTCCGAGACTTGTAATGATTTCAAGAAGACTAACTCTGATCTCCCTGTGCATCAGTCTTGACACTGGTCAGGTGGTTTAGCATGGGCAGAGATACCATGGTGACTTTTCTTGGAGCCTGCTGTTAAGTTTTAAAAGATAATTTTTAAAAGTTGTATTGAACTTCTGGAATGTATCTGCCCTGCTCTTCTGCACTCCTGGTTATGGGAACTTACTAGTTAGGGCCAACATGAACGTTTAGGATCAGGTTAGGTCCTATGCTGCATCTCTATGCCCTCTTGGAACTGACAGTAATACAAAGACAACAGAATGCAAGAATCAGCTGGAATTCAACAGAGAACATGAGGTGTCCAGCTAGATATCCAGCTAAAAAACTCAGGTTTTCCCACTATATTATTCCCACTGTCTCCCTTTTTTCCCTTCAATAGTTGAATATCCTTTATTGAAGAAGCATTGTGGATCATACTTTAATTTTCACACATGATAATTGTATAGGAAGAAGATAGATGTATGAAGTGGTTTTGAGACAGTGTGTGGAGTAACTTGCTGCCTCCTTTGTGCCCCTTCAGACATGAGCTGCAGTTGATCTTATTTTTTTTCTTTTTTATTTATCATTGGTTTGCTTGTTTTTTCTCCTTATCTGTGATTTGTAGATTGGTTTCCAAGTTCCAGAGGATGAATTTTCCTCTGATTGATTCAGGGAACAGTTAATCAAGCATCTGTTTAAATAGCAAACTGAAGAATAAAATCTATATGCTTTATCAGCTTAGGAGTAAACAGAGGCTGTGTGCTTCTTAGGGAGAGCTGTACAATTTTCCTTGTTAACCTCCTCACCATTTTCTTTGAAGGAACTTATCTTTCTCAATACTAAATTCTTTAAGCTGGGAATCTGGCTCCCCAGCTCATTCTCAGTACCTTCATACTCTTCCAGTAGAACAAGGCTGACCGCAGCTTGTCTTTCTTAAAAGGTTTTATGGGCTGACATACAGCAATGTGTAAAGAAAGCAAAAGATGTTACCCAAGAAAGAGGGGGGGATGTGTGTGTGTGTTGGTTTTTTTTTGTGTAGTGGTTGTTTTTTTTTTTTTTCCTTTTAAAACATGTTGCTCCTTGGATTATAACAATTACTATTTGGTTATACTGAAGCTTCTAGGAGGTCTTCCAACATAATTGAAGCTGGTGAGCCATTAAATGTAGCATTTCTTGCATGTACTTTTTAGTTATGGGAGTTAAGTATTGATGGAAGTGTAAAAGCTGTAAACAAACTCACAGTCTTTTTAATTGCTTCATCCTGTTTTTCTGTTTCTGGAGTTGTTACAGATGCTTTCAGGGTAGATGAGACTTTGTTTTCTGACATAAAAACAAAGTGAAAAGCATGCATTGCACCTTATTCCAGAAAATATCCATGTTTAATATATCACAAAAAATCAAAAAAGGGGTATGATAATCTTTCTGATCACTGTACTTTAATAGTTTAGGTCAATACTTACCTTATCTCTAGTTTTTAGAAAGTTCACTAGAGAGTGGTGAAGGTTACCTATGGTAGGATTATTTTAGTTTTATAGTACAATGTCCACTTTTCAAAAGTCAAGTGAATATCTCAACATTTTTTTCTTAATGTTATCCTTTGGCAAAATACTTAGATTGTATTTTTATTTTGCAGTGTCCTCTAGAAACTTAGAGTTTGCAAGTTTTTGCGGATTAGCTTGAGTTTGTTGGCAAACATGGACTGAAATGTGGGTGCTGCTGCCACTTAAACTAGTAATATTGTAGAGGTGCAAGAAGCTAAGAACCAAGATGATGAATGCAGTTATTAAGTGTGATGTATTTATATTTTCTCTTGTTAGAAATGATAACATTCTCAATATTTAGGAATTAAGTTTTCTTGCACTTAATCTTTTTTTTCCCTTCCTCTTTCTTGCAGTAAATATAGCCCTCGCCCTAGCAGCAAATGATTCGGTAGGTGAACATCTAATTATCAGCCTTAATGTGAAACAAGTGTGTGAGTCATAAATAAAATGGTTACTGCTGGGGGCAGTCACATATATTAAATCTAAGTATTTACTCTGACAGTTAATTTCTTTATTTGTTTTTCATGGACTTCTGAGTTTATACTAATTTGTTTATATTTTATCAGTACGGTGAATGACTTAGTAGCTCTAATCCTTCATCTAGGTTTGTCTGTGTCCTTTCCCTTGTGTGTCTCTGAGTTCAACTGCAATTCTGCAGGGATGTGCAGACATAGTAGAGGATGTTTGTACAGGTTGGAGACACGTAATAAATAATTAAATTCTATCACTTCAGAACACTGACTTGGAAAAAATATGAGTAAGTGCTGGATGGTGTCCAAAACATTTTTTATAGCTCTGAAGATTTACTTTTTCCAGAGAAATTAATGTGAAACATTAATTGTTAAACAGCTGAGGAAAAAAGGAGCTACGTATCTTCCCTAAAGCTTGGAAGTACATTTTTTGAGTGACAAAATATCATTGCCCAGGTTGGTATTGCTCAAACTATTACTTGGACTATAAATAGACAGTGGGAACCATTCAAGTGTAAAAACAGCAGGTCTTCCTTATGTCCACGTGCTGCGATAAACTGGGAGTCGTTCCATTGTGCACATTTATTGCCACAGAGGTAAACTCAGAAGTAAGCTTCACTTCCTATGTAAGGGTGTATAATGCAGGTTTTGTACTCGTAAAGCACTAATTGAAAACAAAGTATGCTCAGCTACTTTAATCTGGTAAATGTAGCATCTTGTTCTAAAAGATGAGTAAAAGAAAACAACAGGTAGAAGGAGTGAGCGCACTTCCACACACAGAGGAATGCAATCTGCACACTTCCAGTAGGAATTTTGTAAAAGATTAAAAAAATTTCCATAAACTCAGTCATACTTGATAACAAGAGAGTGTTTAAAGCTGTTATATGAAATATGTACTGTTTGTAGTGGCTTCTGATCTTGGTACTTCACAGGTTTTAATTCTGTGTTTTAAATAGGCTGCTGGAGTAATTTGATTTCAGAGAAAAATCTGTCATCTTGAAAAGCAAAACTGCTTGAATGGTTCCTTCTAATTAACTTTAAAACATGGCATTTGCTGTAATACTTTTACAAAACGAATGTGATCCTGCAATGTGATCTGTGTTGTGGCATGGTCATTGAGTAGCTCCATGGAAACCAAGTCAACTAATTGCACATAACTTTCTGTACCAGCTTAAGTGTTTCTAGGATTGTCTCTGATACTTTTCAAACATGCAGTTTTGTGCATTGTTTAAATTTATATTTAGATAAAGCATCTCTTAGTAATTCTGACATACACAAGTTGTGGGATTATACCCTTTTGTTAGGAGTTAAACATAGTGATGTGATACACCACTTCAGTAGCCCATTAAAACACTTGTAAAGCACACAAATAAGAGAGACCATGGTCTAGAATGATTGAAGAGGTTGTTGGTGGAGTTATTTGGATAATCAGGGACTGAGAAATAATTTTAAATGAAATTGAGCCAAGAAAGTTAAGTAAACATAGAATGCACTAGTCATTTCTGATGTTATGATTATGTGGTGGTGTAAAATTGGAGGCCAGCATCTGGTGGATGTTAATCAATGAAGAGCAGCTGAAATTGATGAAATAGCTATGACTTGCATGGACTGATGGTCACAATTTAACAAGCTGCTGCGTTGGTGAAATGGTGCATTGATGTAGTTACAGGTTAGAAAATATGAAATTAAGGTGGATTGAATAAAGTCAACTCTATCTTGTTTGTTCATGCATTAATATCTTATTTTTTGTTGTTTTTCAGATGATGGCATACATCATGTTTATGTTTAGCCTTTGGGCTTGAATTTGCTGGTGTATTCATTTGTGTACTAACATTGATTTCAGTTTACTAGTTTTGTGAGTCAGGGTTATGAAATTAGTATCTTCAGGACCTTGATCCAGGCTGGGATTGTCCAGTGCTCTGAATTGTAGGGATCATTGCAATGTTCAGTTTTGTTATGGTGAAATAAGTAAGGAAGTTGTTTTCCAGAGTCCATTGGTGCCTCCTGATGAAGTTTATAGTGAATTTCTTTGATCTGAGATATGCAGCAATGGACCTCCTTGTTTTACTTTTAATAGCTACTGATTGTGCGTCACCTTCCCATGGTTTCCCTTCCCTTCATTGCTATCGTAAGTTCATCTCTTTCTGAGGAAGCAATAATGATTCTGTTAGTGGATCAGAGCTTCAGCAGCCTCCTGCAACTTCATTACAGCCCCTATGTCTCTTATAAACAAAATACAGATTTATAGAAACTGATGCTTGAACTTGATGTGCTGTTTAAAGGAGGAAAGAAAGGACTCGTGGAGAAAGATAGGTCAACATGACAATAAAGGTCTGTGCTTCCTTCATTAGATGCAGTCTGTTTCCATTACAAGTTCAATGTTTATAACTAGATTTTTCAAAGCAAGTGGAGCTAAATGACTTTAAAATAATGTTGTCTTCTGATCTTTCAAGTGTTCTTTTTCTAAGATTATACAGGTCACAGACTATTGAGAACAACTGTTTTCTGGTGAGGGAGGTCTGTGGAAGATGCTTTCAGAGGAGATTGGATTAGATTCTTGCTGCTTTCAGTAACAGCTGTAACATCTTGTTGTTTGATAGTGTCATAAGCTGGAAGAAGATTAACAGTCAAAGCATAAAGGAATTTTTTGTCCTCTTGATAAAAGAAAGCTTCCTTCCATCTTCTCTTAAAACTCTATTTTCTGTAGTTAAAAAACAAACCAAAACCCCACTGTTTCTATAGATACATAACTGAAAAAGCTTCTGTATTAAAAAAAAATTATTGTAATGATGGTCTGAAGTATTAAGGCATCGGCAGAGCCGTGGACATTGTCATGGGCACACAGTGTGGTTGGCAGAGCTGGGATAGAATTCAGGAGTTCGTCTTGCATGCTGGTGCTCAGTCTGTTTGGCATATTTTTACCTCATGGTTAGAGAGTAAATAATTCAAGACAGGACTTCATTTAGATGCCTAGATACCACATCCAAGACAAAGTATGTTTTTTGGGTGTTTTGTTTTGTTTTCTTTTGGGTTTGTTTTTTTTTTTTTGATGCAAAGCCAGGGAAACAAGCAGGGCAGCCTCATCTCTTCCTGGAATATTAGGCTTTTGGTACCCTGGGTTACCTGTTGTAGATGGATTAGTTACGAATTGTATAAGCTCTTGTGCCTGTACCAAGACCTATAAATCTATACAGTGGTTTTTTTGTGTTAAGAAATAACTTAAAGTTTTACCCTTGTGTCCTATTTTTAATTGCTTGCTTAGTTTGACAGCTGATTCTTTTTGTTCTTTTGATGTACCAGCAGTCAGTTGTGCTCCCCTAGGAGCACTTGGAAAGAATTTTTGGGTTTCGTGCCAGGACGATTCATATTCAGACTAGAATGACTATTTATGAAAGCTGCCTGGCCAGAGACGATTTATTATAGTAGAAACAAGTGGAATTAATAGATGGCAGCCAATAATAGGATAGAGATTGCTTGTTTATGAACAGAGTATTTTAGTGAGCAAACACCAGCTGTGCATGACTAAGGATGGCACAAATCCAGTTGGGAGGCTGCATGCTTGTGCTGTCACTATGAGGCAAGCTCCCCAGTCAGATTTCCTTTGACTCTCCTTTTCTTTCCAGGAAGATTTACATTTTTCACTATAGGATGAAATGGTTTTTGTGTTATGAAGGACAGAGGAGCAAGAAGTAAAACCATATGGAACAAATTAGCATGTAAGCATAAGCAAGTGGCTTCTGCCTGCAGTCATGGGGGCGCGTCATTAAAGGCATCAAGTTTTAACTATTCCAGCGTAACTCTCTGTCAGGGGATTATTGGGTCAAGCAGACCAGGACCAAGATTTGAAATACACCATGGGTGATTTTATCTTAGGGAGTGTCCTTTGTTTTTCCAAGCAAACCCCCTGGTTGCTGAGCAACGTAGTATTTTAAATACAAGACCATCCATGTTTCTGTACGGAGGGCGGCAGCAGCGGGGCGAGGGGAGCGCTTCTCCCCCCTCACACTGCATTGAACCTCAGGCAGCAGAAGGCCAAAGACATTGCTGTGTAATGTGAATAAAGCTGGGGAAAGTTGATGATTAGCTAAATGAAAAACACTTATTCAAACAATATCACAGTCAAAATGTCATAATGCAGGTTTTTTTTTTTTAAAGCAGAAAACTGGTGTGGATATCTGCCCATTATACACATACGCGAGTAAGAGGTTTCTCACAAAGATATAGTAAGTTATAGCATAGAAATTATGTAGTTATGAGCAGAGTCTTAATGTGAATGCACTATTGTGATAATAAAATAAGTTTTAATTATTTCAAAATGTATATTTAATCAAACAACACACATTCATTTTACAACTACTCAAAATCCACCCAGCCTATTTTCTTTACATTCCAGCTTTTTTTCAAATATTTGGGTCCTGTAATTAAACTATTTGTCTACAGGATAATATTTGACTGCTGCATTAATAGATGACTTCACAGTGTATATAAGGAAAAAATTCCAATAAGGAATAAAAATTCTCATAAGGAAAAAATTCCATGTGTGGGGAACAAACAAATCTAGAAGAATTTAGACAATAATGGGCTCCTTCACTGAATAATTATAGCATGAAGGCAAGTTTTGTCCTTTTGACTTGCATGAAGGCAAGTTTGTCGTCCTCCTATGCAGCTTTCCTAATTATTAGGGTTTGATTTCTAGGCATCCGTGCCTTTGTTGCTTAGAGAATCAGAAGGCTTTAATTGCTATAGATAAGGTGTTCATGCTTGTTTCTTAATGCTAAAAGTGTCAATAAAGCTGGAGGTGCCAGTTAGAGTTGATTGGCGTTATCTTGCAATGACAGCTCAGCTTCTAGATCAGCTGAGAAAACGAGAGACTAAAGCTTTAAAAATCTTACTGTTTTTCAAGTGAAATTAAAAATATTTTTAAACATAGGCCACTTAAAACGTTTTATTTTAATCAAATGACTCTATGCTTAATTTGAGCAAAATAAAAATTTTTACTTTTTTTTAAAGTACTGCATGTAGACTTAATTACCTGCATCCTGCATCTTCAAGTCATTGAAAGCCTAGGGCAAATGTCAGCGAAACTGATGTTGAAAGGTGGAACATGTTTATAATAATTTAGCACGCTGTGAAAGCGGTGAGGCATCTTGTAGAGATGTAGTAATGTTTGGGGCTCTGTTTTGGATTTTGGTAATTTATTTTTAAAATGGTGCTGTATTGGAATTTTTTTTTCAGTAGGATACATAATGTGCAAGAAGCTAAACAAGGTTAAATTACTGGTATCTGATTACTTAGAAACCTGACTCAGAGCTACTGCAGGCTGTTGTGGAAAAAAGTGCCAGAGAAGTTCTGTAGCGGACAGAAAATTAGGAGATCTTCATATGAAGGAAAAGGGCTTTTAAACCAGTGGAAGAGGGAGTGCTTAAAACAAGTCTGCATTTCTAGTATAGAGAGTGAGAAAACTGCAGTGGTACTTTTTTGGCTTTAATCCAATTTACAGCTAGGCGCTTAAATAGCATGCAGCTGAAAGAGTTAGAGAATTAGGGATTAAAAGATGGCTATTCAGTGTGTCAGTATGTCAAACGAGGAATCCAGAGCCTATCCTGATTTTAAGTTCCCTTTTGTCCTGTGTGTTCCTGCTTGCAGTTTGGGATTACCTCTAAGTCTATAATGACATTAAAAGGGTAAATCGAAAGTCCTGGTGGTGGATTAAGAGCACCAGCTTTAAAAATAACTGGCATCTTCACTTAGCAAAGCTGGAATGTCTGTCTTTGGAATGAGCTGCAGCTGCTGAATATTGGGAGTGCTTCTAATGTAGGGAATCCTTCACTGTATAGAGCAACGACAGCTCATTAACCTGTGCCTCCATCCCTCCCAGGCTGAACACCAGGGAATTCTGTCTGCAGAGTTTACTTCAAAGTAAAATATCATCTGCTAATGTCCAGTGGGGATACATATGTCCTACCAAGTATGGAAAAAAGTCTCAGAAAAGATGAGCAAAAATGAAATTAATGCTGTCAAAGAGTCTCTGGATGTTTAGTGGTAACATAGGCTGTGTTGATTAACAGCTATTTATAGCAGCTTTTTGTGAGCTGATTTTTTAAATTTTTTTTTCTTGTTTTTCTCTGTGGGCATGAAGTCTTTCATCAGGCTTGTCCCTCAATGAAGCATTTGGCAACTTGGAAGAAATCAATGAATATCACCAGATTTTCCACCAAACACAGAAGTATGTGTGGAGGAGTCCTCTGTGATATATGAATGGAACTGGTTGCATTTGATTGAAAAAGCTGTTACTGGAAAATGTAATTGATTTCATAGCTAATACTACCTGAAAGACAAAGAAGGGAACCTACATAAAGAAAGTGTATCGGAGAGACTAAACAACTCATAAGTGTCTGCTGAAATAGTTAACAAGAGGAAGGATATGGATCATTTTGTCATTAGCATGGACCTATGTCATTGGTACAAGGACCATGTATAGTAAAACTCACCTGCCTAAGAGAACAAACATAACAGCAATTGAATAATTTTGAATCTGCATAAGGAAAAGCAAAGGAGGCAAAATTTACTGGATTTTTACAAGACCTCTCTCTGCCAGGATATAGAGGGACTGTGTCTAATGTGACCTTCAACAACTTTAATTTTTTCCCTCAAAAGGATTTGTTACAACTAAGTTCAGAGCTTGAAAATCATTAATTCAGAATACAGCTATCTTGCAAATCTCTATCGCTCACAAGGCAGTGGCCAATTAAGTTGAGAATCTTGCCAGAGAAGTTAAAGGAAAGGATCTTTTTGGTGAGTTTATCTATGCCTGTAATATGTACACTGCACAAAATGAAGCTGTAGGATTCTCATCTTTCAGGGATATATGAAAGAATATCTTCTTTATTTGTTGATGTAGCATTTGGTTTTCTTGTAAATACAAAATCTACACCTGGTGACTGTGAAAACTTGTTTTCATATCTCAGTGTAAGTGAGAGAAGTTTCTGAATTGGAAGAAAAACTTTACTGTATTTGTACTGGGGTAAGAGATGCAGTGATTATATAGATGTACCTTATGCTGAATATTTGTCAGAAATCTTTAGGCAGGTCTAATTGGGCGAATTAATATCTTGTTGAGAAGGTTAATGGTAGTGAAGTAAAAAGGATGATGTAGTCGATGTAAAAGCAGAAGACGAGGAGTTAAGTTCTTTACTACGGTCCTTTATCCTGTAAATTTTTTTTTATGACAGCTGGCACCAGTACTGCAGAAAGAACAAATCCTAGCAGTAGTTAGCCTATGCTATAGAACGTTTAGCTAGAGAGGGGGGAAACCTTAAAAGCATTGATAAGAAGGTAAATATGAGCATCTGAGTGTTTAAGTATACTTTTTGCTGAATAGACCAACAGAGTACTTTTGTGTTTTCATGTGCTGACAATATATTTATTTCTAATTTCGTGTTCTCTCTGCCTGATGGAATATTGATAAGGATGTTATTGAAGAGGTCGATAGTTCTGCATGTGTTACTTCAGTATATTTTTTCAAAGTAGCTTGTCATATGTCCAGTGACGTGGAAGTATCTGATTAAATCATATAGGAATGGTTACATTGTCAGTTATATCTTCAGAGTTTAAGCTGTTCAGAACTTGCAGTTAGCCAACAAAAAAATACAGGTGTCTAGAAAGTATTTTCCAAGTGTAGTAAACTTGAAGATTGATTAAAACTTTCTTCCACATCTGGGGAAGTGGAAGGAAGAGGGCAAGTATTAACTTAAGAACAGCTGTTTTGAACTTGGTTATTGCTATGCCAGCTGGAGAGATGGAATGCTGTTTGTTAATAGCAAAGGACAGAAATATTTACATAAGGAGAAAATGCAGCCATAAGAAGACAGTGGAGTCGTATTACCTGAATCCTTTTCCTGCACAGTGCCGAGCGTGGCTGTAGCTGTGGTATGTGCTGTGCTCTGAAAAACACTTAGAAGCAGGGGGACTTTGATATGCTTGGGTGTGCTTTGACTGCTGCATTTCTGTCTGCATAACCCTAATATTACTTAAGAAAAAAGATTATTCAGCATTGGTCTGAAATGTATATGCATATGAAAATAAATGTCAGAGGACATTAGAGGAATCCTAGGGCTTTTTTTATTTTTTCTTTTTTTTTTTTTAAGTTCTCTTCTTCACCCTGCTTGTGATCCCCTGTAATATGTTCCTTCTGCCCAGATGTTCTTTTTTGCCTTGTCTGATGTTATGCATGTTTTTTAGGATTTATATTAATACAGCAGTACTTTGAAAGGTGTGCTGATTTATATGAGGTGCGGGTTATACGGGTGAAAACACAATTTATTAAAAATTTAATTTTTTAAAATGATTATTGTAACTCATGCATCTGGATTAAACTTCACTCAGCCTGAGAAGTGCCTGGTGTTGCTAATTCTGATTAACAGTTTCATGTGGTAGCATCTAGGTGTATACAAGTTATTTTGTCTCTTGGGGATTTAAAACATTGTAAATGCTGGAAGAGATGATCTGGACTGTGCTGTGCCTGTCTTAAAAGATCCCTTAGTAGATGCCATAATGCTTTTCCAAGATAATTAAACCTTGAGTAAAGGGTTATTAGTATTCTAGGCATGCTTACATACTGCAAATGCAGGGATAGTTGGGAGAAACGAAACTTAAAACCTTAGCTTATTGGACCAATCCTTTCTGTATAAGCTGCTACTTTTAGGCAGTGTGAACTCTTTTTACCTAACATTTTGAATTGCTTGGTGAAGAAAAAAAACTTACCTTAGGCTATCTTTAGTGTGGTTCTGCCAGTGATTTAAAGATTTTCCGAAACACCTTTCTCCTATAATTGTGTAGAAAGCACCACGCCCACAGGAACACTTGTGCTGTCATTAACAAGAGTGGTAGAAACTGGAGAATCTGTGAATTATTTTTCTGTTTGAAGATAACCGTTTTATTGAACCATATCCATGAACAAAAGCATTGCATCTCAGAAACAGGCCTCCTTCTTACTTTTGAGGAAGCGTGTAAATTTTTTTGAGAAACTGTCAGGTTTATTGTATTAGCTTGAAACAAAGATCGGCTTTGTAATTTGGAGTAGTAGCTGAATTTGCAAAGTCCTCCTAGATAATTGAGGGATATTTTTCTGCAGTGTGCATATATTTATTCTTCGTTTCAGGAAATTTGGTACACTCATAGATACGCTTCTACTGACTCCTAGGAAGAAGTGGCCTGTGGTGGTGAAGATCTGACTATGCCCAGGAGGTCATGAAGTCAATCTAATTAATTTAGATAATCCTAAATCTTCAGTCCCTTTAGGCTGAGAACAAAACTGTAGTGACTTGTAAGATCATTGTAGTTAGTCAGCCAGTGGATAGTCACGATCCTTGCTGGGGGAAAACCCTCAAAAAGTTGAGGGAAAGGATGTCAGTCAGGTTTAAAACACTATGTAGGTTTTTCTGCAAATATTTACTTTCATTTGAGAAGTAATTAGGTGGCACAGCCCTTAGATGATATTTTGATGGGTTCGATTAGCTCCTGACACAGATAAAGGGACTGAGTAATGAATCTTTCTAATCTGTTAAAATATACATTTTGTACAGGAACAAAGAAGCTCTAATACTGTTGTTGATGTCTTTGTAATCTAACATAAAAATGGGTCTTTTCAATCTTTTTGAAATTGCAGCTTTCATACAGTAGGCAAGAAGTAGAATAATTTGTCAGAGTAACTCCTGAACTTTTTTGTAATAGCTTTCACAAGCCGTTATAAACAAAGCAATATTAAAATATCTAAATTAAATAATCCATGTAATTACATATGCTTTGCTCTGTTTAATAAAAAAAGTATATTGAATAACTGAACCCAAATTTGGTTGATTTTTGTAGTAAAAAATTATTTTTCAACGTACATAGTAGATAACATATGGTAGTGCGTTTTTTACTTCTCAGTTGTAAAATTTAAGATGCATTTGGCTTATATTAGGTAAATTTGACACTTTAAATGGCTCACCTGTTCAGGGTGTCTTCAGAGTTCACTATCAACAGCTTAAAAAAAGGGAAGAAGAAAAAAGAAAGCAACCCCCACAGAAAAACAAACCCTCAAACCCAAATTATTATACATGTTGTAGTAAAAAGGGGCAGTCTTGCTTCTCAGGTGTGTAGGCTTCTATGATTTAGTTTCTTTATCTTAATTGAATTTCAGATTTATTTAGAAGTAGTGGCCTCAATACCTAGGTTTTTAATCCAGGGGCATTTCTGTTTTTTTTTTTTAAATAAACAAACAAACAAACTGATTGTGATGCCACGGAATATACTTGATGTTTAGAAATCCTGTTCAAGAGTAGAGGTGCTGTATACTTGCATTTAAAAGCCTTGGTATACTCTTCTAACTGCAAACTTGATAGTTATCACTGAGCCTTTCTCCATCTTTCCCATCAAAACTGTGGTAACAAAATGGCTTAATATAAGATACCAAATTACGAAAGCTTCATCCAAAAAATGAAGCACGTATTTTGAAACACTAACAGTGAAAGTCTGATTTGGCATTGTTGGAAAAGCTCCCATTGCTGCCTTAACCTTTCAAACAAGCCTTTAAACATACTTGCTTGCAATTTTGCAAAATGTTGAATACAGTTAGCTTTTTATATTAGAGAAACTTGATGTTCAGCACTTTAAAGGGCTTGCTCTTTACTACTTAATTTGCAGAACTTGGTAATTGGTAGTGTGTCTTGCCATCTGTAGGAAAAATAGTTTAATTTCCACAAAATATGTATGTATATCTATAAAAAAGCATATAGAAATGAATCTTGTAAGTTTAGACTACATAGTTGAAATAATTTTTTTAAAAGTTTATTGCCTAATGTACCATATGTAGTTGAATAAACCCATTTTTTAGCATTCTTTTTTGTAAATGCATTTGATTAAAATGTTATGCCTGCTTAATTGGCTTCAGAGACTTGCATTTCAGTATTTTAAAGATGTCTGCAAAAGTTTACTCTGGCCACTTAAATGGAAGCTAAAAATATGTTTCTTATGTTTTTTACATTCCTTGTAGTCACTAGTATGATTCAGATTGCATTAATTCGAATATATTTACAAACATTGCTTGTTTTTTTTACAATAAAATTTGATACCTTTCAAAAAGTTAAAATATTATTTCTGCGTAAATGTACATGGAGTAGAGAGAACATTGCTTATAATGTTTCTTAATATAAAGTCTGTGGTCTACATTGTAAGTAAGAAAATGTGCAAGTGAGGATTCTGTGTATTGAGAATCTATATTTTGTGAAGATGTCTGGCTCAACTTGCAGAGACATTGTTATATTTCATGCTTCAATTGCAATTTAGAGAGAAAGGAAGCTGATACCTTATGTCTAAAATCAAGATAATATTTTTATTTCTATGGGCAGTTTTGAAATTTTGCCCAACTAATAATTCATAAAGGAAGACAGACATTTTGACAAATACTTTTTTTTTTTTTTGTTCCTTACATAGACAAAAGAAGTTGGTTTACTTGATGCAGACATATATGGACCTTCAATTCCAAAGATGATGAACTTAAAAGGAAACCCAGAATTAACACCAAGTAAGTGGAAGTGATTTTTCTTGCTGTCATCTTTGTACAGGGATGAGCATGGACCACTTGTTGGTGCTTCCTTGATGTGGCACAGAAGGGATGCAAACAGAAGATGAAGACTTTTTGAAGTTTTTTTTTTAAATATTTTTTTGAATATTTTGAATACTTTGAACTATTTTTTTTAATTTTTAGTAATGAGGTTGCTTTTAAAGCTAGCTTGTACAACTAGGAGCATATTCAGGGTTGTCTTTTGTTTGTTTTTTTTTTTTCATCTTGGTCCACTGGCTTTGGGAGTTTCATGGATTATTACTAGAGACACTGGAAAGTGTAGCCAGGAAAGGAAGGTTATTGTCAGTTTTAAACTTGCTGTACAGGATCCCACTATAGAAGACCTCCAAATTAAAAACCAAAAAACACTAGCCTAGGAAAAAAAAAAAGACTAATCTAGGAAATAAGAGAAGGATCATTACAGTAGCTTGTATAAGATGTCATTGACATGATTGTGTTTGATCTGTCTTCAGCCAAACACGCCAGGCCACTTGATTCATTTTTATTTGAAGTTGTGTGTTTAGGAATGCAGTGGTGGTGACTTCACTGCCACAAGGTAAAGACAGTAGACAAAACTCCTAATTTTCCTTCTGCTAGGAAGGATTCTGGTCTGGGGAAAAGTAAATTCAGGTAGGAGAGTCTGGAGAGAAATAAGGAAGACCGAAAGTAGAAAGGTTGCATCAAGTCTGTTTACCTTTCAGAAATTTAACTTCCACCCAGGCCAGCCAAGGGTGCAACTGAAGAATGGCGTTATCTTGATACCCTGTTCATGTGATGCTTGAGTGTAAGGGAGTGTGCTTTTTTTGGGGGTGGTAGGGACACTGAGGCGATAGGATTTGTTTTATGCTCTGTTTTGCCCGTCCTGTGATAAAGTGCATGTAATTATAAAAATTAAAAACATGTAACCACAGACAAAACCAGTCCCACACTATAACACCTGGCCTACATGTTAAAAAGTACTAGGATCCTCCTGAAGAAAGTACAAACTGGCAATACTTGTTGACAGAGAGGGATCAAGGACGTGTACCAGTTCAAATAGTACATAAAGGGGCTTCAGTGAAATAATCAACTGTAAATACCCATTAATGTTTGTGGGCAGTAATTGCTAGGTAAAAGGGAAGTTAAATATTCCTTCCACTTCCTTTCATGCCATGATCTTCGTTTATTTATTATAGAATCGTAGAATAGTTTGGGTTGGAAGGGACCGTACAGGTCATCTAGTTCAGCCCCCTGCAAGAGCAGGGACATCTTCAACTAGATCAAGTTGCTCAGAGCCCCGTCCAACCTGACCTTGAATGTTTGCAGGGATGGGGCATCTACAACCTCTCTGGGCAACCTGTTTCAGTGTTTCACCACCCTCATTGTAAAAAATTTCTTTCTTATTTCTAGTCTGAATCCATCCTATTTTAGTTTAAAAGCATTACCCCTTGTCCTACCACAGCAGGCCCTGCTAAAAAGTTTGTCCCCATCTTCCTTATAAGCCCCCTTTAAGTACTGAAAGGCTGCAATAAGGTCTCCCCGGAACCTTCTCCAGGCTGAACAACCCCAACTCTTTCAGCCTTTCCTCATAGGAGAAGTGTTCCATCCCTCTACGCCTACTCTGGTATTGTTGTAGAATGTCTCTTTGTAATCGATCTTAATTTGTGCACGTGTATGGGTGTTGTGGTGGTGGTTGTTCTATACATTCTCACTTGATATAAAGCATGCAGAATGAACCAGTGCCAATATCTTTAAAGGGTGGTTAATGAGCTTGCAACGTCAGCCTCTGAAAAATTAATAAGTGGCAAACTTAGGATTTCTTACATAATTAAAATTCTGTCTCCTTATGCTTATATCCTGTATTCTGGATAAAGAAAAAATAATGTATTTCCATATACGGATGCACTGCATGTGCTTATACAGCCAACTGTCAAATTGAGTACTTTCTACATTTAAGTACTTTCTACATTTAAGTACCTGGCTTACAAATACAGACTTTATTTAGATTAATTTCTAAGAGAGAAGGAGAGTACTTGGTTTTATTTGTTGGGTTTCTGTTTTATTTTTTGAAGCCAAAGGCTAATTCTGTTGTGTAATAAATAAATAACTGAAGCATCTCATGTATCATCAGTAGCATTTGACTCCCTGATACAAATTGAAGTATTCTTGCATTCTCTTGTACTTTGGGCCCTGTTGAGGGTATATGTCATACAGGCTGTGTTTTCCTGTAACAGATTTTTTTTTTGCTATGAATTTTGCATTTGAAGTGCATTATGCAATCTGAACACAAAAGGGACTATGTTGTGGTGTGGTGTTCTTCATATCTCTCCTCTTTTCCTTTTTATGTGACGTTGACTTTTTCCTTTCCAAAGGATATCAGGTAAAAATTTGATTCTCTATTTCCCCCCCCTCCACTGTCTGAAAAATTGATTAGATAACTTTGAACTTCTTATACATTTGGCTGTGTATTTTATCAATCCATACTAAATTTAAATCCATGTCATGAGCCACAAATAAGAAGCAAGTTCCTCAGTCTGTTTCATATGGTCATACAAATTAACTTGCTAGGAGTGCAAGAACTTAAGAGTATATTCAGTCAGATATTGGGGCAGCTCAGTTTTGTTTGTATACAAATTTCAGTGACTGTAGATATTTTGGGTATACAGCTGAGAATTCACTACAAGCTTTTGTCTTTAACATGTTTTGAGTGTTGTTAAAATACAGAATTCAATGTAATAGAAAGAAATTGGAGGATTTCCCTGAATTGAAATTGCTTCTGTTGACTAGTAAGCACCAACATTTTGGTTGCTAAAATGTATTCTTTCTACTTCTGTGTGGAACGTACAAGCAAATATTATCAGGATTTAAGAACAAACCTTATTTTTTAACTGACAGAAAATGAATTTGTGTATTTCAAAAGCTTGGCACTTTACACAAGTCTACTGAGAAACTCATGTAGTAATTCAGTATGAAGGATAACAGGATAGAATTTGTATTTCAGGAATTCTGTTTACTTCTCTGTGCACTTTTAACTCTTGAGTCGATGAAGCTGTAGAGGAACAACAGTGAAAGTGCTGGTAAAGTAGCTGACATTAAGATGATTTCATTGTGAAAATAGGAATTTGGAGGGCATAGGAAGCTTTAATTGTGAACTTCAAGGATTCGTTTAATGAGTGACAGATAGGATAAGTTTGCAAGGAAGTGATCCATCATAGGTGTGTATGTATATGGTGTGTATATATGGGTGTATATATACATGTATAGATATAAAAATATGTATGACCCTTGTATTTTGGTATAATGAGGTTTAGTGTTATTTTCTGATTTCTTACTACATTTTTCAAGAATAAAACATAAACTTTGAGCAAATATTGGTTTGTACAGTAATTGAGCAAACCCAGGCAGTTCTGTGTTAAAGATGTGCATTAGCAATGTATACATAATAATAAGTCAATTAAAAACATTTTTCTTAATAGCATAGCAATCAAAAATTATGTTTAAAGTCTATTGCTGTCTTCAGTGTGAGGCTTGGATTTGAAAATGAATCTGTAGAGTGATCCTGGGTGGTTCTGAGCACTCTTGCACTCTGATTTCTATTTCTTTTCTCACATGTAGCAGTGGAAAAGGGATTAGGGATGCCTGGTACCATATAGAATAAATCCATGCAGCAATTATTACTTCTGAATAGAAATTATTATAGTTATGCTGTAATTTAAGTTTTCAAAATGAATTAGGAGTTCTTAGTGAAGAGAGAGCCTGTATAAATGGAAGATACTCCATTGATTTAACTTAGCAGACTTTTCAATGTACTACAGTTTGCAAACATTTAATAGGGTGTAATTCAAAATACTTTAACTAAATGGTCAGGGAAATATTGGTTAATAAGTTCACAACTGAATTTAATTGGATAATGGAGGATTATCTAACTATGGAATAAATATTAACATCGGCTACAATATATACACAGGGCAATGCTTATAACACCAGTAACAAAAGCATTACTTCTATTCTTTCCACAAATAATTTACTTAAAAGCCATTTTCTGGCTTAGTGAACTGCATAATTTCTTTTTTTTTTTCCTTTTTTTTAAAGCTACCATTTAAACTACTTGGCAGAGAGTAAAAGCTATGATATTGCCAAAAAGATATTGCCATTTTGCCAGATAAATATAACATTTCTTCACATAATTTAAGTGATTGTGAAGGTTTGGTGGGCTTCTTTTCTTTATGACAGTTGAGTGCTCTTCTAATATTTCAAAGTTTTGTTGCCATTTTATGATATCCTCAGTGTCTTTTTTTTATTTCTTAATAAAATAGTATATTCAAAAGATCAGTAGTGGGCATCTTTTCAAAATTTGGAATAAAAAGTAATTTCTGACAGAAAGCTAGCAGTAATTGTGTCTGGCCCCATTGAGTCTAATAACATTGCAGGAGCTATAGAAATGAAATTACTGATGAAATTCTGAAGTCAGAAATGGACACTTGCATTTTTTCAGTGGGACACATTTACATGTCTGCTGCTCTTTAGACTGTGATAGCAGAATGTCATAACAGAAAGCGATAATTTAAAATAGAATCTGTTGTGACTGTTTAAAGAAGATATCTGCTGGAAATAGCTGTATCAAGGGATTGTGGTGCCTCCATTTGAGGGTTATAAATGGAAAATTTGGAGTGGACTAGTTAAATAGAGAAAATGTTACGTAGGTAAGGTAGTTATTGAGGTAACCATGAAGAAGTTCCTTGATCTTACATAAGGGTTTAATTTTAAAGATACAGCTTGTATTCTCAAACAAAGTTGTCTTTATCATACTTTACCAGTGGAACTGCATCATGATTAATTTAAATAAAAATTAAATTTGATTCTTTCAAAAAAGTCATATTTGCTACTGCCATTGCCTCTTGATTTGTGAATAAGTGATTTTTAGATTGTGTATAGTCTAATGGTATGCTTGACTGATTCTGTTTGGAAAGAAGTCTGAACTGAAACCCTGTGTTTTAGTTTTGGTGATGTCTTATCCCAGTTTATCTGGATGGCTGAAGTACAGTAGTCCCATGTGTCTTACATGTGACAAAATAATAATTCAGAATGTTGTAATTAGTTGTGGTTTATATTTTGGAGGCTCTTTCGTATGTGATGAGGTAGTTGAAAATGAGAAGAATACTCAAGTGTTAAATATTTTATTCTGGACCTTGAGTATTGCCCTCAAGCCTGTAGCAGTTAACCTCAAACTGGATTAATTCAGCTGTTGTTGAGTTCACTTGTGGAAAAAATTGATGACCTTTACTAGGAAGGGAAAAGAGGTGGAGGATACCCAACTCTGCAAGGAATTATTTATAGGCATGCAGTTGTTAGCTGCTGATTAAAAAATAAAAAACCTCTAGACAGTTAATTTATTAAAATTTTATTCTTCATTATACATAAATTCATACTTATGACTACAAAAAAAGTACGGCAAAAAAGTATAAGATGAGAAATGTAGTGTAGTAATTAAAGCCTCTTACTGAGAGCAGTCTTTTTTGGATAAATGGAAAATCAAATTTTGCTAAATGCTGTTGTGGTATAAATTACTGAAACACTGTAACCTGAAAAAATACATTTCAAGTACTTGAAAGCGGAAGTGTATTACTCTTCATGTTGTTAATCCTGCAGTGCAGTAATTATAAATGTTTTGATACGGATTACGGCTAGCAAATATTCATTACATTATAAAGTTTACTCTTAGAGATACAAATGGTTTGTCTGGTTCAACTTTTATACAAATTGGAATTAAATTGCAAAATGGTTTTATTACAGTAACATGATAGATACATATTTCACTGTACATACATAAACAGAATAAATGATTCAGTTTTTGTTTGTACACTGAACACGTTTACATTGTTGCTTATTTCAGAGGAATAAATGTTTCCATCCCTCTTCTCTGCTAGAAGTAAAATTAAAGAATTGTAACTAATTCTGAATTTTCTCAATATTTTTACCTTGCAATTTCACTTTCATGTTTTTTTCTCTGTGGGTTTCTTGCTGTATTTTTCCCTCTTTCCTTCCCATTCTCTACAGTACAATGGAGTGGCTTTTCAGAATAAAGAAATGAAGCGGAATACACAAAAAAACTAGAAAAAAATTATTTTAATTCTTTCCTTCCTTATAGTGACCAGAGGCTACAAGTGACAGTAAGAGTTTAAAAGCATCTCCTTCCTTTGCTTTAGTTGATGGTCATAATCTTGTAAAGTACATAGAACTTCACTTTACAAGTGGTGAAATTAGAATAAAATCACAGAAGGATGTATGAGGGGATTCATGTGAAATGCAAAAGGGAACATTTAATATACACAGAAACACATTTTTTTTAAAGTGCAGAATCAGTAAGTTTACTGTAGTTTTAGTCTATGTCATCAGTGTCCAGGTTCTTTTTTTTTTTTTTTTTTAAATAACACATAATCCTTTGAACATTTTTTTTCTTCCACGTCTTTTCACCTACATTTCTTTTTTTGGGTCTTGATTACAACATTGAACCTAAAAAGGCTGAATTGACTCAAATGTATTGAGTTCCATAGTTTTGCTTTGAAAGCAATGAAAATCCCTGGTTAACTGGAATGTTTTTTGAAGTTAGATCTTGAATTGAAGGTAATGCGTGGGGAATGTCTGCCCCTTGGGCTCCTGCTTCTCCTTGTTCTGCTTTACTGTTGTCTGTCACACTGTTACATGACTGACCTGGGCAGTCCCCCTCTGACAGAGGCAAGTCAGTGCTTCAGATAACATGAGCCTTCCCAGAGGTTTTGTGTGTCAGGACAGAAGCCTTGAACTGGACATTGTATTAGTCTGTTTTATTCCTTGTGGGTATAATGAACTGAAAGAACCCACCCAAATTAGTCTAATAAAGCTTTTGATCCACTATAAATAAACTTTTTTGACTCCATGGGGATCTGAGGGCTTTTCAAAATGTGGGTTATTTTAGCGATTGTAAGGAAGACATTTGCAATGGAAGGTAATGGCAAGATACTTAAAACTAGTCCTGTGTTACTATTCTAAACCTAACAAGTCAGCAATGCTTTAAAATGTAACAAAGATATGACTAAATCACTGTGCTGTTTACTTGTGCCAGACTTGCTTTTGAAGTATAGTCTTCCAGCAAGCAATTAGTTCGTTTGCTTTTAGGTAGGACTGATGAAGTCATATCTGCAAAACAGTTCTGTTAATGAAAAAGCTTTTACAGACCTTTGTTTCCTCTGCAGTCTATCAAGAGGAAGAAAAGTGGAAAACCTATTCAGGTAATGGGATTGGTAGACTGACTAAATATGAGAAGCAAATCTTTTGGAAAAAGCTGCATTTGTTTCTTAAAATTGAACTGTGAGCATTGAATAATGCTCTTTGAGTCTCATTGCTAGTTTGCTTTGGTTTAAGTATTTGTGATGTCTTCCTGGTTAGGTAACACTGTTAGTGTGGGGTGTAATGGGAAATCACAGCTTTCCTTGTGTGGAGCTCATCAAGCTTAAAATACAAATTGCAGTATTTCTGGGGCAATCCTGCAAATAAACTTATAACACAGTGTGAAATCAAGCTTGAAGTCTCAATTAGTCTGTCACTTGCCATAGAATATTCTAGGCTTCTGGCATAAGCAGTTAACAATGATTACAGTTAAACCAATGATTTAAAATTTGTGACTCTGACTAACCTTTTGGTGGCAGCATCCTTTCCCCTCCAACATGGGTCGGTGTCTCTGTGTTTTATTGTGGGATACCCTGGGGCCCTGTTGCTATTTGTCTCTCTCCCCTCCGCCGCATTTCTTTTCCCTTTACCGCACTGTGGGTGGAATTCACTTGCCTTTGCTTAGGAAACTAGTACTGCTTTAAACACACTGGAGTATGGTGTCTGGCATCTAGCTGCCCCTTCAGAAGGTATGGCTCTCCCCTATGCCCTCTGTCAAATCTGCTACCCCTGTAGAAATCTCAGCTCCCTAAGGCATCCAGAGTAGCAGGAGATGTCTATATTTACACAAGTAAAGCCCAACCTTTTGTTACTCTTTCCCCCATTGCTTCCTCCCCCTTCCTCCCTTCCTTCTTTTCCCCCTTCCTCCCTTCCTTCTTTTCCCCCTTCCTCCCTTCCTTCTTTTCCCCCTTCCTCCCTTCCTTCTTTTCCCCCTTCCTCCCTTCCTTCTTTCCCCCTTCCTCCCTTCCTTCTTTCCCCCTTCCTCCCTTCCTTCTTTCCCCCCTTCCTCCCTTCCTTCTTTCCCCCCTTCCTCCCTTCCTTCTTTCCCCCTCCTGTTGTTGGAAACCCTATGTAGTCTGAAGCCTTTGTGTCCTTGACTGGAACCTGGATCCTTCCATTACAGAATGTTGATCTTGGGAGGTGACTTTCAAAATGACCAGCAAATAAGTTCCTTATACTTATACATAGTGATAGCCATATGACAATTACAGTTTACTGTGATTAACAGAAGGTGCTGTGTAAGTTGGAGTCCTAACTTAGATTGTGATAGAGTATTCTGTAGTCACTGCAGCATGAAATTGTACACAATTAAAAACAAGATGATGCAAACATTTTTGAGATTTTACAAGTGACCATGCTGAAAATCTGTTTCAGCTTGTTTGTGTGTATGGCACATTGAGTTTGTCTCAGATAATCTTGTTTAATGTGCTGGAATCCACAGACTATTCTGCTGTGTCTCTGACTAGCTTGGTGGCTGTGTGTTTTGTTGTGCCATACACCTTCTGTGTTTCAGGCAGTGAGATGTCACTGAGATGTGAGGAGGTGGAAAATAGCAATTTGTCATGAAAACCTCAGCTAATGGTGAGCTGTGCAAACAGCAGCAGAACCTTTAGCTTTTGTATGAACTATGAAGAAGTATCAACTTGCTCAAATTTTGATAAATGTACGCAGAGGAGTTACAATACGGGTTTTATTTAAATAACATACTATCGTGGCTGAAACCTGGTCAGCAACTAAGCACCACACAGCTGCTCGCTCACCCTCCCCGCCCCCACCTCCCACCCGGTGGAATGGGGGAGAGAATCAGAAAAAAGTAAAATCCATGGGTTGAGATGAAGACAGTTTAATTGGACAGCAGAGGAAGATAAAATAATAATAATAATAATGGTAAAAGAATGTACAAAACAAGTGATGCACAATGCAGTTGCTCACTGCCCACTGACCGATGCCCATCCCATCCCTGAGCAGCAGTCACTGCCCCCTGGCCAACTCCCCCCAGTTTCTATACCGAGCATGATGTCATATGGTATGGAATAGCCCTTTGGCCAGTCTGGGTCAGCTCTCCTGGCTGTGCCCCCTCCCAGCTTCTCGTGCACTTGGCAGAGCATGGGAACCTGGAAAGTCCTTGCCTAGTGTAAGCACTGCTTAGCAACAACTAAAACATCAGTGTGGTATCAACATTATTCTCATACTAAATCCAAAACACAGCACTATACCAGCTACTAGGAAGAAAATTAACTCTATCCCAGCCGAAGCCAGGACACATATTATGAAAGATGAAGGAGTACTTAAACTTATGAGCTATTCAGAAGTACACATTTAAAGCTGCTGCTTTAATGCTTAAAATATGAGATGCTAAGATGTTATTCGGAGACTTGGGTATTACAGACAATATGTAGTGTAACTTCCTACAGCTTTTTCTGTTGTACACTGTGCCTCAGTTTGCTTTTTAAAATTTTAATTCCTCCAGATATATTTGGGAGTTCCAAGGGAAAATAAATAACTTCAGCAATGCACCTAAACTGTTTAGATCTCCTGGATGTTTATCAGTTGTGCATTACATGCTTTCCAACGTTGGAGGTGCTATAAGTGGAGCCATGGCTCTGTTAGAGCATCAGACCTTGGGGGAACACAGAATAGGTCTCCAAATCCACAGGATTCTTGAATAACCTAGAGCAAGTTTCACAATCCAGGTCTTTATTCCCTCATCTGTAACATGAGATAATAATTCCCCACCTCAGAAGCATGTTGTTAGGTAAAAATGTTCATTTTGGGTGCATGGGTGTTACGGAAACAGGGCTTGTATAAAAATTAAGAATCGGGAAGCAGATGCATTCAGAGCATAGCCTGGAGCTTGCAGTGATGTCTGTGCTGGCAAACACTTCTGCATTGGTAGTGTCTTTGGGAACATTTGGAAATCTGCATGCAAAGGTCAGTAGGATGTTTTTAACTGGAAAATCGTACAGTTGTTCTACTTTTTGATAGGTTTAGCTATTGATGTCGCATCTTAGAACAACTTAAAAGTGCCACTTTCCTGCTCGATGACCAAAATCCAGTTAGGACAGAAAGGTGACTTCCATTATTAAGATGTTTTGAAGACAAACATTAAGTAAAATAATTAATATCATTCTAGCAAGAACATTCCATTATAGTGGCAAGTTCCAAAAACAGCTGAGTACAACAGGAAATCTTTAACAGGGAGGAAAATCTGATATTCTAGTGTTCTCATCTCATGTTTGGAATTTTTTTTTTTTGCCTTTGAAATGGTAAAAAACCCCACCCCACCCCTTATTTTAGACACTTGAAAACTCTTAGCAACTCTGCATTAGTGCTTGCTCAGTCAGTGAGCTCAAAATAGATTTGCTAGGGTGTTGCATGATCCACTATACTCATATTGAATAATTATAAGCTACCTTTGCTTTTCTTAAACAGCATGATGCCTCCTAAGGAGGTGTAGTATAAGATCACCATCTTCTAGAATAATGATCTTTACTTATCTGATGAGATAAGACTGAATGTAAGCATTTGCTTGTTGCTCTAATGTATCAGTCAGCAGACCTTCTGAAAACTAAGCAAAGAATTGAGATGTCTCCTTGTGGCTTAACTCTGGTGGGCAACTGAGCACCATGCAGCCGCTCGCTTACTCCCCCCTGGTTGGGATGGGGGAGAGAATTGGAAGAGTAAAAGTGAGAAAACTCGTGGGCTGAGATAAAGGCAGTTTAATAGGTAAAGCAAAAGCCGCACACGCAAGCAAAGCAAGGAATTCATTCACTCCTTCCCATGGGCAGGCAGGTGTTCATCCATCTCCAGGAAAGCAGGGCTCCATCACACGTAACGGTTACTTGGGAAGACAAACGCCATCACTCTGAACGTCCCCCCCTTCCTTCTTCGTCCCCAAGCTTTATCTGCTGAGCATGACGCCATATGGTCTGGAATATCCCTGTGGTCAGCTGGGGTCAGCTGTCCCGGCTGTGTCCCCTCCCAATTTCTTGTGCACCCCCAGCCTCCTTGCTGGTGGGGTGGGGTGAGAAGCAGAAAAGGCCTTGACTGTGTGTAGGCACTGCTCAGCAATAACCAAAATATCTCTGTGTTATCATCGCTGTTTTCATCACAAATCCAAAGCATAACACCCTGCAAGCTACTATGAAGAAATTTAACTCAATCCCAGTCAAAACCATATCTATAGCTCTGTACATACTTTCTGTGTTGCAACTAACCTATGGCCACCATTGAACAGCTATGTTGGGCTTTCTAGAGAAAAAGAATGGAGTAACTCTGTTACCTTGTCAGGATAGTCTGCAAGGCTTGATTTTTCTTGGGGGGGAAAAAAAGTTTAAAAAAAAATAAATTACAAAATGCAGAAGATCCATCCTAATGACTTCAACATCATTCTTCCCCACATGAGTAACAATCCAGCCTTCAGACCAGTCCTAGAACTCTTTTAATCAGCAATCTGCTGTAATGCTGCCATGAATGTGCATGTGTCTGCCTTTTCCAGTGCCCTACTTGTACCTTACCAGAAAAGGCATTTTATTGATACTTCATTGGTGCTCTGTTGAACTTATTGATCTGATTTTCTAAATTCAGAGAAACATAGCACCCTTTTATTTAGGGCCATCAAGCTTACTGAAAAGTTGTAAACAAGCATATTTTATTGATCACTTAGTGTAGGTGGCATAGTATTGCTGTGTGTTGCGATTTTCAGAAATCTGTGGTGTGTTGGATTTTTGGAGCCTTATGGTAGGCATCTGATAACAGAGAAGGAAGTGTTAACTCTACTCTGAAAGCAATGGGAATTAGAGATGTTGGTGAGATCTCATTAAGCTAAATCTTCTTTGCATGTTATATTTTAGAAGATCTTCGCAAGACCCAAGGCGAAGGAGGAGGAATGCCTGTTGCTTTTGATGAGACAAGGGTGATTACCAGAGCCCACTGAAGCACTTTAGATTTGAGATAGTCTTAAGAATGCTTTTTAGCAGTAGGCAAACAGTGGGGTGCTCTGCAGTATTTTGTGTTACTTTGAGAATATGCAGAACATTATAGCCAGGATATACAGCAGGTTGTGAATTGTTCTTTTGCATTGTATAAATTTGATTAAATCTTGCTGCTTGGAGCAGTTTATAGTGCTTGTTGTTAACCAAAGAAAATAAGATCCAGTTTTCATAAAATGAAACTCTGCCATTGAGAAATAAACAGTGTACATGTTTTAACAACAGAGAGGCCCCTTTGGCTACTCTGTAGGTCAGTGTTTGTGTACTCACAGCAACTCTCCTATTTTACCCACTGAGGTGAAGGAGAGGGAGATCTCTGAACGTGTGTCTGTTCTGTGAGATTAGTATTTCTACCTGGGCTCTATACAGAAGAAACCATCCATGCAGGTAGTGGATGTTGAGATGTTAACCTCTGGATATTTGACTGACATAGTGGAGAGTGCTTGGATTGAACTGAGAAGTGGCACAGTATTTTGGTGAACTTTCTCAGAATAAATGTATCTTCCATTCTTCTTACCCTCCAGTTCCTGGTCCTAATGTGCTGAGCGGTCAAGGATTGGCCTCCCCTTTTTGTTTTCTTTTGTTTTTTCTTAAAATTGTTCCTATTGCATGGTAAAAATGAAGCAGACCTTGAACCTGCAGGGATATATGCTGTTGCAGATACTTTTTTCCTGTTTGTTTTTTTAAAACCCTCTCATAGGTAAATATGTAGTCATTTTTCTCAAGACTTCTAACAGTATTATAACTTGTGGCAGTACATATGTTGTTTAGAAGGACACCAAAGCAGTGCCTAGAGATGGCTCTAGGCTGAAGTTCAAATATCATCGACCTCTTCATAACAAAACTATCTTACGGCAGGGGGGAGAAATAAGACCGTCATTCCCAGAAATGCGGTTAGACAGTGTAATGCTACCAGAATAAACCCTGACTAAACACTGAAAAGAGCTGTGCAAGTAGAGTTGTATTACACTGGTGCAGTGCATCAGTCCAAGCCCATCTCTTTTTCAGTAGCAGTTCCACAGTCGTTCCTGAATGCAATAGTCATGCAAGTGACTCGTTTAGCTTCCTATTTTGTTCTTTTTGATTTGTAAACAAATCAAACAAACAAACAAATGTAAACCAAAACACCCAATTTATTTTCAGCCTTATTTCTATAAAATTACATGGCTTGAATGCCCACTTACTTGATTGCTTGAAAGCTTTCATCTCTAGAGTTTAGCTGTTTAATTTGCGTGCTCTTGGGTGTTATTTTGTCTGAATTTGGAGTTCAGCTTTGAATGCACTGCATTATATTCGCATTGTTTTTATTTTACTATCTATATATATTTTATTTTGGGTGCATCAAAGGTTGCTGTCAAAATATGTATTATATTATAATTTTATTGCTTAAAGTATTCTTTCTATTTTCTGCTGGTTCCTGGCTGTGCATGCTCTTAAAATAAACCAGCTAGACCAAATAAAAATCCTTTTGTTCTTGTGTGTGTGTGTGTGCCATTTTGAGATAAGGTGTGGACTTAGATGGCAGAGACTAAAAAGAGGAGTTTTTGACTTTTGCGAGGTTTTGTTTTGAATGTGCTCTTTTTTTTGTTTACTTTCTGCTTACTTGCCAGCAGAACAATTACAATTATTCCACCCCCTTTTTTTTTCTTGACACTGGATAGCATAGGAATATAGAGCATGACAAGGACACTACCTCTGCTATGTTCAAATAAGCATCTTTTGTTCCTACAGAAATTTTAGAAGTCCTGCAGACTTCTGCCAGTCTGAAAAAATCCAGGACTTCTCACCTGGAGCTGTTGACAGCATGTAGTTTAGGGGTGGCTTTATTTGGTACCTCTCCTCTGAGGTTCCAAAGCAGACTTAATACAAGGGGAAGAATTCCCCAAAATACTGGTGTGTTAATGGGAACAATCCTCTGATTCATGAAATTAGTGAATAGCATAGTTAAAAAAAAAAAATTTAAAATCCCATCGTGTTGTAGGACTTTGATTTTGTTCTGATGTAAATGACTCAGCATTTAGCGAAGTATGCAGAAGTAGAAGGCTGCGTAATAGGGGATTTATGCCTTGCAGCATGGGGTTTTCATACAAATAGATGAGTCAGTTTCGGCAGCACAAAGTGACATTATATTATGGGTAAATGCATTGTTATTTTGGCAAAAGATGAATGCTATCAGTAAAATGTAACAACCTAAGAAAAAGCGGGGCCAGGTTCTTGGGTAGAATAGATAAATGCATATATATATTGAAGGGATGAGGGGGAAAAAAAGATAAATGCTTTTAACAGAGAGGGAAAACTGCTCTGAAAAGGAAAAAAGACTGTGTAAGCTTATTTCTTTAAAAAAAAAAAAACCAAAACCCAAAACCAACTCCCCCGCAAAAAAACCCCTTGTTTGCTTCTGTTTTAGAAAATCTAATGAGGCCCCTTAAGAACTATGGAATCGCATGGTGAGCATATGTTTTAATTTAAATCAAGCTTTTTTTAGAGATGTACTTGGTATTGTGCTGGAAAGCCTAAGTTTTTGCTTTGTTGTTTCAGCATGTCTATGGGTTTCTTGATAGAAGAGACTGCCCCGGTTGTGTGGAGAGGGCTCATGGTAATGTCAGCTGTTGAGAAATTGTTGAGACAGGTAAGGACTTAGGTACGTATTTGTGTTTCAAACTAATCGCTTATTTTAAAATGCATTTAACTGACACATGAGCATCCATGATGTTATTTCATATATTAGTGGTGAGCATTTTTGTATCTTGGTCGTCTTAAATTCTTAAGAATTTAATCTTAACTTCAGGTAAGAGGGAAAGTTGACACTTTTTGCATTTACCTATCCCCTTCAAATAGAACTGTTGTTCCATGCATTTGAGTGAATCACCCCAGTTTGCCTTCCTTCTCATTCCTTTTTATGTTTCTTTATGCAATTGTTTTTTAAAAAAAAAAGGCATTTTGAAGTTGCCTAAGGATTTGAATGTATAGGTATCTATGCATATCTACAGCTGTATTCCCTTATGTGCTTATTAATTCACCAGCACTAAGAATTCTTGGATGGCGTTTGACATATGACAGGTACATGAAAATCATTAGATACCATCTCTGTGTAATGCAGATAGATTGTTAGTTAATAAATTTCCTGGCATATGGAAGCAGGGTGGCTTTTTTATTTCTTGACAGATTATTATTTTTTTTTCCTCCCCTTGTTATTGTGAATAGATCTGTGAAGTTCTAATGAGACAAACAGATGAAAAAATGCATTAAGGTTGCATGTTTAGACTTTGAAGTGACCCAGGTTGTTCACAGCTGACATCCATTCCAGTGACTTAATGTATACAGCTTGGAGGTCACTAGGTTTCTGCATATCTTCTGTAAATGCCTCCAACTCTTGTGCTCCTTTAATGACTGAAAAGAATATTCCTGCTGCCCCCCCCTCCAGCCTTTTTCCATTTGTACTGAATTCTCATCTAACACAGACTTTAGAATAGTGGCAATCCTTGCCCTAGTCAGAAAAGCTGTGTGTCTGCCAAAATTTCAGGAAGAACATCTTTGTCTAGATTTGGCCTTTAAAAATAAGGGGTATCCATGCCAATAGCTGTGGAAGGCTGTTCTGACCTCTTTGTGTGTTGCATTGCGTTGGCCAGGCTCACGAAGACTAGAGCCTAAAACCTCGAAGGTAGAGCTAAAGTTAGCACCTGCTGTATTGGCATACTCCACCGTGGGAGACTGAAGACTGGCAGGCACTCCAGTGCTGTTACTTCAATCAGTAGTATCCCCAGATGGGAAGCATGTGCCAGCATCTTTGTGGAGGGTATGGATGATGCCGTGTAATGAGCTCGTTGCTCCCTAGCAACCAACGAAGCAGTTACATGCTGGCCGATCGTGCTGTAGGAACGAGACAGAGTCCATTAGTGCTCGGGGCATCGGTGATTTCTCTGACGGTGGAACTGGAATTCTGAAAGAGGAAGGCTTTACGGCTGAATTTCTTCTCCCCAGAAGCATTTTGCTTCTGCATGAAGACCAGGGTAGTCTTAAATCTGTGCTGTAAAAAGTTCTGTGCCTCTCCTCCTTCAAAGAAGCTCACAGATCACAGGGAGAACCAGCAGGTTCCACCTCCTATACAGGTGGTTTTTAGAAAATGACTAATAAATTTTCTGGACTAACACAAACTATTTTGGTTTTAAAAACTGTAATCTCCCTTCTGACATAGTTACTAGTCAGTCTCAAGAAGGAGTTAACTATAGAACCAATAGTGTTATAGCTGTGGACACCTGAAGAAGAGAGGACCACAGCATGCGATGATGTTTTTCAAGATACTGTCATTCCATTTTATATTAGAAATAGTTTTGTGATCTGTTGGGGGCTTTGAAATTTTTCCTTGTTTTCTCTTTATCTGTTCTGGTTGGTCTTAGCTATTAGCCTTTGTTTGACAGGATAAAGTTGCTTGAAAGAGTAAAATACTTCTGCTTGTATTTAACTTTCTAAAACCATGTTCTTAAGAAATAGCTGCTCTACCTCTATAGCTACATATAAACCATTTAAATTAGCTCCCTAATCTAGATTTATAGTATAATGTAAGTGTAAGGAGCTTGTGTGCATTCAGACAAGCTGATAAAATATTAAGTTCTTAAAATAGTTAAGTCAGCCAGATAGAAAACACAGAGGTTCCCAGACTTTTGCATTAAAAACACTGCTGGTATTTTATAATGGTGTTTATTGTTAGGTGGTGGAGGGTTTTTTTTGTTTGTTTTAAGAGCATCAAGACTATGCTTTCACTCTGTAAATAACTTTGGACGCTTGTTTGGTTTTTTCCATATGAACAAATCTGTTTTCCAGAGTTTATCATGCTTCAGATGCTCCAATAAAGCATTGAAGGGCTTAGTTTCCAAATTCATTAACTTATTAACTCATAATTGGTCTGTGCCTGTAATGAGTATTTTAATACTTCTGTTGCACTTACAACTTACTTAAATTTCTGGAATTCTTCCTTTGGAAAATACATTTGTTAAATATATACATTTTGTGCTTTCTTATAGACCTACTGCATGTAACCTCACTCTTTGTGTATATTTGTTCTTCTCTGGTTTTACTTCTTTGGTGGATGAATGGCTTTTCAGCACAATCCAGAGTCCAACCTCATTTTTCTCTCTTTTCACTTCTACTTGTGTATGGCCAGGATGTACATTGCTTTTCAGATGAAACACCACTTTTTAAATCCAGGCTCTCCTTTTGCCAAATGTCTAGTCTGAGAAGCTACCTTTGTTCTTGTGTGTTGTATGGTGTCAGACTGGTAGATAACAGGCAATAATATTGAAGACCAAAATTAGTGCTTGGTGTTTCTCTGGTAATCTCTATCTCACGAGCAAGGATGGTTTTCTGGAACACATCATTTTCCTTAAACAGAGTTTGAAGGAAGTGTCCCGTATAATACAAAATAGAGTTAACAGTTTAGTATACTATATTACATACATTACATATATATTGATGTATGTGTATCAGATCAATATATAAATGAAAATATATAGGATACTGATTCTATAATGTATCCTACTTTTATTAAAGTATCGCTCAATAGAAAAGAAGGAGAGGGATGAAGGTAAGTTATTGAAAGAACAAGAAATACATAAGGAAACGATTTTTCACTTGTAGCAAAAGTGAATTACAAACAGTAGGGGAACACTTGATTCAATATAAACATATTCATAACTCTTTCAGTTAAATTTTTCTCTAGTTTACATGCCTTGAAATTATCTGAAGTTTTGTTGTGGCTGAGAAGTGACTTCTTCATTCACGTAATTAGATGTATTGTAGGCCCGTTTACACTGCAGGGTGATCTTTTTCTCTCATCTTGGTTTTAATTCTTCCCATTTCCCTGCCACAGTTACCTTCATGTAAAAAATCATTCACCTCTGTTAACACTTCCTTTGAATCTTGCCTGTAGGTGAGATAGAAGAGAGGTTTTTTTGTTTACTTGAGTTTTTTAAAATATTGTTCTTTTCTCTGACGATATTGTTAAAGCCAAGGTAAGGAAGTTTTGATAGTTTTCCAGTGTCATCTGTAGCACTAGGCTTTTCCTATTCAATTTTCACTTAACATACATTTCAGAAGCTGCCTGCTCTTTTGTATAGTCCCTTTCAGCACTTGTTCCTTTACTCTGTGTGTGTCTTGACTTAGTGCTATGGTACTTTGTTCAGATTGAACAAGCTACCCCAAAATGCATCATCTTATTATATTTATTGTGGGAGTGACTTCTGATTAACCTTTAGGGTAAGTAGCGTAAAGATACGAATTTTTTTGAGAGTTACCTAAAGCCTGTACTTTAACAGTAACGTGTCTGAAAAGCTCTGTTGAAATAAGTGTGAACTATACAGCTAAGAACCTTAGGAATATAAAGACTATTTAAAAAAAAAAAAAGGCAAGTGAAACTTGTTCGCTGGTTTAAACTGCTTTTGCAACAAGGATTTTAAATGGTCATCACCACTGTCCCATACAGTCTGTACGCTAAGTTTTCTAGCACGATTCTCATTTCTGTCTGAGGGCACCTTGACAGTTCAGTGGCAAAGGAGCAATTAGAAGGGTGCAGGTCCAATCCTGAACTGATCCAGGAGCAGCATGACTGGCTGCTGTACGTCCTGGAGTATATTGTGGCAATTGTTCTGCCAAAAGGTTGGAGGAGAGGAAGTGGCACTGCGTTGGCTGCCAGTTTAATAGCTGCTATAGTCATAGGCGCAATACACATGGAGGGTGTTTCTTGTTTAGGCAGTAATCAGTAAAACTTTTAATTCGAAGGATAGTAAGTATTGGTTTCTCTGATCTTCACTCTCTATCTTATTCTACATGTGTTATCAAGTTGAAATACCAACAGAGAAGGAAAAAAACTGACTATGCAGTGGACATGATAGCTTTTCCATTAAAAAAAAACAAAAAATGGGACTACAGGTAAAATACAAGTGCATATTTCAGCATGTAGTGTTCTTGTATCTTTGTCATATCAATAAAGTTGTATCACTATCAGAAGCAAGCATTACCTACACAACATGGATTATAGATGTCAGCAATTCTGTTAAGTGCAAACAGTCCCCTTGGAACTAGCCCAAAAATCTGCTCTCTTTTCAAGGCAGGGGTCTCTGGTTGATTAACATCCTTAACAGGATTTCTTACCCTGACATGACATTTTAACCTATGTTTTTGCGGGCTAGTCAGATCTTACATGGCAAGATGCTTGTATTTCTTCCTTATCATGCTCTTCTAGAGTATCAGGAGCATTTTGTGCATTGGCAGTATCCTTGGTATAGTATGGCTATAAAGTAGAGCCTCAGTGCTGTTAAGTGTATTGTGAGCTCTAAAGGTTCCTTAGATGTACCTGATAAGGATGAGCACATTTTCCCAGAAAGACAATGAGGTTTTTCCTGGACTGGCTCGATTCAAATGAGTCCCTAAAATACTCTTCTTATTATCTAATTGTAATTCCTCCATGTCTTTCTTGCTGCTTCTTTTAGTACCACTTTAGTGCCTCTATTTTATAAAAGGTATGTATTGAAAGAAAATTAAAACAAAGTTTCACTGGGAAAGTTATAAATGGAAAGGAAAGAATACAGGGAAGCAAATTATATACAACTTCCAATGCAGAGCAGTTGCACGTGAGCAAAAGGAAATAGGGCCCTGCACTCTGAAGCATGGACAGGCTTTATCCCCTGCAGATTCATGTTGAAAACCATAAATTCAGCAGAAGAATGATCAAAATTATTTTATTAGCTCAACCCAAAGCTGAATAGGGCTGTAGTCTGAAGATCCAGTCTTGTCCTTTAAAAAAACCCCTTCTAACTCAGTTTATGCATTTATTACAATTGTACGTAATTTTGAAAGTTTGGCTAGAGATGGAGATTTTGTGTGCTACTTTCCTTCTGAAGTTGTCCTCTACTAGGAGAACAACTGCTTCGAAACCAGCACTTGCCAGAGGTAATGGTGGTAGTATTTATATAGTCAAGTGTGTATGTGTGAATATATGTACTCAGACCTTTTTTTGTAGCATAATTCTCTGATGCTTAGTTATCATACATAAGTAGTTGTAGAGTATTATATGTTATTGGGAATAGGGAAGATACAGACAGATGGATAAATTATCTTTGAAATACTGAGCAGACTGTGGGTTGTGAGGTCTGGGATATTTCAAGAGCCTCCATGAAAAAGCTGCCATAAAAGCAACAGTGGAGTGAATGGAACAGTAAAAAATTGTGTTTAAAGATTTGGGATCAGAGTAACTTGGAAACAGTAGTAGTATTTAATTCTTGGAGAGCAAAGACTATGGAGGCTATATTGTTGTGGGCTTTTGATCATTGCCTAAAGTGGCCCATCTCTATAGAGAAATTATAGGTGTTCAATACTATTTTTGTTTGACATATTAGTTAGTAAATTATTATGTGCAGTTGCTACTGTTTGAGAAGTGTATATGTAGTTATTGGTATTCTCCTTTCCACCATTTAAATCGGAGAGGTTGCATATGTGGATTTGGGGACAATTTTTCTTTAAATGTGGTTTATTTTAGGTATACGTTAATGCTGCACTTGGGAAGACAAGAAAAATAGATAAGGTATTGAGAGCAAATGTATTTATGCATTTATACCTGGTAAAATAGCTACCACCCTGCCATTGACTGTTTTACTTTGCATGTTCTATGCAGCAAAATGTTCTGTATATGGTGTCTGTAGACATCAGTCCGATCTCATTTATCATGTGTGTTTTTAACATGCTTTGTTAAATTTCATAAATTCTTCAGCACATAAATTTTCAGTTTTGTACTGTGTTGTTTGCCTGCGTGCATAAATACATTTCTTAGAAACAGAACAATGGAGAAACTAGGGGAAACCATTCCAAATTAGAAGGAATGATGTCTATTTGATTTGGAAGCAATACATGACAAGAACATTGTCAGTAAGGTAGTTGGGTACTACATGCTGAGCCGTTCTGCCTGATTGATTAGCATGGTTTACTAAGAGTTGTCCTTTGGCTTCTGTTTATGTCCACATACTGTCTTTTGCCTTACATTTTGGGGACCATGGAAGTTTCATTCTGTGTTTATACAGTGTTCAGCACTGTAGTGAGTTTCTTGAGAGATGCACAGAAATACAGAGACTAGTATTTACAACTTCCAAGTAAGTCTAAACTTCTTCCTTTGATACTTTTCATATTTATGAAATAAATCTATTATACATTTTTTTTCTATTGAGCACAATATATTTTGTGTTTCAGGTTTCCAAAGTATATGTGTGTGTGTCAATGATATAAAATCTCTTAAGAATGCCTAAGATCAAGATAAACTTATCACTGGCATTCACCACAACTGATATTCATCAGAACCTAAATGTCTTTTGCAGATATAGGCACAATTGCTTAACTTGTGATGGTACATGCTACCTTGCATATATATTCTCCAGCAAAGAGCCATCAAGGTGATGAGGGGGATGAAGCATGTAATATGTGAAAGGACACTGAGAGAACTGGGGTTTTTTTGGTTTTGAGAAGGTTAAAGGGAGCTATGAACTGCTGTCTTCAACTACCTAATGGGTATGTACAGAGAAGATGAAGGTAGATGCTTCCTGGATGTGCACAGTGATAGCACAAGAGGTAATGAATGCAAGTTGCACTATATAATAAGAAATGTGAGGGGATGGGGGTGGGGTGGGGGTGTGTGTTTGGTTTTTTTACGGTGAAAGCAATCACACATCAGAACGGGTTGCCTGGAGAGATTCTAGAATCGCTCTTCTGGAAGATATTCAGAACTCAGCTGAGCAAGACTGTGAGTAACCTGCTCTAAGTTGATCCTGCTTTAAGCAGCAAGGTGGACCAGACAGATAACCTTCTGAGGTCCCTTCAAACCTAAGTCGTTCTGTGAATCTGGGATTAGTTCTAAAATTGGCATTCTACCACCTATTTGACTATCGGTATATAACTCCATTAAAGCCTACAGCTCAAAAAGGAGAAAATGGTTCTGCCTTTCACAGAGATCACTGGTTAGAGCACTCAGTCAAAACCTTAACTGAAATGCAGTTCTTAATCACGAAGCTAAACAGTTATGCTAGCTCATCTCTCTTGCTTAAGTGAATATACAATTAAGTCTTGCAATCAAATGAGCAACTTTCAACACAATGACTGAGAGCATCCTTTCCTCAGTAGCATTTCCAGTCATTTGGCCAGTCTCTTTAGACTTTAGAGGTGCTGATCAGATCCCTGTAGGCAGAGACATAAAAATCGAACCCAAATAAGCCTTATCTCTTGAATGAGCATCCTTAATATGAACTATGAAATTAAAAAAAAAAGAGAACTATATATATTTTTTTCCTGTCATACTTCTTGTTTTGACAGCAGTACCTTGATCTAGGAGAGGTTTAAAAACAAGGATTCTAGGCTTGTGTGCGTTTATGTGCTCTCAGGCATCTTAGAATTGAGTAGCAATGCCATAAAGAAGGTTGTGCTGGAGACTTACAGCAATTTTTTGCTTTAGCTTAGTAGTTCACTGCCTAGGAAGCATACCTTTATGAAACTCAGTCTAAGGTATCTGGCCCTCTGTAGTGCATGGAGAACCATAGGTTGAAAAGTTTGGTTTTTTGGTTTGCCTTTTTTTTTTTTTTTAAACTTGCTATCAGTGTCGGCCTTGAGTATTTTACAGTCTAAATTGGAGAAAGAAAAATTCAAAGATGGCAGCAAAAGACATCTTAAAATAAGAAGTTACACGTGTAGAATAAATATTTTATGGCCAAATTTTTTAGAAGAAAGCTTGAAGAAAGACAAGCAGGAATGAGTTCAGGAATAGCCTCTGGAGACATGGATTTCAAGGCTAGCATGTTTTTAAGTGTTTGCTAAACAGGAATACTGGTGGTACTTACTTACATGAAAAATTTCAAAATACGGACTACAGTAGATACCTAATGCCACTCTTCTGTTCTTTTCCACTAATAAAGGAGTAAAGTTCCAATTTTGCTGGGTTTCATCACTTACATGGTAAATGTCATTGAGGGATTGCTCAAAGATAAAATTATTATTAGTGTGGGCAAAAAACTGTCTCTGATCCGTATAAAATTAGTGAGACAGTATATTGGTCGATGAGAGGGAGCAGCAAAATGGGATTTAGCAGAGAATGACACATATTGGGTCAGGAGGAAGAGGACAATAACAAGTTGATGGCTCTGATTTTTTTGCAGCTATGTTTTGAATGAATTGAAAGGATCCCCAGAATAGTAATAGTGAGTCAATGATGAAAATTATTCTTATTGTAAATGTAAAGAGCAAGTGAAGAAAAAGCACTCAGTGAAGCCAGAAGATTTCTTTTTTTGAGTGTGGATTTTATTTTTAAGACTTTTTGGTTTAGGAGGGGCACTCTATCAAGAGATTACCATTAAAGGCATTTAACTTGAATTATGGCAGTAAATTTTCAAGACCGGAAAAGAGCGAGATGCTACAATGGGAAATTGTAGCAAAGGTGGTCAGAAACATGAATAGCTGTTAGTATTTTTTTTAAAAAAACTTTTATCATCTTTTTGCCTTTTAATACACATTTAAGAGTCTATGCACACTTGTCTGTTGATCAACAGGGTAGGTGTACCTAAAGTGTATATGCTAAATGCAGATTAATATTGTTTCCCTCTTTCTATATTTTGTGTTTTGGCAACATCTTCCATTTGAGAATTTTTGCTAATTTCAAAATTGACTTGTGTTTTACAATATTCATGTATTTATCCAGTCTGCAAGTAATTGATGAGTTGAGGCAGATAGTCTGTAGCGGGATATTTACAGTTTACATTTCATAGAGGTAAACAAAGCTGTGCTTGTATTATAAACTACAAAGATGTGTTTATACTTTGCAGTACATAATTCTAAAATACAGTAGTCTCACCAGGTGTCACCACAGTGAAAAATTTGCCAGCATTTCAGCAATTAAAAAGTATTTCTTCTGTTTTCAGTTCTCTTAGCCTGAGGTGGGCATAGAGATTGTTAGTTCATGCTAAAGTCTCCTACTTTACAGTTTGGAAAAAAAAAAAGAAAGTTGAGACATCACTGCTCTTCAGAACAGTAAAGAGCAGTTGCACTTTAGGGAGTTGGGATCCTTTCCTATTTTTATTTTTGTGATCCAAAGTACGAAAATTAAAAGATCCAGACATTTCATCCCTACACATAAGATCATTGATATTATGTATTTGTTCTGTTTAGAAAGGTCAAGATCTGCTCTAGAGATATTTTGAAAAGGGGAACAACACTCAACAATAAATAGTGGCCAAACTTCGCAGTGCTAAGACTGCACTTTGATATGCTACTAAGACTGCATCTGCAGCTGGCAGACAGTAAACAATAACTCTGAATGCTTGTGAGATTCCCCTCCCCCCCCCCCTTAAATCTTTAATAAGCTTTCATTTACAGCAAGGAAGGTTAATTGGCATCCCTCATTTTATCGCTGAAATTAAGGAAACTATTTCAAGGGCAAGATAAGCAGATGACCCACTCATACCTTATAAAAGGATTTGTTTTAAAAAATGCTTATACTGATTTTTGGTTACATTTATTTTGCTAAGACTAAAGGATAAATAAACTAATTTCTTCTCATCCAGAGCCTGCTGAAATAAATGGAAATCTTGACACTAATTTCTACAACATGCTTTAGTTGTAATGTCGATGTTTAGAAAAGCCTGTTACAGGAATTTGCATAATCATCACTAATTTGCTCAAATGCTGATAGTCACCTTGAAAGGTCCCGTCTGTCCAGAGAGAGCTGCCTTAACCAGTCCCAATCAGTATGTACATATTTAAGGGAAATTATTGTACTTCCTGGAGATCAGAAGCTAAACATGGATTCAGGGACGTACTGCAGCTGAAAACACAGCAGGCTCCTCCTTTCCACCCCTCTGCCCCCCAGGTTAACTCCCTATGGAGTTAGAGTATTCCTGCCATCATCCAAGTGCAATATATCCCTTTGACTTGCGTGCCCCATATGTTTTGGGACGGGTATGATTGAACGTATATGGGCTTGATTCTTTCTTTTTGTTTCCGGCTGAAGCTACAAAACCAGTTCTGTTGCCTTTCTTCTCTTAATGAAGGAAGCAGGATCTATATGGATCCCTGTAGCTTTATTGGCTTGTGTTAGCAGCTGATATGAAAAGGGATTATAGTCTCAACAAGGAATTGACAATCACAGAAAGAAGTGTTAGGAAAGCCAGAAGAAAACAAAAATATTAGCCAACAACTTACTGCTGAACTGGAAGCGTTTGCAGTAAATGTATTTTAACTGTCTTTGAGGATTAAAAAAAAAAAAGCCTAGCAACATAGTGAGAATGTATTTACAGCAAACATTTCTTGGCCTGGTTCCTCAGCTGTCATGGTTATGACTGTGCAGCTACTGCTGCTGTGGGAACAGGCTATGAGAGTATTTTCTTTGCTCTGCTTCCAGTAGTCTCATCTCTCACGCAGATTACACAGGTATGCATGTGTCTGCCCTCCTTTGCATAAAACAAAACAAATGCAAAACATGCAACAGTTTTGCTGGGTTTGTTGACTAGACAGGAAGAAATGGTAGAGAGCTCATGGTGTCTCAAAATGGCTGTGCTGGAGCTAGAACTGATTTTTTTTTCCTTGCATTTTTCTTTTTTTTCCTTTTTTTTTTCTTTTTTTTCCCTTGAGCTTTTAAATAAAACTGTTTTGAGGTTTAAGGTTGTTTCTCTGCAATGAAGTTCAGAACTTTGTGCCTAAATGGCATCCAGCTTCATTCATGGAAATAGGTGGCGATTTAAGCATGTTCCTAAGTGTTTGCTAAACAGAAATAGCAGTGGTAGAGGAACTAGGGAAAGAGAAGGCACTATTTGTTTTCTTTTCTAAATGAAGCTTGCATTATTTATGTGAGACTTTTCAAAAACTAGTAGACACCTAATGCCACTCTTCTACTTTCTCTATTTTCCACTAATAAAGGAGTGTCTTCTTTCTTTCTTGCTGCTGTAGGCTAGATGCAAAAAGGGACATGGGTATTGCTGTGCTGAACATTGCAGTGCCTCAGAAGTAGGTGCCCTGTCTGCAGGAATGGAAAGTTAAACCAAAGCCTAGGCTGGAGCCACTGCATACCTGGAATGTTGGGAATACATTGCTTGTTGTTCCCAGTGGTACTGAGGTTACTTTCCCCTCCTGGGTTTACCTTCATACTCTTTGGCAGTGCCTTAGCAGAATAGGTGCAGTATCTTAGAGTACTGAAGTTTAGAGCTTGGTGTGGAATAAGTGGAAATTAATGGTATAAGTCAAAGTTGGTAGGTTCACCGGCTGCAAATGAACAATACTGAAGATGTTGAGCAAGAAGGCTATTAGGAAAAGCCTATGGGATATGTCTCACTTTCTATCTCTGTCCTGGATTTCAGCACCTAATTGTAGCCTGTATAGGACAGCTCTGTGGAGCTCAGATTTAGAGCCAAAATCTAGTATTTTCTGTTAGGTGCCAAGACCTTTCTTTCGGTTTAACTTGACAGGCTTATTCGCTGTTCATAATAACAGCCTGGGAAGTTTCTATAACCGTTCAGGCAGGACATGGGAGCTGCAAGTTCAGTTACTTTCTCAGTTTAGCATTTAAGCCTGTATTTCCTGCTGGCCAGAAGAGTGCCCTGAAATCACATACAGCAGTCAACCTTCTGCTCTACAGCCAGGGATGCAAGATTCCAGGGGCCAGGACTAGACGTGGGAAGGGGGAGCATGACCAGTGCTATGCAGGAAATTCAGGCAATCTGAAGTTTCAGCTTTCCCGGTTAATACCTCAGCTACTGGCCTTCTATATAGGGTCCTGGTTGCTTCGATGGCTTTTACATTCTTGATTGTGCAGTGTTCCAGGTAAATGCCACCTGCCTGAGAAAATGAAACTCACATCTTCCAGTTCATGGATAGGTTCTCTCATATGTCTAATTATGATATTAAACAGCTGCAATTATAACAGCAGAACCACAGGCTTTGTTTTGGTTTGTTTTTAATGGCCACAAGTGCTCAGCTTTGTGTTGCGTTCAGTGTTATCACTGACAGGTGCATTTAGAGCATGCCTGCTAGATTGGGCCTGTAAGGCTTGCTCCTTTCTCACAAACGTGTGTGTAATTAATGGATCCCAAATGGGCTTCTGGTTGAAACTTGGTGCTCAGTGGAGATTTTGGTATTTCCCTTCCTGAGGAGTCAAGATCTTTCGGAGAATTTTTAGGGTCGCTTCTGAATGCATAGGTGGAGCTCACCAAAGCTGCTTTTTTGGGCTTTTTATTTTTCCATTTTTCAGCATTTCTTTTTCATCTTTTTGATCAAAACAAAAGTGAAACTTCCCCACCCCTAAACATCGATACATTGTTTAGCATTACACACTAATTTTACTTAGTAAATAAACTATGAATATAACTGTATAAACAGCTTTTAAAAATTAATATTGAAGTAATATATGTTAAACTGATTGCACAGAGTTGTTTTTTTTAATAATCTGTCTGGCATTCTGACCATTGGAAGCTGACAGACTGATCCTTCGCTCACACCATCCTCCCATATCTCTTGCTCCCAGAAGATAACTGCAGATATCCAAGAATAGCAGCAGTTTTTGTACCAGTATTCTTTGTAGAAAGTGATTATTTCTCACATACCAAGTGATTGACACAAATGTAAAGTAATTGTGCTTAAGGTACCAGAGATTAGTGTCTGTTCCCCCCCCCGCTCCTTCCTAACAAAGAAAAACCCCCACTTTTCTGTACTGTTTATGAAGCTGCAATAGATGTTTCTCCTCTTACAGTGTTTTGCTCCATCAACAGTATCTTTTAAAAGAAGGAGTATGTTCTCCCAGCAGAATGATGCCTTTGGAATACAGCTCTTTTATTATGCAACTAAAGTGGGTGCCCATTTTAAGTACTTTTTCTGCTAGATGTAAACAGTTTTTTCTGTATAAAAAACATAAAGTAAGAATTAGAGCTAAATAAAAATCTAGGAAGCAAATGAAAATATGAAGACTGTCCCTTGCTTGGCAGTAATCACTGAATGTCCCTGAAATTCATGGTATCAGCACCTTCAGCAAATTATTTTAATTAGGTTTAGAATACAAGTAACACTTTTACTTTATTGTTGCAGATTCATAACTGAGGGCACTGGTAAATGCAAAAACATGGTTCTGTGGGCACAGAAATTATTTTGGCGATCTATATGTGATGCCTTCACAGATTATCTGTTGTCTCATTCATAGTAAATGCATAGTAAATTACTGCTCTATGAATAAGACCTTCAGCACATCTTGAAATTGTGGGAATGTTATGTGTGGAACTGCAAAATGTGTACAATTTTAAAATTGTATTTACTTTTACATCTTGTCTGTGTCTTTAATGCAGTTTCTGTGTTGCACTCTTTATAAGGACAGCCTATATGCAGTTGTTCTTGCTCCTTTCTGACCTAAAGCCAGTTCTTTTAACAGAGAACATATACCAACTTCACAGTCACAGTCCCATGGTCAAGAATCACAGCGAGTCAGTGATATGCTCTGCTTGGTCTCACACGTGTTCTCACTTACACTCTTTTTTCATGCGCTCTCATCCTCTTGAATCTTCCTGTGGGATTGAAAGGTTCTATATTTTGTGCAACCTTGTTGTGACTTCTTGTTTCTCATTGGGTGTATTGATTGTTGTGCTCCAAGGTAATTCAAGCAGACTCTCCAATGCTAGTTTCATTAGCAAGGTTAGACTATCTTGAATTCAGTGACTGGGGAAGATATGCCTGTGAATTTTAAGTCCAGAAGTTTTGGAGGATGGAGTTTTGTCCATATTTATGAAAAACAGGTTATTTAAAAAAGATAAAATAACATTTCATTATTTAAAATGAATGTTTCACCTCAAGGCTACTTACTCTGAGATCTGATAACATCTCACCAAGACAAAAAAACAAGTCCTGTATTGAGATTTACTGTTTTTTGGCCTCAATTCAGCGATCTGCATCTAATTGGTTCTATTCCAGTTTTTATATTGTACAGTTTATGGTAATACTGGAGGGTTTTCTTCAGTGGCATCTTAAGTGACCTGAATAACATCTATCATGTTATTTTCTTCTGTAATCCTTTTTCTGAAGGCCTTAGACCATCCTCTGTAGAAGTTCCATCTTCTGTACAAAAAAGTGTTATACATTATACTTAAGAAACAGAATTTTTTGACCTTTTTCATCTAGTGATTTTTAAGCACTAATTTAAAATCAATGTCTCAATGATGGGCATGAAATGATGCCTATATTAGACTGTTGGTACCCTAGTAAGGAGTTTATTAATTTTCCTCATTGTACCAGAATATGAACTGAAGTTAAATGACTTGTGAAGAGAATTGGGGACATTGCGTTCCATTGCATAACTCAAGCATTCAGTCTTAAAATATATATATCAGCTTTTAACATCATTACAGAAATACTGGCTAAAATAAGTATGGGTGGTGGGCTTAATAAGCTTCTCCCCTTTGATATTTGTTGCCAACACTTGTAATGTTTCCTTCTGTTGTTATTGTAGGGAAAATCTGAATCAGGCAGCATATATAAATTGTATGAGCTTAAATTGGATCCTGACAATACTGCCTTAAAAATGTGTTGTTGACTTTGGATTTGATAGCTAAGCAATGCTGATGCCTTTGTGTATTAGTAGGGAGAGCTCAAAGAGAATTTATAGTTTAGATGACGTGCTTAACATAGCTGCATCAACCTGGTGATTAGTTTAATTAGATGATGTGATGCTAGCCCACTTTTTTCTGATTTGTTTACATTTATATTACTTGTGTGCTTAATTTTATTGCTAGAAGGCATAAGAATAGAAACTTGCCTAGTTCCATATTTCTTTTC